>NC_064931.1:560514790-560821351 GCF_023897955.1 Schistocerca gregaria
ATGTTGTCGCCAGTGGTCGGCGGAAGGTGCACGTGCCCGTCGACCTGGGACCGGACCGCAGCGACGCTCGGATGCACGCCAAGACCGTAGGATCCTACGCAGTGCCTTAGGGGACCGCACCGCCACTTCCCAGCAAATTAGGGACACTGTTGCTCCTGGGGTATCGGCGAGGACCATCCGCAACCGTCTCCATGAAGCTGGGCTACGGTCCCGCACACCGTTAGGCCGTCTTCCGCTCACGCCCCAACATCGTGCAGCCCGCCTCCAGTGGTGTCACGACAGGCGTGAATGGAGGGACGAATGGAGACGTGTCGTCTTCAGCGATGAGAGTCGCTTCTGCCTTGGTGCCAATGATGGTCGTATGTGTGTTTGGCGCCGTGCAGGTGAGCGCCACAATCAGGACTGCATACGACCGAGGCACACAGGGCCAACACCCGGCATCATGGTGTGGGAGCGATCTCTTACACTGGCCGTACACCTCTGGTGATCGTCGAGGGGACACTGAATAGTGCACGGTACATCCAAACCGTCATCAAACCCATCGTTCTACCATTCCTAGACCGGCAAGCGAACTTGCTGCTCCAACAGGACAATGCACGTCCGCATGTATCCCGTGCCACCCAACGTGCTCTAGAAGGTGTAAGTCAACTACCCTGGCCAGCAAGATCTCTGGATCTGTCCCCCATTGAACATGTTTGGGACTGGATGAAGCGTCGTCTCACGCGGTCTGCACGTCCAGCACGAACGCTGGCCCAACTGAGGCGCCAGGTGGAAATGGCATGGCGAGCCGTTCCACAGGACTACATCCAGCATCTCTACGATCGTCTCCATGGGAGAATAGCAGCCTGCATTGCTGCGAAAGGTGGATATACACTGTACTAGTGCCGACATTGTGCATGCTCTGTTGCCTGTGTCTATGTGCCTGTGGTTCTGTCAGTGTGATCATGTGATGTATCTGACCCCAGGAATGTGTCAATAATGTTTCCCCTTCCTGGGACAATGAATTCACGGTGTTCTTATTTCAATTTCCAGGAGTGTAGAACCACAAGAATTTTGTCATAAATGTGTGGAAACAACAACACAAAACGCCACTGCCATATCAGCCATTATACCACATTTCCTGGCGTCACTTTACCTGCATGGGGAAACCTGGCTTAAGACTTGTGCATATAATACTTGATGTATAATTTTCAAGCCTACTGATTTAAGGAATCGGTAGTTCTTCCATGTTATCATGTTGTGCCATCACTGTGAAGTGGTGCAATTATGACTGTGTGTGTTGGTTTTATGTCTTATATCTAACCTGCTTTAGGTGTACGCATGCTATGGTTTCTTCACCACAAAAGTCTCCAGAACTCAACTCGAGATGGTCTAAAGTCAGCCAACTGTTGGGAAGAACCCATAGATTGTGTGAATCAGTATTAGTTTGCAGATGAGATATGCATTTGCTACAATGTTACATTCAACATGAATTGTGCCAACTGGTAGTACAGTATACCTACTGACTCACAACATTTTTCTCAAGGATTAAAAATTTGACTGTTTGAGAAAGCTAACATTGGTCCTACTGAGCGTTTACATCATAAATTGTATTTATTGATGATCTACTTTCCGTTGTAAGTGTACTGACATGGGCATGTAACTCAAATCCTTTCACAGATCATTTATAAATGTGTTTAAATCATCCGTACAGGCCGTGTGAGAAGTGGAGGTGGCGTGCTCCGAGGATAGGAGAGGGACCGCCAGAAGGGAGGTGGTTTGGAATGAAAGAATGGAATTCTCTGAAAATGTAGATATGTTCTCGATGATGGGACACATAAGGGATCACCCAGGCTAGGCAACAGGGGGTATCCGCCAGTCTGAGTGATAGCTGAATGCGGGAATAGCAAGAAGGAGAGGATGTGTTTAACATAGAGGTTGAGTGGTGCCCTGTCGTGGAGTACAGAGACAGAGGCAGATGATGGAAAGCCATCTGCTTGGTCAGGAAGCTGGAATCTAAGAGAGAGGCTCGACAGTCTTCTGCTCCCCAAGGCGTTGCCAGCAACAACCGTGTGACTCCATTCTCATGCCTCCTATTCGTGTCCTAATGGTACGCATGGTTGGTTGATTCTGCGTAGTGGTGACCTGATGCTAGGTTTTCAGCAAACAACAGGAAATGTGGAGTGACGCTAATGCTCATATTTTCCAGAAGGTGTGTTTGCCACTGCAAGAACACGTCATGATAGCTTTGTCACAGCTTTAAACATAAAAAGAAATTTAGATGGCCAGTAAAATATTAATAAATTACTTCTGATAACCAAGACTAGAAAGGAATTCTGTACAGTACTTCCCTCTTCATAAAGGACAGAACCACAAGAATTTTGTGGCGATTTAACTCTATGAAAGGGATCTGTACTGTAACAGATTTTCCTTAGTATAAATATGAGGGAACTTACATCTAACTTAATTTACTTTTACTACAACAGAATGCCAGGTACATAATAAGAATTATCACATTATAAATTCTTTCTGTTTCAGATTTAATTTTTAATTTATTTCGAAATATGTTAAAAATACATAGTTCGTTCTTACTACACAAGACTGGGTTATTGCATACAACAGTTTTATTCAGTTATCAGAGAAGGAAAAATCTGTATTCCATACTACCAATTTTAGTCACTATAAAAACTCTCGTAGGCTCTACACATTACTAATACATTGGTACATTACTGTTATTTGCGATAATGCACTTTATACGTAAATACCAAAGCTAATTTAATCATATGTATCCCTCTAGCTGCCCATGGAAAATTTAATAAAACCCTTGAAACCCATGTACGTCCCATAACCATACTTGACTTGGAGTTAACCACCACAGAGACTAAGACAGTGAAACTACACGCACCCATGTAATTCATGTACGGGAATAGAGCTAACAATCACTTTAATACTTCCTATCACTACGAAATTTTGAACAGTTAGCTCAGGGGGTAAATGAAGTTAACTCATAATGAAAACTGACAGTTCCGTGTATCACAAAGTGGATAACATAGACTGTACGCCTATTGTTTGGATACAGCAACAATAAACTGAAAACTTCCAAATAAAATAAGTAGTTCTTATCCTAAAACGACTAGTTCTGGGTTTAAATTTGTGGTTGTGGAGTGAAAGATCTCGAGATTCTAATCTATAAAATGAAGAAGGGGCTACAGAAATAGATCACAAGGTAAACACATTTAAGTGAAAGGATGACAAAGCTAACTGTTTATGGGTTATATACAGAACTAGTAAAAACGGAAAGCTCATTTTTGACAGCAGACTCACAGGAGAGAGCACTAGCTGAACACTGTAAGAAGAAAGATGCATGGCCTCAGTGAGTATTGTTGAAAACGCAAGACAAAAAACATTAGTACGGTCGTAGGGACTCAGCGTGAAATAGCCTACTGCAACAAAGAGGACACACAGAATAGAGTCAGTGCTACAGCAGGAGGGTAAGAATAAGACAGGGGCGGGCTCGGAGGAAATTGCCCAAAAACATCGGCAGAGTGAACAATTGAGATCCCACCGGGTCAGCAGTGACTTCTTTTCATGCTAGAGGCATTTCTTTGCATGCTTCTATTGAGTGAATTTTTCTGGTGTATAAATACAATGTTGACTAGAATACTCTCTTTCAAATTCTGAAGGTGGCAGGGGTAAAATACAGGGAGCGAAAGACTATTTACACTTTGTACAGAAACCAGATGGCAATTATAAGAGTCGAGGGACATGAAAGGGAAGCAGTGGTTGGGAAGGGAGTGAGACAGGGTTGTAGCCTCTCCTCGATGTTATTCAATCTGTATATTGAGCAAGCAGTGAAGGAAACAAAAGAAAAATTCGGAGTAAGTATTAAAACCCATGGAGAAGAAATAAAATCTTTGAGGTTCGCCGATGACATTGTAATTCTGTCAGAGACAGCAAAGGACTTGGAAGAGCAGTTGAACGGAATGAATGGTGTCTTGAAAGGAGGATATAAGATGAGCACCAACAAAAGCAAAACGAGGATAATGGAATGTAGTCGAATTAAGTCGGGTGATGCTGAGGGAATTAGATTAGGAAATGAGACACTTACAGTAGTAAAGGAGTTTTGCTATTTGGGGAGCAAAATAACTGATGATGGTCGAAGTAGAGAGGATATAAAATGTAGACTGGCAACGGCAAGGAAAGCGTTTCTGAAGAAGAGAAATTTGCTAACATCGAGTATAGATTTAAGTGTCAGGAAGTCGTTTCTGAACGTATTTGTATGGAGCGTAGCCATGTATGGAAGTGAACATGGACATAACTAGTTTGGCCAAGAAGAGAATAGAAGCTTTCGAAATGTGGTGCTACAGAAGAATGCTGACGATTAAGTGGGTAGATCATATAACTAATGAGGAGGTATTGAATCGAATTGGGGAGAAGAAAAGTTTGTGGCACAACATGACTATAAGAAGGGATCGGTTGGTAGGACATGTTCTGAGGCATCAAGGGATAACCAATTTAGTGTTGGAGGGAAGCGTGGAGGGTAAAAATCGTAGAGGGAGACCAAGAGATGAATACACTAAACAGATACAGAAGGATGTAGGTTGCAGTAGGTACTGGGAGATGAAGAAGCTTGCACAGGATAGAGTAGCTTGGAGAGCTGCATCAAACCAGTCTCAGGACTGAAGACCACAACAACAACAACATAAATACTGCTCAGCATATTATTGCTAGTGTCATTTAAGATAGTTTCTGAGGCATAATTGTAGCTGATGTGTAATCTTCATTCGACTGCTGGAGATGATGCACATCATCTTCCAGTATTTCCACCGCACATGTTGGAACTGAAAGTTAGGATTCTGGTTTGAGTCTAATGCACTGTAACAAATCCGCTTAAACTGTGTACAGAGGCGTTTAAATTTTAACTCGCTGTCGGCCAAGGTCATGCACGAATGTTCACACTTCCGTGCTTTGAGCAGTTAATATCCAACAGAGGCACTGCGATGTTAAGCGGTCGTGTCGTTTTCTAATTTGTTGCCCCTTATGTTACGAAAAGGCCTCACTTTGTGTGAAGAGGCAGGGACTGTGAACGCTTGTCTACTAGCGGCTGCGCTGCACCGGAGGTCGACCTTGCGTCCCGTTCGGCGTGCAGCATGTGTGTCGCAAGGACAGGGCCACACGGCAGGCCTCGGGCTAGCCTCACTTTGGCACGTTCTCGAGGAACGGCCGGCGTGCAGGAAGGAGCGAAGAGTAGCCTTTAGCATTCCGACGCCGACGAGGTTAATGGGGACGGAGCACAATCTCGGAAATTCTGTCCATATCCTTGACACCAATTTATTGTAGGATCTTAGAACATGTTTTCAGCTAAAAATAACGAGGTATCTCGAACAGAATGAACTTCTCTATACCAGCCAGCTCGTATTTCGAAAACATCGATAGTGTGAAACTCAGCTCGCGTTTTCCTCACATGACATACTGAAACCTATGGGTCAAAGCAGTCAGGTAGATACAGTATTTCTCGATTTCCGAGAAGCATTTGAATCAGTACCACATCTATCCTTATTATCAAAAGTGCGATCGTGTGGGGTATCGAGGGAAATTGGTGACTGAATTGAGAATTTTTTGCTCGTGAGGATGCAGAAAGTTGTCTTGGATGGAAAGTCCTCGACAAATGTAGACGTAATTTCGCGTGTACGCCAAGGAAGTACGATGGGTCCCTTGTTGTTCACCTTGTATATTAATGACCTTGCGGATAATGTTAATGGTGACGTCAGTCATTTTATAGATGTCGCAGTTATTTACAACAAAGTACAGTCTGAAAGATGGTGCGCGGATGCTCAGTTAGAGCTTGATAAGATGTCAAAGTGGTGCACAGATTCTCAAGTATTTTAAGTGTTAGGAAATGTAAAATTGTGCACGTCGCAAAACGAAAAAACGTACTATACTACTATTGCAATATCAACGAATCACATTTATAATCGGGCAACTCATACAAATACCTGGGTGTAACACTTTGTAGGGACATGAAATGGAACGATCACATAGGCTGAGTCGTGAGTAAAGCAGTGTAGTACACTTCGATTTATTGACAGAATACTAGGGAAATGTAATCAGTTACAAACGAGATTGCTTTTAAGTCACCCGTGCGAACTAGCCTAGAGTATTGCTTAAATGTGTGGGACCTCTACCAAATAGGACCAATAGGGAATGCTGAAAGTGTGGAGGAAGGGCAGCACGAATGTTCACACGAATTGAAATGGCACACACCCGAAGATAGGCGTAAACTATTCCGAGGAAACCTATTTACAGTATTTCAAGAACCGTCTTTAAATATGACTCTAGAAATATAGTACAACCCTCTACATATCGCTCCCATAGGTATCGTGACGACAAGGTTAGACTGAAATTTCCTGGCAGATTAAAACTGTGTGTCGGACCGCGACTCGAACTCGGGACCTTTGCCTTTGGCGGGCAAATGCTCTACCGCTGGGCTACCCAAGGACGACACAGCCTCACTTCCGCCTGTACCTCATCTCCTACTTTCCTAAGCAAGCAATAGATAATACTAAATATGTGAACTATTAATGCGTCAGTTATGTACTGCATCCACCCCACGTTTTCCATTTTAAATTTTAGACGGAGCTGCATGGGTATTAAAAATTTGCAGTCATAAATCTTCAGAACTGTCGGTATGAGGCCAATCTGCATGGGGATGGTAGAAATTATTTCACACTTTTTTAGTCAGATTTTAAAACATGATATAGTAAAAATTCATTTTATTTAAGTAACTTTTTCTGTTATTTAGTCTTGTGTGTGTGTGAAATTTTTCAGTAAATTCACTCAGATACATATGGCAAATTTCAGTTTTATTTCAGTTTTTTTTCTGACTCAAGTAGTATATTGCTCCTTCCTACGTGTATCTCTTGAGAAGACAGTGAAGGTAAAAATTACAGAGATTCGTACTCTCACGGATGTTTACCAACAACCGTTCTTCCCGCGAACCATTCATGACTGGAATAGTTATTAAGGAATGGCAGTGGTACAAAAAGTACCCTCCGTCACACCGCAGGCAAAAACGCGAGTTAATATTTCATTGTTATGCAGCTCTGTGCTACGTTGAAAGTTGCAAGTCCCTACCTCACCGGGAACTGAAAGCAATAAACAAAGTATCCTCTGCCACACACCAGACAAAAAAAAGCAAGTTGATATTCCCTTATCGTCCAGTTCTGAGCTATGCTTAACATTTCAAGTAGCTTGCTCAACGGAAAGTTAGCTTAAAATCAGTTGCAAGATAATTACAGAATAGACAGTCAGACAAGACAACGACCTATACAAACACGGTAAAATAAGTCGATCTCTTAAACAGTTACGTGTTTCGAGCACACGTCGACAATCTACTCAAACATTCAAAGTCACTTATGCTTTCCTTCTGCTTTTCCTAACAAACAACCAGAGGTTCTCCCGTCGAGGCATAGCACCACCAGAGAATCGTATCTGACGCATGATCGTGACCTACCATGCCATAGTGCTACTATGTTAAGGTAACTGCACGTTAATCGAGCGAGCATGGTTCAAATCCTGGTCTGACAAAGTTTTTCATTCATCATGACTAAATCCCAGATTTTATGTGATATGAATCAAGCAAAATACATAAATACTTATGTAATCAAAATGAGCGAAACGAGTAATAAAATATGGAAAATCACGAAAGCGTTTTATTAAATATTTAACATGAAACAGTAATTTCAATTGAAATCAACTTCTAAATTACACTATAGCCTCTTCACTTAAACATACCAGAAACAAGGAAACTCAATTGAGAAATTCATTCTAAATTAGTTACTTTTTTTATTCTGGAAGTCTATACTTCGCTAATAAATGAAAATTAAATTAAGACGCATCATTTCACTGAAGATTCCAGCCACGCTGGAATTACTGAGGCACCCTAGCTTACCTTGAATTTCGAAGCGCAATGAACAAGCAAATATTTCACCAAATTCTCTGCAGTCATAGAATGTCGCTGATCAGAGAAAAATGACCTCACCACATTACAGGACGTTGATGATGCAAATTGTAGGAGGTGAAATATTCCTGGAGAGTTGTCCACTGGAGCCTTTTATTCTCTCCCTGCGAGGATATTGCTGACAGACAGGAGTTTAAAAAGGACGTTACAGATGCCCCATGCTAAAACCATTGCACAACACTGGAGCGTTGTGATAAGAGAGTTGATGATATGGGTTCCCTGCGGACACAGTTCTGCTTCAGCACGGGTAACAGGTGCCTCACAGTATGCGACTGAAATGGCGCGGTAACTGGAAACGTATTCCGAAGCTGAAGTACTCGGTACAGTACGATTCTTGTCAGAAAAAACGTGTAAACTACTCACAGATTCACCGCGAAATTCTGGTGGTGTGTGGACCAAGTGTAACGATACGTCCAGACGTAATGAAATGTAGCCAACAATTTGAGCAAGGCCGCACAGATGTGGGTGATGCTGACTGGGAAGGAAGACCATCGACATCGCCCACGGACGAAAATATCCAGTCAACCGAGGAAGAGATTCCCAGAAACTGCATTTCCCACAGATGAGGACATTTGCATAGCGGTTCTCGAGTGACTTCGTGACGAAGGAGCAGATTTCTATCGTCAAGAAACTGAACTATTGTTAGAAGGTTCCGACCGTTGTTTACAGAGACTTGGATGAAAAAAAATGGTTTAAATGGTTCTGAGCACTATGGGACTTAACTGTGATCATCAGTCCCCTAGACTTAGAAGTACTTAAACCGAAGGACATCACACACATCCATGCCCAAGGCAGGATTCGAATCTGCGACCGTAGTGGTCTCGCGGTTCCAGACTGAAGCGCCTAGAACCGCTTGGCCTTGCCGCAGTGGACACACTGGTTCCCTTGAGATCACCGAAGTGAAGCACTGTCGGGCGTGGCTGGCACTTGGATGGGTGACCATCCAGGCCGCCATGCGCTGTTGCCATTTTTCGGGGTGCACTCAGCCTCGTGATGCCAATTGAGGAGCTATCCGACCGAATAGTAGCGGCTCCGGTCAAGGAAAACCATCATATCGACCGGGAGAGCGGTGTGCTGACCACACGTCCCTCCTATCCGCATCCTACACTGAGGACGACACGGCGGTCGGATGGTCCCGATGGGCCCCTTGTGGCCTGAAGACAGAGTTCTATTACATGTAATACATGTTACTGGATCGACTTTTCTGCTTTGCTGACGCAAGTTGTAACCCTGCCACCGAATTGTAGCGTGTAGCATGGCAGTTTGTAACGTAACTATGTTGGTGCATGAGAAACAGCCTGCTTAATCGAGTTTCGAACTCGAAGAGTTCGTCCACATGTGGAGCACCCTGTCCTTAAGCATGACTAGCCAAACCACAAACGAGCGCTGCGACATCTGCAACTGTCCGACGTCTTGGCTTCACTCTCATTTATCGTCCTCCGCACAGCCCCGACTTGGCCGCATCCGATTTTCATCTGTTTCCAAAACTTGAAGAAAAAAACTCAAGGACTTCAGTTTAAATGTGATGAAGAGGTGCGAGCCGATGTGAGGCTGCTGCTCCGGCAATGAAGTCAAACATTCTACAGTCTTTCTGTCTTTTGCTTGTGCCGTTTTTCCAGCGGATACGCAGGGTCGGCATGGTTAATCGGATGTGGCAATGTTAGTTGAAGAGGTGGCCGGATGCTCCTCCTGCCGCCACCCCGTACCCCCCGGGAAGGAATTAGTGTACCCCAACTGTCTGCGACTAGTGTAATCCATGAAATAGTGCGAAAGTGTTTAGATGTCTGCATGCCGTGTAACTGAGGGGGGACGTGGGGATCTGCCCGGTATTCACCTAGGGTAATGTGGAAAACCACCTAAAAACCACATCCAGGCTGGCCGGCACACTGGCCCCCGTCGGTAATCCGCCGGCGCGCGTAACCAAGTCCAGGAAGCAGCGCGTTAGCGCGCTCGGTAACCTGGCGGGTTCAAACAATCTACAGTGACGGTGTCAAAAACTGGTCTTTCGTTGGAAGAAATGTGCTCGTAGTCATGGGCGCTATGTTGAGAAATTAAAGTTTGTTATATTAACAAAGCCTTAAGAGTTTTCTCATAAAAAATTCTGAGGCATTACTTTCCAGCGCGCTCTCGCAGGTTCGCCAGCAGTTCTCTGTAGAGCGACGCAAGATATGGAGTTTTGAAAAACACTTCTTCGGTGCATGAATTTTTTCTGCTTACTTAGGGATAGCTGGGTTCTGATGATCCAGACAGGTGAAGTGGATTAAACGGAGATATACACGTAAGGCAGTCACCATCTTATCTTCAAGCATGTAGGCTGCAGCATCCGTATACGTAACAATAACAATAACTTTTTTTTCTTGTATTAACTCAGGTCACGGCACTTCATGACTGTGATTCACAAAACTATCTACTGTTGAATGATTTGTGTATACGAACAGGCTGCAGGAAATCAGTAATGGCTCTGAGTATTCTCCTCTGTCGAGTTTTCCGACAATGACATTGCCAATGGAACGTCTGTTTACCCTTGATGTCGATTCATCGGGAATCTGTTGCTAGTAGTACTCTTGCAGAAACGCACAATATTCCGATACTTGAAGTTTGTAAAGCGAAATGTTTTCAGGAATCATAGCGGAACAGATGTCATGGAAAGATTCGTTTGTGGAGGTTGGAGTCTTCTGTTTTTGTGCCAAAATTTCCTTCTTACACGATAGTACTGCTTTGCTCTTCACGGTCGCAGGTTCGAATCCTGCCTCGGGCATGGGTGTGTATTCACTCTTTGAATCGTTTGAATCGTTGCAGCATGAAAGAGAACCATCTCCGAATGTCATATTCAGAAATTTCATGCCATCCCTGAAATACATGCGGAGCAAGTTCATGGAGGTTACTGGCTGTAGGCTGGTATGAAAGTAAACACCTTCCGATCACATTCCAGTCATGCTGTTCGGAAGACAAGTCAGAGGATCGGACAGGTCAGATATTTATTCTTACGTTCCTCAAAAGGCTTATGATACGAATTACACTGAGGTGAAAAACTCTTGTGATAACGATGTACACATATGCAGATGGCGATAGTATCGCATACACACGCTATAAAAGGACAGTGCATAGTCATTTTGTATCCAGGCGATTCATGTGAGAAGGTATCCGACGTGATTATGACCGCACGACGGAAATTAGCAGACTTTGAACGCGGGATGTCAGTTTGTAGCTAGACATATGGGACATTCCATTTCGGAAATCGTTAGCAAATTCAATATTGTAGTGTCAAGAGTGTGTCAAGAATATCACATTTTAGGCATTACTTCTTATCATGGACAACGGAGTGGCCAAAGATCTTGACTTGACGACCGAGAGCAGCGGCGTCTGTGTAGAGTAGTCGGTGCGGGTGGCTAAGTAACTCTGTGTGGAATAACCGCAGAAATCAATGTGGGATGCACAACTAATATGACCGTTAGGCCGGTTCCGGGAAATTTGGCGTTAATAGGCTACGGCAGCAGACGACTGGCGCGAGTGCCTTTGCTAACAGCACGACATCGCCTGTAGCGCCTCTCGTGGGCTCGTGACCGTATTGGCTGGGCACTGACGACTGGAAAATCGTGGCCTGGTCAGATGAGCCGTGATTTCAGTTGGTAGGAACTGACAGTAGAGTTCATGTGTCGCACCCCACAAAGCTATGGACCCAGGTTGTGAACAAGGCACTGTGCAAGCTGGTGGTGGCTGTGGGCTGCGTTTGCATGGAACGGACTGACTCCTTTGGTCCGGCTGAACCCATCATTGGCTTGAAATGTTTATGTTCGGATACTTGGAGACCGTCTGCCCCGAGAAAGACAGGCCGTTGAGCGTACATCACAACACGTTACACTGCAGGTCTTACGACTGCCAGCAGCCATCTCCAGGGGAGAGAGAGTAATTATTTCAGACGAGTTTAATAATTCTTGACTGCGTGTTTAAATGCATGCAAGTTCTCAATAGCACATGACAAAATTAAGACCTTTAGAGGGTATCTTTCACTTAAATATTGATTTCCCGTGGGCTTTGCACGGAACCGAGTGTTCACGTAGTGTGGCGGACAAGGCGACTAGTGTAACGTCACAAGTTCGTTGTGAGGCCCGTATTTCTCATGGGTCCCGACGCATCGTGACACATCGCAACTACGTCACGGGTCAAAACAGACGGATGGTATCCTATAACTAAGTCCGGAAGATAGCGAAAAGTTGCATGTGCAAGTCCTCTGGGCATCCTGTATTGAGATCTCCAACTTAAAAGTTGCAGTGACGTTAGGCACATCCAAAAGCCGTTATTTGCTAACGTCATTTTTCATCTGTAGAAATGGCTATTCTCTTTACCGAAAATAAGCTGTTTAATCCACATATCCCACAGCCATGTAAATACTCGAGTATCGGTTTGGTAGAGTTCGGACAAGGCATTCTTGTCGTAACGCTATCCATTTGCTCAGCGTATTACACTACTAATTTGAGAAGGAAATTTATATTGGCGGACCTGGATCAATTCTCGGCACCATCAGAGTCTGAAAACAATCTTAATAAGTGTCGCCAGCCTCACTCTACAGGTATATCGCGAGACATGGATAAATACTCACTACTCAACGCAATTTGTAATGCCCTGGAGCAATTTACTTGCACTCAAACAGATTCATAGACCAGGCCACATGGTTATGATGTGGGGTCCGAGTGGGGCATGGTTACATGGACGGGTGCCCGAGGGATCAGTGTGAGGGCCACTGCTGTTCCGTATTTACATAAACAATATGCCTTCTAGTACTACAGGTGATTCTGAAATATTTCTGTTTGCTGACGACACTAGCTTGTTAGTAAATGATGTTGTGTGCAACATTGGCACTGTTTCAGTAATGTAGTTTCTTGTTAAAATTATGAGCTTATTCTCAAGAATTAGCAACTTTCACTCAGTTAACACGAGGAAGAACTCCGATCTGGAATTAGATCGCACCTCCTTGACTCTTATGCAGAAAGACGTGCACTATTCTGCAGCATTCATTTTCAATAAGCTGCCACAAGAACTAAAAAATTTTAGCAGTAATCCATGTGCTTTCAAATCCAAATTGAAGAGTTTCTCGTGGGTTAGTCCTTCTATACTGTCAAGGAGTTTCTTGAAAAATTAAGCTAATTCCTGTGTTACATTTTTGATTATATTTACATAAATCTATAGCTTGTCAACTTTTTAGGATTCCTAAACATTTTATTTTATCTATTATTCGTTTTCTGTTGTAATTTAATGTACAGACTCATTCCATGACCATGGAGATTTTCTCCTCAATTTGATCCTACTAGAGTAAACTAAAAATAAAAAAAGCGAACATTGGGAGCAATCAACAGACATCCTTGCAGCTTCTACAGAAATCCTCAAATGACAAAAAAGGATAACGGTCAAAATAACGTAGATCAAGAGTCGCGCCAAAACCAAAATAATTCAAAAGGAAGGAAGGAACATCAGATTTCAGCGTCTCGTGTGCATCGCGGTCATTAGAGTGGGAACGCAAACTCGGATTACGAAAGGATGAGGAAGGAAATCGGCCGTGCGCTTCGAATGAAACCATCACGACAGTTCCCTGGAGCGATTTAGAGAAATCACGGAAAACCTCAATCTGGATGGCCGGATGGGGATTTGAACCGTCGTCCTCCCGAATGCGAGTCCAGTGTGCTAAACACTGTGGCATTTCGCTCAGGCAAAATAATGCGAGTTTACTTTAATTAACTTCTCCAAGCACCTCTTCGAACTATCTATAGCTCCATGATCTAACACAAGTTCCTCCTCAACAAATAATGCCTGCAAGCAGTAAGCCGCACCTCTCGCCTACAAAGTTCGGCAAAAAAACTTAATAAGGTCGCGGACGGGATCACACTTGCGAACTATAACGCGAGTTGCTCCACTGGGCCAACAACTTTGTCGGTCACTCTGGAATAGCTAACCACTGCCATCAGCGACTTTTAACATTGCTGTCAATCCGCCCCTTGGAACCCACGACCCATCTCTTAAACCCATGGTCCAAGTAGCTACTGAAATTGTTTTAACTTTTAGATTTTTTATTCAGTCATGCTTAACGTACAGAAAGATTGACTCTTGACTCAAACGCAGGTATCGTCTTTCGCGAGCTAACACTACTTCTCTCGAAAATGTTGCGTCCTACAAGGAATTCTCGCATTATTCAAATGGCTCTCAGCACAATGGGACTTAACATCTGAGGTCATCAGTCACCTAGACTTAGAACTACTTAAACCTAACTAACCTAAGGAAATCACACCCATCCATGCCCGAGGCAGGATTCGAAACGGCGACCGTAGCTGTCGCGCGGTTCCAGACTGCAGCGACTAGAACCGCTCTGTCACAGCGGCCGGCTCTCGCATTATTATTGCCATCATAATGGTAGTCTGTGAACAACTAATGTCGCTGGAAAGGCTTTGACCACAAGATATGGAACTCGCTGGTGACCGCTTTACACGGATCTGGAAAAACCAGACCACTCGCTATCGGCTTCAGGCAAAAGCGAAGAACTGCTATCCTAAGTGACCCGAAATCGCCTCTCAGATGTCGGCTCTTGCCTCGCTGACACCCAAGATCACATCCCAAATCCGCTCCTCTATCAGGCCACATTCAGATGAATATAAAAGCATTGCCCCAATGAAAATCCAAATCTTTTTACGTGTACTCATCCCATTATAGAGGAGGAGGAGGAGATTGCTGTTTAACGTCCCGTCGACAACGAGGTCATTAGAGACGGAGCACAAGCTCGAATTAGGGAAGGATGGGGAAGGAAATCAGCCGTCCCCTTTCTAAGGAACCATCCCAGCATTTGCCTGGAGCGATTTAGGGAAATCACGGAAAACCTAAATCAGGATGGCCGGACGTGGGATTGAACCGTCGTCCTCCCGAATGCGACCTAGTGTGCTAACCACTGCGCCACCTCGCTCGGTCATTATAGAAAGATTACTTTCTAATGTATACTCCTTTTCAGTATACAGGGTGTGCAATTTATCTTGAGCACTCCAAATAACTTGTTTACAAAGAAAAAAAAAACGCAGCAAGTAGATGCCAGCAGGACTTGGTGGTCTAGTGGTAAAGCACCTGCATGTGAGCCGAAAGGTTGCTCGATCGGATCACGGTTGCATCGATGAAATTTTCAGTCTGATTTTAATCTAGCCTTCACCTCTCATCGATGTGGGAAGCAGGTTCGGACTCCACGTTAAACTGTATGTCCCCTTTCCCCGGTTAGGTAATTGCGGTAGATTAGGGACACGCAAGTCGCCGAATTGGCGTCCAATCGGAAGACGTGCACCCGGCCATTGAACCACACGAAACTAATTAATAATGAAGCAAATATTGTTTAGCTAGCATGGGGACGCTAACCAGTATAACAATTAATAATTTCGTGTGGCTCAAAGGCCGCGTGGAAGTCTTTCAATTGGAAACTACTTCGGCGACTTGCGTGTCCTTAATGTACCCGAGTTATTCAAGCGGGAAAAGGGGACGTACAGTTTAACGTGGAATGCGAAACACGTGTTGTTCCTCATGACTCGTCGCATCGTTGACAGGTGAAAACTAGATTAAAGGCAGACTGAAAATTTCCCCGACCACATTTTTTCCCCACTGAAACACCAGGCCCAACGTTAACCAATGATTGCCTTTCATGTGACTCTGTTCGTTACAAAGATGTGAACAGCAGCGCGTCTCTTTTTAAATAGCACCCTATATTTTTTGGTTGGTAGTCCATTTAATCCCCTGAAAACCTATTCAAAACGTATTATAGTGTACAACTCACGTAAACATCTCGATATTAAAAACGTAACACGAAACTGACTGTCCTTTAGTAACACACAGTAGGAGGAGGCGGCGAGTAGTGTTTATCATTCTGTCGACAACGAGTTCATTAGAAACGGCACATAAACTCGGATTAGAGAAGATTGGGAAGGAAATCGGCCGTGCGCTGTCAATGGAACCATCCAGGCATTGGCCTAAAGCGATTTAGGGAAATCACGGAAAACCTAAACAGGATGGCCGAACCCAGATTAGAACTGCCGTCCTCCCAAATGCGAGCCCCGTCTGCTAACCATTGCGCCACCTCGCTCGATGGTATCACACATCGCTGGTAACTATAGTAATGTAGCGCGGTCACTTGTAGTTGACAGTAAACACACTGAAACACAAGGAAACCGCTCGCCGGTTATTCATTCCACATTACACCAAATACCTACACTGTGTTAGTACAGGGGAATCAAAGTCAGTCTTGTATTATGTTATTAATAACGTCTTGTTCATATAAATAGTACACTGTGATAAGTTTTTGAACAATTCTTCATTGCCGGCCCGAGTATCCGAGCGGTTCTAGGCGCTACAGTCTGGAACCGCGCGACCGCTACAGTCGCAGGGCATGGATGTGACTGATGTCCTTAGGTTAGTTAGGTTTAAGTAGTTCTAAGTCTAAGGGACTGATGATCTCAGAAGTTAAGTCCCATAGTGTTCAGAGACATTTTTGAATTCTTCAGTAGAGGAAGTGGGTTACCGAATTTCTATTCTTTTTTTAAGTAAAAGAAAAAGACGTACTACTTTTCATATCTTCGTAACAAAGTTCCAAGAAATTAAATCATGCTGGTGAATGTCCCACTGACGGCTAAATAATACCTGGTTCACACATTTTTTATCTTATTTCTGGACAAATTTATTTGGGACGGTGAAGATAAATGGGACACCCGAAATGTACTAAATGTCTCTCCTAAGGACCAAAATGCTCATTTTCTCTGGTGTTTTGGGAGATTATTGAAATTTCTTTTTGAAATATACAAATGGAGCCAGCGATGGCAAACACTGTTATTAACGTGTTTCAAGCGACACCAAGTTGGAGTCACGAACGATGGCTGTCGAGTTTAGGCTTGCTCTGCGCATCTACGTCCGACGGCCAATGAGCTTTCAGTAGTATTTCAGCGCTCTGTTGTGAATGCCGTAGCCAGCGCGAGCATTAAACGAGATCGTGTCGCGTTATTTAGTGAATTTATATTCCGTTTGTTGCGAGTTGTCACGGCTGATGTCGATGGTAAGCGACAAATTCTGCACAAGCAAGCAAGAGACACAATCTGCAGTATACATGGGTATACTTGGAGAGCATGTGTATGCACTTACCGCAACCTTCGCTTGGAACTGGCAACAATGCAATGCCTGTTAGCCTCTCGAGCTGCGCGAACCGCAATCGTTCGTGGATCGGAATTACAGTGACAGCAGATGGACGTTCATTTGGTTTTCGTTACAAACTAAAAGCTTCTTTAAGTGTTAATTTATGTGCCCATTCGATAACCTGGTCCCAATTTTCTGTAGTGTGATATTCGGATTAACGGTACGTGTTAATAGGGGCAAAAACAAAACACGAAGAATTATCAATACTCCTGAAGCGACTAAATAACGTTGCAGCACGTCGGCAGGAGAGATATCTTGACGTATGCTGGCATATGACATGGGCAGGTCGGTCAAGGAAGACGGGAGAAACAAGAGTTTCTTGATCTGTTGAGATTTTTCTGTTGAGACTGACTCGAAGCAGGCCATGTACGTAGCGTACTAATACGGCCCAACACTGTGTCACGTTTAACACATTTTTACAGAAGAACCTGGTGTTTGTTTTCCATTTGCCACTTACGCTGCCTCCTGTGCCGGTCTCTCTGCTACTACAGACATTCTGCTGAAGTACGATTTGCAAGCTATAGAATGGAAGAGTCATTCCATTAAGAACGGTGAGAAGGAAAGGTATTCGTGTCAGACTGTTCTGAACGCCTTCGAGCAGGTAGAGAACGGACTTGTGAGTGCACTCCGAGAATATACCTGAATAATCTTCGACATTTTGTAGGAGGACTTTTTGTTCATCTTGTAGAAGGAGGTGTTAAGGAACAGCAGTTTTAATCTTCATTTGAAAACAGTTGTACAGCCTACCAGATGGATTATTTCCATGGGCACATTGCCAAAGGAATTTATAGCTATGTATTTTACTCCTGTGTGTGCAAAGATAGATTCGCTATAGGGATGCACTGGTCAGTTTTCCTTCTGTGGCTGTATTTGTGAATACCTCTATTACCCGCAGACTGCAATGGATGTTGGCAACAAATTCAGCAGCAAAACAGTGTACTGCTATGTTATGGTTAATAATCCTAATTTCTTATAACAGATGCTCGCAACATGCACGTCTGTACAAACTTAGGACTCGAATTAGTGTACGAACGTTTTAATGCAGACTGCAATCAATCCAAATGGACTAATTGTGAGACCTGTTTCAGCGTGTAGTAAAACTGATACTGCCTTGTTGAGAACTATAAAAAAAGTAACTGTACAGAGATTTCGACACCTATTCAGCTGAGTGGTGCTTTGCTGGTGCTCTACCGCCCGACAGCAGCTAACGCCTTGGATACCCGTTAGATATCGCCTGCCCACAAGTAGGCACTAGGCAATAGTGAAGCAGCAGACCGTCACACAGCTGAATGGATGTCGGAGTCTCTGGCAGGGACATTTTTAGCAAGCTCAACAAAGGTGCGTGGGTGGCACCGAGGGCGTTGCCGAACTGCGGGACATTGGAGGGACCCTTTGCACTTTTATTCCCGCTGTGTGAGTGTTGCATCCCCCGTAATCACGCCAGAGGAGGGCGCTAAACTGGAGGGGCGGGAAAGCATAAACGCCCTTTGCTGCTTCGGATAGCGTTCAAATGTCGTCGAATAGTTTTCAAGGGTTCCAAATGGATCCACTCTGTACATCTGAGCCAAAATTGGGGTCGCACTACTGTCCAAATGGGTCAGATCTCGCTGAATGGTGTTGAAGGAACATGATGTCCTTAGAGAAGAGTTGAGTCGTCTGGGGTTGTCATCAGTCTTGAACCTGTCAAGAACGTCGTCCTGCTGCTCATCGTACTGCGAACTGCCGTTTCTGGCCGCAAAATGGGTCGGAATCAACGTCTCAAGGGAAGGAGTGGTTTTATTGACGCCCTTTATGGCACCTGCTGAGTCCTTTTCATGTCGATTCAGCGCAGCTGTGTGTCCAATATGTTCTCCGTGGCCAGAACAAAATCGTTTGATTCCTACGCTGGGCGTCGTGGTTCTGATCTTTAGTGCCAACGAAGGGGTGTAACGTTGGTAAGAGGTACTGCAGTCTGGAACCGAGCGACCGCTACTGTCGCAGGTTCGAATCCTGCCTTGGGCATGGATGTGTGTGGTGTGCGTACTGTAAGACCTTCGGTACACACACCATCAGATTATTTGACTTGTCGCTCTAACGAAGTAGGCGAGTGTCAGCAATATGTCTCGCGGTCTTATCGTGGCGTGTTTATCTTCTGCCGTTAGGTCAGACGATAGAAATGCCACTTGCACACTTAGAGTAGCAGATTGACGGTGACCAACTTTAAACAGTACTTGATTAATTTTCACACACATTTATTAAAATAATAAAAAGGATAGACATTACGTAACTTGATTCTGGATGCTGTTTACAATTGACACTCTGAAGTTCCTTTGGTCTTGGTACTTTAATCTTATTCTCACATATCTCTGATACTTGACAAAGTGTCTGTTCATTTATCTTCATGGCTATGTACAGGAATATGATAATCTTATTAGGGGCAGACTGAAACTTTACTACAGACTAATGCAGACTGATGCAGACTGACTAATCGGAGGTCTGTACACACGTTGTTATACCTCGAGCGTTCAGGTATCAATGCGCGAGTGTGATCCGCGAGGAGAAAAGGTTCTACGTTAGCAGCAATCTCATTGGCTGTGTTACATATTAATACGCGGATCGGCGGAAGCAGAATTTGGTCTGTCTCTAAGACAGCGCCATCTCGTAGTGCGGAGACGGACGAGCGCTGCGCCTGAGCTGTTGTGCTTAGCGGGGCGCGCTCTGGTGGGAAAGTTATCTACGCACTGACTACGTGGAACTATGTACACAACAATGTGCGATATCCTTAGGTTAGTTAGGTTTAATTAGTTCTGAGGTCTAGGCGAGTGATGACCACAGAAGTTAAGTCGTATAGTGCTCAGAGCCATTTGAACAATTTTTTTGTTGGTAAGAGGGGATATGTCGACCTTCCTGACATGTGAAACGTCCACTATGGCGCTGGACCGAATTGTGGTTAACTTTGATCGAATGTGACGTCATTAACCCACCTGACACCTCACATGAACTTCTGAGTTTTGGCCTTTTTTTCATATGTGTCGACACCTTGCTGTTTGTCGCCGAGCTCTAGGGTGACGTCACAATGCGCCACGCTCTTGTACCATTACAGAGGAAGGATGTAGGCACCTTTGAGCCAAATTTCAAACTTCTGAGTCGCAGAGGGCGACAGTAACGCGTTTTGAAAATGTGACCCTTTAATTGTGCTGTCCAGTGTACATGAACGACTTATAAGATGGATTCACGAACACACTGATTGTACGCTGCCGTTATTGTCTACAGGAAAGTATCGTCGCTGAAACGCAGAAAGACTTGACGAAAATTAATGCTTGTTATACTGAAAGGCTGTCCTCTTTCAATGTGTGTATATAAGATAACGCCTATTATAAAGAGAAAGAACCCACTGTATCCGATTTTTCCGATTACATGATTATTGGTGAACATCTTGAGGACGTCACATTGTGTAAGTATTAAGCGATATGGAACGGGAGAATCAGGTGAAGCCAATATCAGGGAAGACCGGATTTTTAGGAAGAGTTCTGTGAAAGTGCAGTGTATATGTAAAGGAAATTACATACAAGATGATAGTGCGACCGGTTCTAGAGTATTGTTCCAGTTGGTGGTGTTATGGTATGAGCGTGTTTTACGTGGTTAGGGTATGGCCCACTTATAGCGCTTAAGAAAACGCTAAGTGCGATAGGATGTGAACACAGTTTACAGCACTGTGTACTGCATATATTATAGGAACAGTTCAGAGGTGATGATTGATTGCATCAGTATGACAGTGCATTGTTACAAGGCAGCCTCTACGAGGCAATTGTTTTTGCGCAATAGGATTCCTGAAACAGACTGGCCTGACCTGAGTCTCGACTCGAACCCAATGGAACACCTTTGACATGAATTAGAACGTCGACTCGGCTCCAGAGCCGCGCGGGGTTAGCCGAGCGCTCTCAGGCGCTGCAGTCATGGACTGTGCGGCTGGTCCCGGCGGAGGTTCGAGTCCTCCCTCGGGCATGGGTGTGTGTGTTTGTCCTTAGGATAATTAAGTTAAGTAGTGTGTAAGCTTAGGGACTGATGACCTTAGCAATTAAGTTCCATAAGATATCACACAACTTTTGATTTTCGGCTCCAGACCCACGTATCCGACAACATTACCCCCTCTGTTTTCCACTCCCACTCCTCCACAGACATTCATGCACCTAACTGAAAGCGATCCCACCAGAGGTGTACCCGTAATAAAGGTGATGGGTAGCCACACTGCATATTAGTGTCCACTAATAAGTGGCCGGATTCTTTTGATCAGATAATGTAAATGGATGGAGAACAAGAGGCATGAGTTAC
This sequence comes from Schistocerca gregaria, assembly GCF_023897955.1. NCBI lineage: Eukaryota > Metazoa > Arthropoda > Insecta > Orthoptera > Acrididae > Schistocerca > Schistocerca gregaria. The sequence continues at coordinate 560,536,302 of NC_064931.1, forward strand.
TCAGACACTTGGCAAGGCAGCTTTACCCGCCAATATAGAGCATGGGATTTGCTCGTGTGATCTACATGTCGCAGGGCCTGGGAAGAATGCGAAAGGCTCTCCCTTACCCCGTTGCCTGCACATTGTTTAAAAGCATGCTCTGACGGGCTGATTAATCCATCCTCTGATGGGGATACCAGATCGGTCCCCCCTTTAAATGGACCACCGAGGTGTTATCATCTCAGTTGTGGTGACTGTGTGATGACGTTTGTAGTTATTATGTCGTTTGGGAACTGGCTCATCGCCGGCTGTATTTCAGGGTATGAAGGTGAACACACGGGGTATAGCTAAGCTGGCAGAAAGAAATATTTGATTTACATCTGGCCTAAAGTAGGTTTTGATGTCGATCTGCATCAACAACTAGGCTCTGTAAACCACTGTAAAGTGCATCGCAGAGGGCACTTCCGACTGTAGGTGTTGTTGGGGCTTCTTCCCAATCCACTCACGTAAGGAGTGCGGAAAGAACGTTTAAATGCCTCTTCGCACGCTGTAACAAATAGAAATTTGTCCTCACAATCTACACGAGAGCGATACCTAGAGAGTTTTAGTATATTCCCAAAGTTATAGTTTAAAGCTAGGTGGTGACAACTTAGGAGTATATTGTGCCACATTCTCGGCTATAAGGAGGAACTCATAAAACTTGTGCAATATGTCTCTTTTCATTTGGAAATACATAACGTTTTAGGCATCAGAGTCCTGATTGGTATCCCACAGGTAGACGTCATAACACGCCTGTATCAGTGTGTCAGTTAATAAGATGGAAATTGATTTTCTAGTGGCACGTGCTTAAATACGAAACTTCTTCTGTAGTCATTGGACTATTTCCTTATGATTCAAAAGTTTTTGACGTGTATGTTCTGGACCGTTTGTGTACTGTATCTGTGTCACAAGATGGTCACCACACACTACTATGAAAGGTTTGTTGCAGGGACTTAAATCTTCTCTGAAAAATAAATTGTGAGACACGGTGTGAAGTTGAAAGTTTATCAAATTCTCTGGTGTTTTCCTCTTAACTGATTTAGAGGAAGTAGCATTTGTACGCCAGTGGGTATGAATATTTGAGTATAATTTATTTTACTTAATAACGGTTGCACTTCCTTTAGAGTTATGGGATAAGTAGATCACCAATTGCTACTATATGCTGTTATTGCTGGGTATGAATATTTGAGTATAATTTATTTTACTTAATAACGGTTGCACTTCCTTTAGAGTTATGGGATAAGTAGATCACCAATTGCTACTATATGCTGTTATTTTTGACATTACTGTTATCTTAGCTAAGTACGTTCCGCATGCATTCGATGCTGAATAGGAAAAAATTACACTTATTGAAATTACGTTTCAGACCAGGTCGCTCAAGACTGAGAAATAACCTCTTAAGGTTAGCAATGTATTCATCTCTGATGGCTCCTGTTATAATAAAATCGACGCGAAAGTTGGCGCATGTTGAGACTTACTGAATCAAGTGTTGAAGGTTGCACTCAAAGTCGTTGGTGCGCTTGCAAATATGAATGGCTGGCTTTAGTATATATACAGCCTAAAAGGATGTTAACCATGATTATTTTCTGTGCTCCTTTGTCCAGAGGAAGTTGTAAATGAGCGTTGTCGAGATCGGCCTTGAAGAAATTCTGACCTGCTAATTATTTCAAAAGTAGATTTCCCAGACTGAGTACACACCATCTGACAACAAAGTATCGAGTCCGGACGAATAAAAAACAGAGAAAGCTTAAGATGTTGGTTTTAAAGATTCAGGTGTTCTACATAGTTTCCCCTCTCCATTAAGTGCAACGCACAGAACGTTCATACAACCATTTGGAACCGTCAGAAAAGCCCTCCTTTGGGATGTTGTTCAACTCGTGCGTCACATTCGCACCTTCTTCGGTCTTTGCCAATCATCAGAACCATTCTGTACTGTGTCCTTTTGTCGTAGATTCGTCACTCGTGATGATATTTTTACCACGTTTTACATTTCAGTCAAGTCACGGCAGGCATCCAGGTGTCGCTGGTTTTGTACGGTACTCGTGGTGTGCGAGAAAGCTTTGCACATACTTTTCTCTTCTTCAAAACATTTTTGAGAAAGTCCTGAACAAGTGATTTGGAGATGTTCAGGTCATTGTTCCATTGTGATCTGTACGGTCGCACGTCCACTTATTAATACTACCTGATCGCATCTGACTGGGCGAATGCACATCTGTAGTTTACAGTTGTTAGTTCTAGCTGCCACTCTAGTTACTGTGTTGACGTCGCTTATATGCAAGTAATGAAATCAGTCTCGGAACTTTTTCGACGGATCAGTCAAGGTTTGAATTATGCAGCTATGCTTTAACAATATACTGAGTTGAAAACGAGACGAGTACGACAGACAGTACAGCTGGCACTGTGGTATGATTATAGATTCGCATTCGAGTGGACAGCAGTTCAATTGCTCATCTGCGTATCAAGATTTAGGTTTACTTTGGCTTCCCTAAATCATTTATTTCCCCAAATCGATCTTATTCGCCGTCTCTAATGACCTTGTCGTTGACGAGATTTTGAACCCCTCCTACCTTCAAACATAACCGTGATACTGCTATTTCAACGTGACAACGTATTTGACACATCAATGGTCTAGTGAAGGTAGTTAAGCAAAATCGATTGAGATACTGGACTGTAAAGGAATCCGAACTACTCTTGATTTTGTAACCAAAACGAAGAAGACAACCAACCCGGAAGTGTTCAGCGTAATGGAAAAAGCTGGTACCAGAAAAGTTGAGAAGCCAGTAATATTCTAACATACTGCCTCAATCGTCATTAGAAAATATCACGGTACACAGCTATAAAGCCTTGTCGAAGATGTAAACTAGAGGCCATCGATTCTGCGATGATAAAGGATGCGAATTTCTCGACCTCCTCTAAGGTTCAAATGGTTCAAATGGCTCTGAGCACTATGGGACTCAACTGCTGAGGTCATAAGTCCCCTAGAACTTAGAACTACTTAAACCTAACTAACCTAAGGACAATACACATATCCATGCCCGAGGCAGGATTCGAACCTGCGACTGTAGCGGTCGAGCGGTTCTAGACTGTAGCGCCAGAACCGCTCGGCCACCAGCGGCCGGCCCTCCTCTATGGGCTGGAGAATTGCAGCCCCCACCCCACCCAAAATAAATAAATAAATGAGGAGTTTACTACACGTGGGAAGCGGCTACTCGCATAACAGAATACACGTGGCATGCTCATGTTTTTTTTAAATTATAGGATCAGTGATGAATTGCCCGCCGAAATCGAAAATAGATCAGCCACATTAATCTCAGAGGACGTTCCACAGATAGGCAATGGAAATGTTTGATGTAACAGTAGACTGCAGGAGCATCAACAGTGAGGTCCCAGAATTAGTATTGTTTATTAAAGGTAACAATATCCAAATATTATTAGGAGCGCGAAGTTGGTTGAAACGGGAAGTGAATAGCAAAGAAATCCTAATTTCTTAGTGGTATATACAGGGTCGTCAGAAGCAGTCTGAAAGCTTGTAACGGTATTACAGGTATGTTATGCTGAAAAATAACTGTTAAGAAAAAAAATTGGATACGTTGTGTCGTTTCCAATTTAATTAGCATTGAAATTATCCAGTCGAGTCGTTGCGTCCACAAATTTAAGCAGCCTGATAGGTACGGTGTTACCAAACGTGTACTCCGTTTGGTTATCTCAAATCGAACAGAGGAGTGATACAATTGGAAATGGGGCGGTAGTGAAGATCGAAGCAGAGCCAACTCTGCAGTCTCATGCACGACTATCTTTGCTATGAGAACAATTGACATAAGCGGTATCAGCTTATGTAGCAGAATTTTATGTGCTAGTCATTCGATCGTCTTCGGAAATTTCGTTCCCGCAATTGATTTTTGACGGATGTGTTCGTTTAGCTTCTAATTTGCACGGAAAGGGGATAACGACGGAAGTAGGATCGACGTACACTTCTCCCAGCAGTGAACGAAGCGGTATTTGTATCGCTCTCTTTTTCGGTTTGAGAAAACCAAACGAAGAACACGTTTGGCAACACTGTCTCTGGCACGCTGCTCGAATTTGTGCACGCAACAATCTAACTGGCAACTTCTATGCTAATTAAATCGGAAACGGCACAAAGTAGCAAATTTTTTTTCAAACAATTATTTCTCATTGCAACCTAGCGCGCAGCACCCTTACGAGCTTTTTGGACTGTTTCTGACCATCCCGTATTTTACAAGGATAGTTTAGACGGAATGGTGGCGGTGTACGACGGGCATTCAATAAGTAATTCAACACATATTTTCTGAAAGTAGGTTGGTTGTATTCAAGATACCAATACTCTATATTATTCTCAACTCTTTTGGCTACAAAACCCTATTTTTCAAGATAATCTCCATTCGATGTGAAGGCCTTAAGCCACCTTACTGTGAGGATGTGTATGCCTGCACGGTACCACTCTACTGGTGACGTTGGAGCCAACGTCGGGCTCCATCAATAACCTCCCCATCATCCACTTACTGCTTCCTGCGGAGTGCATCCTTCATTGCGCCAAACAGCTGGAAGTCGGAGGATGCGACATCCGAGCTGTAGGATGTATGAGGAAGAACAGTCCGATGAAGTTTTGTGAACTCCTCTCGGGTGCACGGAATTTCACATGTAAAAAAATTCTTTTGTTATGTTTTTGAACTTCCGCTGCTACGAGTGTGAATCCTGAATCCTTCCTGGTCATGCTGACAAAGTTTTATGAATTTACTTGTAAAAGTATATACAGTGGAAATTAAAATGTCCTGTGGTGCGTCTCCTGCTCCAAGTCGGCCCATTTGACGTCCTACCCCCTTAAGATTCGAAGGTTAGTCAAACATGGTGCACGGATTCTGTTAGAGACCACCTATAGTGGCAGAATAATTCAGAGGGATCGTAGAGAATTTCGTATATAAGTTTCCTGTTCACGTTGTTGTAATAGGAGGAGACTTCAGTTTGTCAGTTATAGAATGGGAGAGTCTTGCGTTCAAAGCTATTGCCATAGACAGAGATTCATGTGATATTATTCAGAATGTTTTGTATGAAAATAACTTCGAGCAAATAGAGAACAAACTCGTGAAGACAACGTCGTAGACTACTAGCAACGAACAGATCTTAAATTTTCGAATCAGTTAGCGTAGAGGAGGGCAACAGTAATCATAAATATGTGATAGCGTCAATGGCTACTTTGTTAGAGGTAATATTAAGAAAGGTAGAATAATAATTTTGCTTAGCAAGTGTGGCAGGATATGAACTGTAGAGTGCCTAAATACGAGGGGCGTTTGAAAAGTCGGTGCAAAAATAAAAAATACTTATATGTTTGGGGTAAACCTTTTTTATTTTTCGACAGTCTCCTTTTAGACTTATATACTTCGTCCAACGCAGTTCTAATTTGTTGATCCCTTCCGAATAACAGGAATTGTTCAAGTCTGCAAAATATCTATTAGTTGCTGCAATCACCTCCTCGTTTGAATAAAATATTTCTCCCGCCAGCCATCTCTTCAAAGTGGGGAACAAGTAGTAGTCCGAGGGAGCCAAATCTCGAGAATAGGGGGGATGTGAAACGAGTTGGAATCCTATTCCCATTAATTATGCGACCACAACTGTTGAGGTGTGTGATGGTGCATTGTCGTGATGGAAAAGGACATTTTTGCGGTAAAATCGCCTTCGTTTTCCTTTCAGCTCAGTGTTCAAACGGTCCAATAACGATGAATAATATTCGCCTGTAACAATTTAACTCTTTTCCAGATAGTCGATGAGGATTATCCCTTGCGAATCCCAAAAGACAGTCGCCATAACCTGTCCGGCCGAAGGAATGATCTTCGCCTTTTTTGGTGCAGATTCTGCCTTGGTAACCCATTGTTTAGATTGTTTGGTCTCAGGAGCATAGTAATGTATCCATGTTTCATCCACAGTGACGAAACGACGCTTAAAGTCCTGCGGATTCTTCCTGAACAAGTGCAAACCATCCTTGCAACAATTCACACGATTCCGTTTTTTGTCAAGCGTGAGCAGTCGCGGAACCCATCTTCCGGATAGCTTTCTCATGTCCAAATGTCTATGCAAAATATTATGTACCCGTTCATTCGAGATGCTCACAGCACTAGCAATTTCACACACTTTAACTCTTCTGTCATCCATCACCATATCATGGATTTTATCAATGATTTCTGCAGTAGTAGCCTGCACAGGGCGTCCAGAAAGTTCAACATTACTTGTGCCCATATTGCCCCACCGAAAATTTCGAAACCACTTATAAACTGTTCTAATCGAAGGTGTAGAGTCACCGTAATGTTTATCAAGCTTCTCTTTTGTCTCCTGAGGCGTTTTGCCTTTGATAAAATAATGTTTAATCACCACACGAAATTCTTTTTCGTCCTTTTTTTGACAATCACTCGACTTCCTTGATTCACACGAAAGCCAAACACAAAGAAATGGACTAATATGGCTAAAAACTGGTGTTCGTTCTTTCCAAAGATGCTACTAACTAAACATGACCTCGATATGCCATCACTCGGACTTTGCACGGGCTTTTCAAACGCTCTGAGAGAGAAGATGTGGATAAAATAATGGACAAAATTATGAAGATTAAAAGCCCTAAGAACGTCTGATTTTACCTAAAGTCAATAAATGTATGGGAATAAGTTATTAAGTCGCTCAGTGACCGTATTGTCACCGGCAAGGAAGAAGATAGAGAGAAAGTCGAAATACAGAATTCGCGCTTCCAAAACTGTTATACCGCGAAAGGTCGAAATACGGTTCCTCCTTTAATTCATCGCACGAACGCTGAAACGGCAGATGTTGAAGTACGTTATCGCACAACAGAAAAACATCTAAAACAGCAAATGTTGGAGAGGCAATCGGACCAGAGGCGACGCTTGTGAGATTCTACAAAGTTTATGTAAAGGGACTTGCTCCTCTTCTGGTGGTAGTTTATTGTAGGTCGCTGGAACAACGAAGGGTAGCTAGCGACCGAAGGAAATGGCAGGTCATTCCCGTTTCCAAAGAGGCTCGTAGGACGCATGTAATTAATTATAGGCCTATATCTCTGACATCAAACTGTTCTCGAATTGTCGAATTATGGAACAAATTTTGTGCTCACGTGTTGTGACGTTTTTGGAGAACGAAAATTTCATTTAGAAAAATCAATGTGGATTCCGCAAACAGAGCTCTTGAGAAAAAAGCTCACTCTGTTCCTCCACGACATCCTCAGCGCTTTAGACATCGGTGCTCAGGTTGATGCCGTGTCTCCCGACTTCACGAAGGCACATTGTTGTTTAATAAACCAAATACATACTTACCAAGAAACAAATCCGATTTGTGAATGGATTCAGTGCTTCCTTGTACATATAACTAGAGACGTCGCTTATAAAGGAGCAAAATCATTAGCTGTAAAAGTAATTTCAGGAGTACCTCAATGAATTATGTTAGGACCGTTACTGTTTGCAATAGACCTATACATAAATGATGTAATGGATAAAGCCGGAAGCTCCACGAGGCTTTTCTCAGATGATGCGTTTGTGTGTGAGAAAGTAGCAACGTCAGAAGATTGCGGGAAGACCTGCAGAGCTCAGTGGTTGCTGCAGGGACTGAACGTATTTAAACGTAACGCGTAAATAGGAGAAGAAATCCGCTAGTATACAATTTGCGAACAATTGCTGTAAACGGTACCCATAATAAAATATGTAGAAGTAGCCACCCAGAGCGACCGTAAGTGGAATGACGACGTAAAACGAATAGTAGGAAACCTACATGACAGGATGAGATTCATTGGTAGAATCTTAAGTTAATTTAATTCCTCCGCCGAAGAAGTGACGTATATAACACTTGTTCAACGAATTTTTGGATGTTGCTCGTCAGTCTGGGTCCCTTGCCAGGTTAGAGTAACTTAAGAGATAGACACGATCCAACGAGGAGCGGCGCGTTTCGTCACAGAATCGTTTAGCCACTGGGACAGTATTATAGAAATGCTCAACAAACTCCAGTGGCAGACAATACAAGAGAAGGGTTTTGTATCAGGGAGAAGTTTACCGTTGAATTTCCGAGATAGTAAGTTTTGGGATGAGTCGAACAATGTATACCTCATGCCACATACTTCACGTTAAATAACCTGAAGGAGAAAATCAGAGACATATGAGCTAATATGGGTGTTCACAGATAAGCATTCTTCCCAAGCGCCTTTCTCAAATGGAAAAGAGAAAGTGGCAAAGATAGTGTTGCTAGAAGTACCCACCCGCACACACCGAAATTTGGCTTGCGGAGTATAGATGTAAATGCAGATAGCTTTGATAGTGTAGTCTCACGCGTCCTCACCAATAATGTTCTTCGCCGGCGTTCTCACTTATAAATGCATCTATGAGTCGCAGTCGATCTGGAACTAGACCGTGAAGTAATCAGAATTTTCCTTAGCGCTGGTCGTTTCCGGGTGATGAGCAGACACAACGATGTTTACTCTGCGCAGCTCGTTTACAGCTCGGCGCGCCCGGGAGAGGCACTGGATAGCCGCCAGACACATAGCCCAATTTTTAACTGCACGCACACACACACACACACACACACACGTTTCGACATGCGAGGATTGTGGCCACCCACCTCTGTAGCCAAGGTCGCTAACGCCTTCTTATGCAATGGTGCTCAACTCGGAGGAAGAAACTTCGAATCCTGGTAGCGGAAGAAATTCCTACTGCCAGTATTTAGTCTGCAAGGGGAGAGATTTTGGTGGTTCCTGATCACAATACTTCCCACAAATTTCCTGGGTTTTATTCCACTCCTTTCTTCAATGTCTCCTGGAGTAATGGCACGTGACACTTTGGATAGTGGGCACGGCGACCTTTTTGGTGCTGTTCCACTGAACTTCAAAAGAAACAATAGTACCGGAAGACAAAATGACATTCCTTACTCCGCGTTAAAGTTGTCTTTAGCACAAAAAGAGTCCACAATGCTACAACTAAAATTATTGATCACTTATCCTGTGACATAATTGTGATAGCTAGGAAGCCTGTATACTCGGATCGTTAGAGAAACTTTCAAACAAATCGTACTAGTGAATTTTATTATAAAAAAGTAAATTACAGTACTTAACTTTTGCAATTACACAGATGTCTCGCAAGTAAAGAGTGACATACAAAATAATCCCAAGTCTGTGCTACATATAGATCACAAACGAGTTAACCAGAGTTAACGCTGCTATAGAAGTGTCTAATCTTGAAGCTGCTATTCAACTGGTCCATCGCCAGTCGGTCGTGGCGCTTTATGTCCTCCTCACGTAGGGGCTGCTGCTGTCACGTTGTCGTCTTGGAGAGGAGTCGTCAGCGTGCGATTGGCTGACGTCTTCTCACAGCCATCTCTTCTCTATCGTTCCCCACCGGCGTTCCAACTCCTTCTGTTCCGTAGAAGAATTTTTATAATTATAGTGTGTGGAAGGTGTCGGATAGATTAGATTACAATAGATTAAATTAATACTAGTTCCATAGATCATGAATACGATATTTCGTAATGATGTGGAACGAGTCAAATTTTCCAATACATGACATAATTAAGTTAATTTAACAACATAAGTAAGTTATTATAACAACTTTTTTATTTTTTTGTTTTTTTTAATTTTTTTTAATAATTTTTGTTTGGTTTTTTCTTTTTTTTCTTAATTTATATCTAAAAATTCCTCAGTCGAGTAGAAGGAATTGTCATTCAGAAATTCTTTTAATTTCTTCTTAAATACTTGTTGGTTATCTGTAAGACTTTTGATACTATTTGGTAAGTGACCAAAGACTTTAGTGGCAGTATAATTCACCCCTTTCTGTGCCAAAGTTAGATTTAATCTTGAATAGTGAAGATCGTCCTTTCTCCTAGTATTGTAGTTATGCACACTGCTATTGCTTCTGAATTGGGTTTGGTTGTTAATGACAAATTTCATAAGACAGTATATATACTGAGAAGCTACTGGGAATATCCCTAGATCCTTAAATAAATGTCTGCGGGATGATCTTGGGTGGACTCCAGCTATTATTCTGATTATACGCTTTTGTGCAATAAATACTTTATTCCTCAATGATGAATTATCCCAAAATATGATGGCATATGCAAGCAATGAGTGAAAATAGGCGTAGAAAGCTAATTTACTAAGATGTTTATCACCAAAATTTGAAATGACCCTTATTGCATAACTAACTGAACTCAGACGTTTCAGCAGATCATCAATGCGTTTCTTCCAATTTAATCTCTCATCAATTGACACACCTAAAAATTTTGAATATTCCACCTTAGCTATATGCTTCTGATTAAGGTCTATATTTATTAATGGCATCATACCATTTACTGTATGGAACTGTATGTACTGTGTCTTATCAAAATTCAGTGAGAGTCCGTTTACAAGGAACCACTTAGTAATTTTCTGAAAGACATTATTGACAATTTCATCAGGTAATTCTTGTTTGTCAGGTGTGAATACTATACTTGCATCATCAGCAAAGAGAACTAACTTTGCCTCTTCGTGAATATAGAATTGCAAGTCATTGATATATATTAAGAACAACAAAGGACCCAAGACCGACCCTTGTGGAACCTCATTCTTGATAGTTCCCCAATTTGAGGAATGTGCTGATCTTTGCATATTATGAGAACTGCTTATTTCAACTTTCTGCACTCTTCCAGTTAGGTACGAATTAAACCATTTGTGCACTGTCCCACTCATGCCACAATACTTGAGCTTGTCTAGCAGAATTTCATGTTTTACACAATCAAAAGCCTTTGAGAGATCACAAAAAATCCAAATGGGTTGTGTTCGGTTATTCAGATAATTCAAATTTGATTGGTGAAAGCATATATGGAATTTTCCGTTGAAAAACCTTTCTGGAAACTGAACTGACATTTTGTTAGTACTTCATTTTTACAGATTTGTGAAGCTACTCTTGAATACATAACTTTCTCAAAATTTTTGGATAAAGCTGTTAGAAGGGAGATTGGACGGTAATTGTTGACATCAGATCTATCCCCTCTTTTTATGCAAACGTATAACAATAGCATATATCAGTCTATCGGGAAAAATTCCCTGTTCCAGAGAGCTAATACACAGGTAGCTGAGAATCTTACTTATCTGTTAAGAATAAGCTTTTAGTATTTTGCTGGAAATGCCATCAATTCCATGTGAGTTTTTGCTTTTAACCAAGATTATTATTTTCCTAATTTCAGAGGGAGAAGTGGGCGAGATTTCAACTGTATCAAATTGCATAGGTATGGCCTCTTCCATTAACAGCCCAGCATCTTCTAATGAACACCTGGATCCTACTATATCCACAAAATATAGAAAATGATTATTACAAATATTTTCAACTTCTGACTTTTTGTTCGTAAGGTTTTCATTTACATACTTACTAACTAACATCTGTATATTTTAAAAAAATTATAAATGTTCAGCTTGTAGCGATAGTTACAAATCAATTTGTCATGTGAATGTAAAGTGACTCGTTCCACATCATAAGATTTTTCTTGCAAATGATCCTTGGAACATGAAGCTAACTAATTAGGATATGTGTTGGCACTATACGTCACCCTCTCCGTTCCATTCGTCACAACAAAACGAAACAATACTACAATGTACAAGCACTCATTACAGCCGTAAACACAACACAGATATACACTCACGATACGTCCTAAAAGGTCGGCGGAGGACAACAACAGACTACCTCAATTCGGACTCCCCCAAGGCAACAATACAGGATTGCCGCAGACGTTCTCAACTTTCATTTCCTAAGTACGAGACCATCTTGGACGATACTCGGGATTCTGATGTTGATAACACTCAGCAAAAGCTTTGAAGAGTCCTCGTTATCGCCAACTCGAGTACGAGCACGTATTATAAGTGATAAATAAAGCTATGTACGACGGTGACTAAATGTGGTAGAATTTATCGATAACATAGAGAACGAACGATGCAGAAAGTCACGAATGGAAACCACCTCAGATTTGGTAGATAATGCCACTGGCCGCTGTGGAGGCATATAGCTTCAAGTATTGGAATTTGACGACTAGCTAGTGAAGAACGATGTCGGACATCATGAATGGCCACTAGGTCTGTGGTATTCCGTGTTTGCCCTAAATCGCTTAAGGCAAATGCCGGGATCCGAGCTTCTGATCCGTCTCTAATGACCTCGTTGTCGACAGGACGTTAAACACTATAATCTCCGCCTCCTCCTCCTCCTCTTCCTCCAATAGGTATGTATAGTCTTAGAATTCTGAAAGCTGTGCATCCCTAACAGCTCATCTAACGAAGGATCTGTTAATTTCAAGCCGGCCAGAGTGGCTGTGCGGTTCTAGGCGCTACAGTCTGGAGCCGAGCGACCGCTACGGTCGCAGGTTCGAATCCTGCATCGGGTGTGTGATGTCCTTAGGTTAGTTAGGTTTAATTAGTTCTAACTTCTAGGCGACTGACGGCCTCAGAAGTTAAGTCGCATAGTGCTCAGAGCCATTTGAACCAATTTTGTTAATTTCAACGCTTCCATTCTGACTTCCTGGTCAGGACTGAACGCTGTCGTATAGAATCAATTACATTTCTGGTTGGAACAAGTAAACTGGCAATGCCTTCTAACTGCTACCCAGGAACTGTACGACAGCCTACGTCATTTTCGATGCTGAGAAAATTTTGCTTTGTTTGTCACTATATATCTTAGCTTATGTTCCCAGGTAAGCACGCGCATGAACAGTTCCAAAGAAATGTCATTTCTAAGTGACGTCCGATACTCAGCAAACAAAAATACTTCACATAGGGCACTTACAAGGGGACCTTACGCTCTCGGAAATTTGTTTCAGGATCAGACTATAGATTAATAGTTTACCTCAAGGGCGTCCACTCATAAAAGTTGTTAATCACAATAGCCAGAAGATTCCGGAAATAAGGGCTCTGAAATAATACTCGGACCTCATACACCGGTCAACTGATATGCTCAGGCAGCAGGGCGATATGGCTGCGCCTGTAGCGGTCTCGCTTGCCACCCCCGGGTGATACAGGCTCGAACCTACATTTGGGTAACTATTTATATGCTTTTTCAGTTGTTTTAAAAACTATAACAACTTTTAAATAAAGTTAGTGACATAAAATATTATCATTAAATCATAAAGAATTTTATTTTTTATGGAATGACTGGTACAGCTAATTAGCATAAAATGTGAATTACAATTAGTTACTAACTGGCGTGTTAGTTCGAATTTGTAGAAGACTAAGGGTGGGTACAACTGTATACATCGTACTGAAGCAGCTAAGGAGCAATTGTCGATTAACTCCTTGAGGGTCTTAATACTTCCTGACCATCTGCCTATTTGTATGTACAATGGGCAACACCTATATATTCTTCCTCGTAGGAACCAGATCATTAAATTTACAACGAATTTTTTAAAGCTCTACACAGCTTATAATATCGTCAAATTTGTAATCACAGTTTAATGACAATAGTATTTAAAACTTTAATTTACCTTCATAAAAATAGATTTGAAATTTTTCAACTCTGTAAAAAGAAAATACTAATTGTTATCCATATTTTATGTTAACCAGCTGTAACAATCATTTCATAAACAAAACAAAATTATTTATGATTTAACTGATAATAGTTTAGGTCATTTACTTTATTTAAAAGTTGTTATAATTTTTAAAACAATAAAAAAGTTAAAGTTACCCAAAGGTAGAATCGAGCCTCGATCGAGCGCGTGGCAAACGAGTCTACTACACGCGCAGCCATTTCGCTGTGCTGCCACAGCGTATAAATTGACCGGTATATGAGCTACGCGTAGAACTTTAAGAGCCTTTTCTCTCGGAATATTGTTGCTAGTGCGCTTTACAGCGTTTATGGGTGGACGCACTAGAGGTATATTAGTAACCTGTGAAGTCTGATCCAGAACTGAATTTCCGGGACCATAATGTGCCATTGGTAGAGAGTGGACGAAGCTAGGACTACTTTCGTGAGTCAGTAGGGGCTATGTCAGGTAACATTAGCCATTGCCTATGAACGCGTGACACACTGGCGGTGCTAGACGCGTTTAATGGCAAGGCATTTGCTGGCAGAGCACCTAGCAAACTCTTACATCATCTTTCTCTTGCTGTCTCTCTGAATGCAAAGTGTTCTCATTTTACACAAATTAAGTAAAGTTTAACCTCTTTCTCAATTTGTGTTTGGTAACTATTATGAAAAATTTGATTCATTAAAACCAAACTCTTCCACAATAAAAAATCGCAACACTGTAAAAAATTTTTAAAATTTTTACAATGAAGCTTGTTTACATTAAGATTATGCTTCCACTGCTTCTCCATCCGTACTCCTTTGTAGTGACTTTTTACGTCTACATAACATGTACATGACTACTCCGTATTTCACGATTAAGTGACAGACAGAGGGTTCATCTAACCTTCTTCAGACTATTTCTCTAACACTCCACTCTCAAATAGCGCGGGAAGAACGAACACTTAAATCTTTCCTTGCGAGCTCTAATTTCTCTTATTTTGTTACGATGACCACCCTATGAAGGTTGGCGTCAAAAAATATTTTTGCATTCGGAGGAGAAAGTTGGTGATTGAGATTTCGTGAAAATATCTCGCCGGAACGAAGAATGCCTTTGTTTTAATGACTGCCATACCAGCTCGCGAATCACATATGTGACACTCTCTCCCCTTTTTTGCGATGGAAAAAAAAAAGAGCTGCACTTCGTTGAACTTTTTCGATGGCCTACATCAATCTTATCTGATAAGGATCCCGTATCGCGTAGCAATACTCTAGAAGAAGTTGGACAAGCCTAGTTTAGGTATTCTTTTTCTATGTGTTCTGCCGTTGTAGCCTTTGTTTCGCCTTCCCCACAACATTATATATGTGATCCTTTCAATTTAAGTGGTTCGTAATTGTAATCCCTATGTATTCAGTTGAACTGACAGCTTTAGAATTGTGTGATTTATCGTGTAATTGGAATTTCAAGGATTTCTTTTAGTATGTATGTGGGTGACATTTTTCATTATTTAGTGTCACTTTCCACTTTCCGAAATATTCATATATTTTGTCTAAATCATTTTAATGACTCTATTAGACGGTAAATGGCACCATCATCTGTAAACAACGTAACGGAGCTCTTTAGATCGTCCCCCAAATCATTTATATAGATTAAAAGCAGCAATGGGCCCAAAATACTACCTATTGAACACTTCTGTATTACTCGACGACTTTCCATCAGTTACTACTAACTGTGACCTCCCTGATAGGAAATCGCGAAATCAGTCGAACAACTGAGACGATACTGCATAGACATGCAATTTGAGTAGCAATCGCTTGTGAGGAACTATGTAAAAAGCCTTCTGAAAATCTAGGAATATGGAATCAGTTTTGAGTCCCCCATCGATAGCACTCGTTACTTTGTGCGAATAAACAGCTAATTGTGTTTCACAAGAACTACATTTTCTGAATGTGTGAATAAATCGTTTTCTTCGAGGTAATTCATAGTATTCATACACTGTGTATGTTCCAAAATCCTACTGCAAATCAACGTCAGTGATATGGTTCTCAATTCGGTGGATTACTGCTTTGTCCTTTCTTGATTATTGGTGTGACCTGTGCCACTTTCCAGTCTTTAGGAAAGATTATGCCTATTACAAAGAGAAAGAACCTAATGTTTACGACGTATCCGATTACAAGGTTAGTGGTGAACATCTTGCGCACTTCGCATTGCGTAAGTATTTATGGATTATACTAAGAAGCGATATGGAATGGGACGATCACGTAAAGTTAGTATCAGGGAAGGCGAATTTAAGACTTAAATTGTAGGGAAGGTTTTGGGAGAGGCCGCAGGAGGTGGCACAAAGGGCGTCAATGAAACGAACCCTTCTCTTGGAGCGTTGATTCTCATACTTTTCGCGGTCGAAATAGAGAGTTTGCAGTGCGATGAGCAGCAGAGTGACATTCTTGACAACGCATGACACTGTTCATGCTTCTAGTAATTCTACCAAATAATCCAAGCGAAAGCTGAGTTGAAATACACAGTCAGACTGCAGGCCTCAAAGAGGCACAATACAAAGACAAAATGCCGGTTTTTCAAAATTGTTTTTCAACCTAAACTAGGAGAAAATGTACACAGAAGACCATTTAGTAAAATTGTCCAGGTTCACTGCATTATTAGAAGAAAGTCCTCAGCTGATATTTCAAAAAGTGCAGCAGCATCTAACAAGAAAATATGAATAATAGCAAACATTAGGAAATACTCCAAGGCCTTTAAACATTGCAGTTTGATAATGAGCCTGAGTTCCAAAACGTAGTGCTTTTATCTGCACAAAAAGTAATAAAATAGCAAACTAATTTTTAACGGTGAGAATGAAAGCAAACCTTCCTAAAATTTCATAAATGAGGAAACAAGAAAGAAAGCGAAACATAGCAATTTATAGCTAAAGGACTGGGATACGTAAATACACAATCCACAGGATAGCGTATTTTTTTCACTGCTGCAGCAATAAAAAATCTCAAAACTTTAGGCAGCTTGTGCAATAATTTTTTTTACCTACAACAGAGCATGAATTGAGGAAAACAATGTAATAATTAAAACAAAAACATCAGCAGGTAAATATGAAGTGTCAGTCTGCATACTTTATTTTAGCGTAGACAGTAAGAATTTTTGCAGATGCATCTCAGTTTGCTTATCTATACTTGCAACCATAATTCAAATGCGGATGTTCAGATTTTAGTAACCCTGATTTATTGTTGTCATGCCAATGTTTGAAATAAATCTCTGAGAACGGTACTAATTTCATTAACGAAAGCTATGTTAATGTTCATTTTTCTTAATTCCACCTAATTTCTTAAAAAAACGGGCGTGTGCTCCATCACGTACATACACAGACTTATTTAATTTTGTATTCCCGTCTTTGTTGGTTCAGTACTGATTTTCTGAATTGTTTATAATCGGTAACTGTAGGTAATTCACGTCTAATGTTAACTGTGCTCCATTTTGCCATAAGTGTACTATCTCCACCCTTTAACGCAACCGGGTTAAGTAAGTACTACTTCTTAGTTCGTTTGAAAAAGTGCTAAGAGAGTTGCAAGTTAAATAAATAATTTCCTATATTTGCTTCCTTATAGAAAGCGTTATTTACGTACTCAATCACTCCTCAACATGCAGTAAGTCATATACCGATTCTCTCATTCCTGATGTAATGATTCACATTTTGTCAGTCGACACTTCCATTGTAATGCACAGCAACTTTAGGGAACTGCACTGGAAAATATGTTAGGTGTTCCAGAATTTCTAAGGGCTGCGCGCCTCTACATACGAATTGGTAGCTCGCACAGAAGTGACTCAGTTCAATCACGGCATCAGTGCCACTCCGCTTCTCCCACAACGTCAACCTAACCGGTAGATGAGCTGAAATTTGAAACTGTTTGCTTTTATCGTGCAAGGACTGTTTCTGCGTCACTCTATAGGTTTCCTTATTCTCACAAACGAGAGACTTGTGCAAAATGCAAGCGACGAAAATAACTCATTGTTGTTTGTCAAAGCTGCGCATGCTCTCAGCCACCGACGATTGTCTGCGAAGGTATGGATGTTGACAGCGCTAGACCGCAGCAACTGGAGACACATAAACCGCTGTCTAGGTTCAAATGGCTCTGAGCACTATGGGACTCAACTGCTGTGGTCATTAGTCCCCTAGAACTTAGAACTACTTAAACCTAACTAACCTAAGGACATCACACACATCCATGCCCGAGGCAGGATTCGAACCTGCGACCGTAGCAGTTGCACGGTTCCGGACTGCGCACCTAGAACCGCGAGACCACCGCGGCCGGCGCTGTCTAGATTGACTTTCAGATTGACCTTACGTTCGCATCTTGTACGTTTTAGGTTGATACTGGCACACTGGGTCCACTAACTAATCTTGGCTTCAATCATCGGTCGGGTCAGTAGCTTATGACACTGCGCTTGTGCGAGTTAGTAAAATACAGGACTCACCATACCCCGCTAAAGGGCGTCACCTAAAAACACGGCCAACAACATACAGGGTGGTCCATTGACAGTGACCGGGCCAAATATCTAACACGAAATAAGCATCAAACAAAAAAACCACAAAGAACGAAACTCGTCTAGCTTGAAGGGGGAAACCAGATGGCGCTATGGTTGGCCCGCTAGATGGCGCTGCCATAGGTCAAACGGATATCAACTGCGTTTTTAAAAATAGGAACCCCCATTTTTATCACATATTTGTGTAGTACGTAAAGAAATATAAATGTTTTAGTTGGACCACTTTTTTCGCTTTGTGATAGATGGCGCTGTAATAGTCACAAACGTATAAGTACGTGGTATCACCTAATATTCCCACAGTGCGGACGGCATTTGCTTCGTGATACATTACCCGTGTTAAAATGGACCGTTTACCAATTGCAGAAAAGGTCGATATCGTGTTGATGTATGGCTATTGTGATCAAAATGCCCAACGGGCGTGTGCTATGTATGCTGCTCGGTATCCTGGACGACATCATCCAAGTGTCCGAACCGTTCGCAGGATAGTTACGTTATTTAAGGAAACAGGAAGTGTTCAGCCACATGTGAAACTTCAGCCACGAGCTGCAACAAATGATTATGCCCGAGTAGGTGTTTTGGCTGCTGTCGCGGCTAATCCGCACATCAGTAGCAGACAAATCGCGCGAGAATCGGGAATCTCAAAAACTTCGGTGTTGAGAATGCTACATCAACCTCGATTGCACCCGTACCATATTTCTATGCACCAGGAACTGCATGGCGATGACTTTGAACGTCGTGTACAGTCCTGCCACTGGGCACAAGAGAAATTACGGGACGATGACATATTTTTTACACGCGTTCTATTTAGCAACGAAGCGTCATTCACCAACAGCGGTAACGTAAACCGGCATAATATGCGCTATTGGGCAACGGAAAATCCACGATGGCTGCGACAAGTGGAACATCAGCGACCTTGACGCGTTAATGTATGGTGCGACGTTATGGGAGGAAGGATAATTGGCCCCCATTTTATCGATGGCAATCTAAATGGTGCAATGTATGCTGATTTCCTACGTAATGTTCTACCGATGTTACTACACGATGTTTCACTGCATGACAGAATGGTGATGTACTTCCAACATGGTGGATGTCCGGCACATAGCTCGCGTGCGGTTGAAGCGGTATTGAATAGTGACAGGTGGAGTGGTCGTCGAAGCACCATGCCATGGCCCGCACGTTCACCGGAACTGACGTCCCCGGATTTATTTCTGAGGGGCAAGTTGAAGGATATTTGCGATCATAATCCACCAACAACGCCTGACAACATGTGTCAGCGCACTGTCAATGCATGTGAGAACATTACGGAAGGCGAACTACTCGCTGTTGAGAGGAGTGTCGTTACACGTATTGCCAAATGCATTGAGGTTGACGGACATCATTTTGAGCATTTATTGTATTAATGTGGTATTTACAGATAATAACGTTGTAACAGCATGCGTTCTCAGAAATGATAAGTTCACAAAGGTACATGTATCACATTGAAACAACCGAAACAAAATGTTCAAACGTACCTACGTTCTGTATTTTAATTTAAAAAACCTACCTGTTACCAACTGTTCGTCTAAAATTGTGAGCAATATGTTTGTGACATTACAGCGCCATCTGTCACAAAGCGAAAAAAGTGGTCCAACTAAAACTTTCATATTTCTTTACGTACTACACGAATATGTAATAAAAAATGATGGTTCCTATTTTAAAAAACGCAGTTGATATCCGTTTGACCTATGGCAGCGCCATCTAGCGGGCCAACCATAGCGCCATCTGGTTTCCCCCTTCAAGCTAGACAAGTTTAGTTCTTTTTAGTTTTTTCGTTTGACGCTTATTTGGCCCGGTCACGATCAATGGACATTAGGGCTGCGCACTTTATTGCCTATTTGTGTGTGCACAGTGTGAATATAACTCAATCAGAACAGTCTATAAATGCCTATATTCACACAGTATCAAAATATGGATCTGTAGACCATATAAGCATAAAATATGTGGAAGCTGAATTTACTGTAGGAATGCCTATACAGGGTGTTACAAAAAGGTACGTCCAAACTTTCAGGAAACATTCCTCACACACAAATAAAGAAAATATGTTATGTGGACATGTGTCCGGAAACGCTTACTTTCCATGTTAGAGCTCATTTTATTACTTCTCTTCAAACCACATTAATCATGGAATGGAAACACACAGCAACAGACCGTACCACCGTGACTTCAAACACTTTGTTACAGGAAATGTTCAAAATGTCCTCCGTTAGCGAGGATACATGCATCCACCCTCCGTCGCATGGAATCCCTGATGCGCTGATGCAGCCCTGGAGAATGGCGTATTGTATCACAGCCGTCTATAATACGAGCACGAAGAGTCTCTACATTTGGTACCAGGGTTGCGTGGACAAGAGCCTTCAAATGCCCCCATAAATGAAAGTCAAGAGCTTTGAGGTCAGGAGAGCTTGAAGGCCATGGAATTGGTCCGTCTCTACCAATCCATCGGTCACCGAATCTGTTGTTGAGAAACGTACGAACACTTCGACTGAAATGTGCAGGAGCTCCATCGCGCATGAACCACATGTTGTGTCGTACTTGTAAAGGCACATGTTCTAGCAGCACAGGTAGAGTATCCCGTATGAAATCATGATAACGTGCTCCATTGAGCGTAGGTGGAAGAACATGGGGCCCAATCAAGACATCACCAACAATGCCTGCCCAAACGTTCACAGAAAATCAATATTGATGACGTGATAGCACGATTGCGTGCGGATTCTCGTCAGCCCACACATGTTGACTGTGAAAATTTACAATTTGACGAAACTATAATGATCTCTGACATGGAAATTAAGCGTTTCCGGACACATGTCCACATAACATATTTTCTTTATTTGTGTGTGAGGAATGTTTCCTGAAAGTTTGGCCATACCTATTTGTAACACCCTGTGTATGTAATTGAACCTGTAGACCTAAATGCAACTCAGGCCACATTCAAGGTATATAGAGAACAATTATTTGAAAAGTACTGTAAAACTGAGTGACTGAATAAATAAAAAAAGATGATCTGCTCAACCCATTTTCTTTACATCCGCCATCAGCACGCCTGTCCCATCCTGCTCATGCTGGGGATGGAACTATCAGATTGTGCATGCCACTGAGGGGCGCATATTTCATCATCTGTACACGTCCTGACGGGCTGAGTCCTCTGAAAAGAAAGCACTACTGCATGATGGAATTTTGGAGTACAGAAGCAGCCAGCACATATATGCATAATTTCGGTAATTCAAATAACAATGCAGCATTTGCATTATTGAGAGTGTAGCATATGCAGTATTAACAGCTGCACAGAAGTGGGACTGCATAGACCGCATCACCACACGTGTCCCAACTTGTTCATGCTGATGACAGAGCCGCCAGCTTGCACATATCACTTACGTGTTCATATTTCATCGCCGCCGCGGTGGCCGAGGGGTTCTAGGCGCTTCAGTCCGGAACCGTGCGACTGCTACGGTCGCAGGTTCGGATCCTTCCTCGGGCATGGATGTGTGTGATGTCCTTAGGTTAGTTAGATTCAAGCAGTTCTAAGTTCTAGGGGACTGATGACCTCAGATGTTAAGTCCCATAGTGCTCAGAGCCATTTGAACCATATTTCATCGTTTCGACAGGTTCTGACAGGCCGAGTCCTGCAAAAAGAAAAGTACAGTTGCACAATGGTATTTCGTGGTATGGAAGCAGCCAGTGTTCATGCGCGTAATTTTGAGAATTCGCCACGGAATTCTTCAAAAAAAAAAAAAAAAAAAAAAAAAAAAGGCTCTAAGCACTATGGGACTTAATATCTGAGGTCATCATTCTCTCAGAATTAGAACTACTTAAACCTGAGTAACCTAAGGACATCACACACATCCATGCCCGAGGCAGGATTCGAACCTGTGACCGTAGAAGCAGCTCGGTCCCGGACTGAAGCGCCTAGGACCGCTCGGCCACAGCGGCCGGCCAGCATTCTTGACACTATTGAGAGTGCACTGTATGCGGTACCCAGCTGCATGCATATGTGACTCAAATCACACCACAGCATTAGCAGTACTGACAGTTCCACGTATACAGTATTGGGCAAAAGTGGACCTGGAACAGTCAGCTATTGGCGTCCGTGCTGTACACGCAGTGTGCCGGCTCGGGCCTGTCAGCACAATGCAAGGATCGTAGAAAAAGAGTACACTTTCCAGATGAGATGTGTACGTCAATGCACATATTAAATTGTTTTGAATTTACCGTATACAGAGTGGTCTGTATATAAAATTCCAACGGGCTGCTGCTTCTGATTTCGATGTCATATAGACACTTTTCCGCAATTATCCATGAGCTCCATAGGCAACCTGTTTTAAATACTTACCTGAAGCCTGTAAATGGGGTCACGTAAAATATGAAGTGGATCAATAAATACAAGGCTTTTAAGAAAACAATTTATTTACTGAGAACCTAACTTAAAAACTTTTTGGTACTGCTCTGTATACATTTAGAATTCAGATGTTCACTTTCAAAGTCCTGTCTCATATATTTACATTCATGGCATGCACTACACATTTTAAGTAATGACTGATGCAATATGGTAGCTTAAACCATTTTAACCCTTCATCCTTGAAGATGGTCCAAGACCGAAACCGGTAGAATTTGGGTTTAAAACAAAAACAGCTGATGGTCAAACATGCATTTTATACAACTTAATATGTATTTGTACATTTTTGAAGCACATATATAACGACTGCTGTTGTGTCACTGCGGTGTCGTAAGCACAGCACGTACCACCAGGCAGCACCAAAGGTGTCGGTAGGTCGACAACCCACTTCAGAGACGGCGTATAGCCCAGCGATTGCCGCGCCCAGAAGTCACAGCGTTAGTCTGCCAGAGATGTGATAATGGACTGGCGCCATAGCAGAGATGGCAGTCCAAGTCAGCTCGGTTACCAAGAAGATGGCCTTCTACTTGGGTATTTAGCGCAGCATCGTCTGCTTCTAGCGAGTCCACACCAGCCCGTCTTCAGTGAACATTCTAGTGGGACAAGAACTGTTTACTATCCAGCCTTAGCTTCTGGAATAGTAGCTGAACTTCAGGACCTGCTGCCTGAACCAATTCATACAAAGTTGAGTATTCGTCAATAAATGTGTGTGTTCTTGTCACTAATCATTATCAATGTTTCACTGTTCGCCTCGTTCTCCTCTCATAGTGTTTCCTTCAGCGCACTATAAATAATTGAGGGTGGCGACAAGTATAATCTCCTTCTGTAGTTGAATGAAAAGTACGATACAACAGTCACCATACATTTGCTAGTGCCTGGGGAGTTGAACTGCTCGAGATTAAGTATTGATGCTGTCGTGAAGATACTATGCAGCCACTTTTTCACGGCTGTTGATGTAAACTATACTGTCTGTATAATCATGAGTTCAGAGCGATGTCACCATGTTTTCATACGACGTCTCCTCATTATTCCAAAATGGTTCAAATGGCTCTGAGCACTATGGGACATAACATCTGTGGTCATCGGTCCCCTAGAACTTAGAACTACTTAAACCTAACTAACCTAAGGACAACACACACATCCATGCCCGAGGCAGGATTCCAACCTGGGACCATAGCGGTCACGCGATTCCAGACTGAAGCGTCTAGAACCACTCGGCCACAGCGGCCGGCCCCTCATCATTCCACATTTTACCATTGTTTGAACAGTCATAGCACTACGTACTGTGTTAAAAGGTTCGGGTGAAGCAACAACTGAGGAAAAGTTTGTTAATATTTATCCAGGGTTGGAGAAGGCAGCAAATGCAACATCTTTAAGCAGAAATTATCCAGATTCGTCATAAAGCCGCTGTATATCTGCAACGACGTTTGCACTCCGAGGCGTCACTGTGAGACAAGATGTGTGTGGTGTAATATCTTTCCATTTATACTACATGTTGTATGATTCCTGTAAGAGGTGAATAATTTATGATACAGTCATGTAGCAATAATAGATATGCTGTAGTGCCTGTAGGGGAGTTTTGTAATCATTCAGATCCAATACACATATCTACAGTTGCACTTTTAATGGCCTCATTTTGTTTGGGGTAATAATCACCATTAGTTCTTTTAACTTCTTGGGACTGAGTATACATTAAAATTCATCATCCCCGTTGTAATAAGAGCGAAACCTAGCCTACATGTCGTACAGTAAACCAACATTACTATTCCTCCAGTCAAGTTGTAACTTGATTAGAACAGGGGAGAGAGTATCGCTGACATGATACAGGGTTTGGTGTGGACATCATTAAAACAACGGCGTTTTTCGTTGATGCGGAAACTTCTCACGAAATTTCAATCGCCAACTTTCTCCTCCGAATGCGAAAATATTTTGTTGATGCCGAGCTACATAGGGAGAAACGACCATCATAACAAAATAAGGGAAATCAGAGCTCGCACAGAAAGATATAGGTTCCAAGATGCTACTCCAGGCGGGTGTAAAATGTATGTGCGCAACGGAAAATAATAAACGCTAAAATGAAGATTTGGCCCAGTCGGACTACCCCCTGAAGCAGATCTTAGGATCGCTTAATTCTATAAATTACAATCTAAACATAAATGAATCATGAAGGCAACTAATCCTACTAAATGATAAACGTTGTTCCTGCTTCTGTTTTTATTGTAGATTAAAAAAAACTTTATATTACAAAGGTTACATTTCCTAAGTAAAATTACTAATCAGTTGCCCAACTCTGCCCCTTATTATGTCTGCGCGGTTTAATATCAATAACGCGAAATGACTGACATCATCTACGTATCAAACACTAGAAGACACTACTTTCAAAGATGATCAACGGTGGTATAGAACCTCAGTGAAATAAACTAACATGATCACAGCTGTTTAGCTTTTATAGCTCTAATAAGCCGAAGCAATTTGCAATATCACCGTTTGTACTGCGTCCGATGCGCTGAAGTGATGGTTTTCGTACTCGTCTGCGACGATGGAATAACTCCAGCCACAAATACACTCTTCCAAACACGAGGACAGCAATAGGCGGTCCTCTGACTAATATACTCTAATACTGTCTTCTCCTCTCTGTGTTCTACAGACGAGAAACGCGAACTCCCAGCTACAAGGACGGAGTTCAGATAAGGTCTCAACGTAAGTATAGGCAGAGGAAGTGCTCTCAATCACTAAACGCTGCATACTCAACGACGACTTCCAACTCGGAGGTGAAGTCCAGAATCGTACAGGTTCGCAACAGTACAGTGCCTAACTGTCCTAACTATAAACTCTTCTGACAGCAAAGACAGCAAGTCCGTCTGTGCCAACAAAGCTGATATCGAGCTACCGTCACACATGGGCGCTCACAACGGAAGACCTCGTCTCTCCACCGCTGGCCTCCCAGCAAGGCTCAGCTCCCCACTATCCTAATTACGAAAACGAATCATATTCCCGAAACCACGGAATATTCTCCCTCTCTACAGATTCTTCCGAATGCCGACCAACCATATTTTAGTCTTTTGTCGTCCAGCGCGGAAAGTTTGCGAGGAAATACCTATACTCATACAACGGTACGCTTCTGACTAAAAATCCTTGGAGATAACCCAGCCTGCGAGCTTTCCTAGGTGCCGCTTCTTCGTTCCCTCACCCGCGTCCAAGATTTGCAAAGTTCAGAAGTATTATCCGGTTTCCCACGCCCGGGTTCCCGGGTTCGATTCCCGGCGGGGTCAGGGATTTTCTCTGCCTCGTGATGGCTGGGTGTTGTGTGATGTCCTTAGGTTAGTTAGGTTTAAGTAGTTCTAAGTTCTAGGGGACTGATGACCATAGATAAGTCCCATAGTCCTCAGAGCCATTTGAACCATTTGAACCATTATTATCCGGTTATCCTTCGGCATCTACTACAATAGCGGCCGATAGCGGCCCGTTGCCCCTGTATTGTGTCTTCGCGCTCAGGTGTCAAGACGTCCGTCTAGCTACTTCTTGTGTTTAAGCAGGACCAACACCTGCGCGGGCCTTTCACTCAGAGCTTGAGTTCTGCCTGCCGTTTCATCTCCACTGGCGTTCCAACCTCTACTAGTATAGGCAATCATTCATTACACCATTCTGATAATAAATACACTCTGTCACCTTTCACGCAATAAGCGTTAACAATTATTTACAAGGCATACGTACATGACAATGTCAGTCTTCTTTATATATTCATATATACGATGTCCAACCTACCACATGATACCTAATTATGTTCGTAGGTCACGACAAAGTATGCGGATGGGTGCTTGTAAGGTGCGAAATTATAGCTACCTTACAAGGTGTTCGTTTTCTCTGCACGCCGTTCTAGAGTGGAATAGTATAGAATTATTGTGAAATTGGTTCGATCAATACTGGGCCAGGTTCTTAAATGTGATTTGCAGAGTATCTATGTTTATGTAGATGTACAAGCAGATCGTATGGAAAGTACTTTGAATTTAGGAATACTTTAGTGTTGTTTGGTTTACAGTTACCAAATAAACTTGAATCCTTTTTTTTGTATTCTTCCTCCTCCTCCTGTCTGTTTGCAGTGCTAGAATAATAAATCGAGGCGTGTCTAGTTGAACAGATTTCTTTACTATGACTGTTTAGAAGATTCTGGACGAACTGGGTACTCTTGAAGTTGCCATGAAGAGTCAGTTAATGGTAGCTAGGTACCTGCATGAAACACACTCAGAAGTTTCAGGTGCTCTTAGTATGATACTGATGAATTAGGTACTTTCCACACCAATTTATCGAGTACAGTTTTATTCTCTACTTCTGACGCTTCTTGAAGATAGAAGATAGAAAGTCACTAGCATTTTGAACTAAAAACAGTTCCGGTTTAGTGTTCACAGTGACACATTTATTATCCTCAAAGAATCCCATTAACACTTTAGCAAAGGTGGTGCAGTGGTTAGCACGCTGGACTCGCTTTCGGGAGGATGACAATTCAAACACGTTTCCGGCCAGCCTGATTTGCGTTTTCCATTATTTCCCTAAATCGCGCAAGGGAAATGCTAGAATGGTTTCTTTGACAGAGCACAGCCGATTCCCTTCCCCATCCCTGAAACATTCCAACCTTGTGCAGAGAGGTGGCACACCACTCTCTCACTTTAACAACATTGTCAGTCAGATTAACATCCATATTTTAGGTCTTGATCTCGGTGTTCCCCAGTACTACATTTGGTATTTGTGATTTATAACTTTTTACATGAGGAAGTTGTGGGCAGAATATTCATATAACTGCATGTGTAACCTGTCGAGAACATGTACCCGAGGGACTGTAGTGGAGATGATGGAGAACAGGGAGCGAGCTGGGTTGAGGTCCATAAATGCTGAGTGCAGCGACCTAACTGTGAGAGTGATTCTGGGAAGCAGCACTCAGTAGATACTTGCAGAGTGGCTTCTGGCCGATGCCCTTTCATCCTTCTGCTTAGGGATGGCCAGTTGGGCGCCATTTTACCTAGGCCAGGTGGCAATCCATCACGAAGGCAGCCAGTTGGCGGAAAGTGAGTGGAGGAAGCCTTTTAAAAGAGTCTGCTGTAAACTGAGTCTTTGTACAAACAGTGGGAAGGTCATAAAACTCTGTGCATTCTCATGATAGATGATGGGATGATACAGACAGAGCAGCTGGTGCACGTTTTAGGTGGAAGCAAGACTGTGACCTCCCTGATGCCAGGAAGTTTTATTAGCGAGCGACAAAAACATATATTTCATGGGAACGACTCTCTGGAAAGCTTAACAGCCTTCTTTCAGGAACTGGAAATGGTAGGCGCAGAAATATTAGATCTCTCCATAAATGAGGGACTGCGGTCTCACCTAAGTAGATGTTTTTGCGAAAACATGGCCATGCTTCTCATGAGAATGGCACCCCCCTAGACTAAAATCTTCTTTTTTCAGATAAGAGAGTCTGGAGTTACTGATAGGCTCCTCTCAGGATATGCAAATTGGAGGCTTGCTCCCAAACTTGGGAACCTCGTCGCAGTGCCTGGATTGGCTACCAAGCCGACAGAACAGTCAAGAGGGGGGACTCACTGAGTAGAGGATACTTCAGATGGTTTGTGCAGTTTGGGGGCTGCTGCGTTTTTGCTAATTCGGCTCCCGTGCCGAGGCCTGGTGGAAAGTGGAAACTGGTTGTGATTCTTCGATTCTTCGTCTTCTGGTCCTCTCCTGGAGAAGAACTTCAGGTCTTTCCCCAGTGGGTGAGACTTGTGGTCTGTATCTTGTGGTGGTCTAAGAGCAAGTGACAGTTTCCAAATGTACTGATTGTGGAACTGCATATCATCTTGGACATATCGTCTGTCACGAAGGTGAACTTATTCGTCCTGAGTCGGCAGCCTGATGCTTGACAATTGCAGTACCCACTGTTGTGCCTGTGAGTCAAATTGGTTCAAATGGCTCTGATCACTATGGCACTTAACTTCTGATGTCATCAGTCCCCTAGAATTACTTAAACCTAACTAACCTAAGGACAACACACACATCCATGCCCTAGGTACGATTCGAACCTGCGACCATAGCGGTCGCGCTGTTCCAGACTGTAGCGCCTAGAACCGCTGACCACCCAGGCCGGCTGAGTCAAATTGGTTTGGCCAGAGTAGTGGACGGGTGCAGCTCACACGGATATCTTCCAGGGTTTCAGGGTTGTGCTAGTGAAGTTTCTCGCGTTCTGATAAATAGAACGCAAGACTGCGCCGTTTGCAAATTTTCGTGGACGTGTCAGAACATCACAGTTGCCGCACACACCGCTCCTTGCCCTCAGCACGCCGTTTTCTGCTGCCGCCTGAATCAAGGTGAAAGGGTAAAATATTGGTGCACCGACGAAGGGTTGTTAAATGATATTCACAGCTCCGTGTTCTCAGGTGAATCATAGTTTGTGGTATACGTGGTTGTAGTTGATTCTACACTCCTGGAAATGGAAAAAAGAACACATTGACACCGGTGTGTCAGACCCACCATACTTGCTCCGGACACTGCGAGAGGGCTGTACAAGCAATGATCACACGCACGGCACAGCGGACACACCAGGAACCGCGGTGTTGGCCGTCGAATGGCGCTAGCTGCGCAGCATTTGTGCACCGCCTCCGTCAGTGTCAGCCAGTTTGCCGTCGCATACGGAGCTCCATCGCAGTTTTTAACACTGGTAGCATACCGCGACAGTGCCGTCACTCTTGGGCAAGCCAAATCCCACCTTACTGGCTCCATGCTGTGATTGCCTCTCAGGCTGTTCTTCGTGTCGCTGTTGGATCTTCCGCCTACACACCGTCACGACAACCGACAACAAGGGCATGCAGATTTCTAGGGATGAGCCAAAGCACAGCCTCCCTCAACAAGAGTGCTCAGGATCCAAGAGACGTCCACAGGCACACTGGGCTGTAGCAGCAATGTGCACCCCCCCCCCCCCCACCCCCCGCCCCTACGACCCTACGACGGGGCCATGGCCATCACCTCCGACATCGGCAAAGCCTGATGTTGCAAATTCCTCGCCGGGTGCTGTTGTGCTACATTGCACTTTCGTGCAACATGGACTCAGCATGACCCCTGTTAGGCAGCACTGGGAAGAAGACAGAGTGATTGTAAAACTCTCTGAAATAAATGTCTGTTAATTGGATGATGTCTCATTAGCGCCCCAGCACTGAACAGGTTCCCCCAACCGCATCTCTGCTCATCTATCCTATACTCGCGTAGGAGGCTACATCTCGTGGGCTTCTATAAATCTGGTGTCAGAAAAACCTTCTGTCATACAAATTTTAGCCAGAAATTGCGATTTCTAACGTCCTATGAATTGAGCACCAGGAGTTCTGACGTTGGCCATCACCGCCGTTGACAAGCCACACCCATGCGTTAGCAGCTAGCAACATCTGTCATTATGTGGTGCAGTGGATGATCAAGTTCCGTTGGTCTATTTTCTTTTTTCTTTTATTTTGAAGCTATGTTGAGTTGGAAGAATCCGCATATGAACTCGAAAGTTATGTTTCATACGCCACAAGAACTTGCAGTTCCGAGGTGACTGCAGAGAGGGATACTTACGATCGACATGTTGCCGGTATTGTAACTTATCAGGGCACGAATTACGATGTACTAAGGTAGTGCCAGTAACGTGTCAACGTGTCAAAGGCTTGTACATGAAGACCACCAGTGCAAGGAGTCCCGTTGAGCTATGGTGTATAGATAAGAATAATGTAGACGTTTTTGCTTATTGATAGTGTGGCGGTATACTAGGTTCCCACTGGTTCTGTATAATAAGTGGAAATATAAATTACATAACGACCAGAAACGGATGCACATGTGTCGGGTGTTAGTGGGACAGTACAGGATGATTGAAGGGACGATTTCGTGAATGGTAAGCTTAAGATATTAGAAGAACTGTCTATATCTACATCTACATCATTACTCTGCAATTCACACTTAAGTGCTTGGCAGAGGGTTCATCGAACCACAATCATACTATCTCCCTACCATTACACTCCCGAACAGCGCGCGGGAAAAACGAACACCTAAACCTTGCTGTTCCAGCTCTGATTTCTCTTATTTTATTTTGATGATCATTCCTAACTATGTAGGTTGGGGTCAACAAAATATTTTCGCATTCGGAAGAGAAAGTTGGTGCCTCAATTTCGTTAATAGATCTCGCCGCGACGAAAAACGTCCTTGCTTTAATGACTTCCATCCCGACTCCCGTATCATATCTGCCATACTCTCTCCCCTATTACGTGATAATACAAAATGAGCTGCCCTTTTTTGCACCCTTTTGATGTCCTCCGTCAATCCCACCTGGTAAGGATCCCACACCGCGCAGCAATATTCTAACAGAGGACGAACGAGTGTAGTGTAAGCTGTCTCTTTAGTGGACTTGTTGCATCTTCTAAGTTACCTGCCAATGAAACGCAACCTTTGGCTTGCCTTCCCCACAATATTAACTATGTGCTCTTTCCAACTGAAGTTGTTAGTAATTTTTGCACCCAGGTACTTAGTTGAATTGATAGCCTTGAGAAATGTACTATTTACCGAGTAATCGAATTCCAACGGATTTCGTTTGGAACTCATGTGGATCACGTTGCACTTTTCGTTATTTAGCGTCAACTGCCACCTGCCACACCATACAGCAATCTTTTCTAAATCGCTTTGCAACTGATACTGGTCTTCAGATGACCTTACTAGACGGTAAATTACAGCATCATCAGCGACCAACCTAAAAGAACTGCTCCGATTGTCACCCAGGTCATTTATATAGATCACGGACAGCTGAGGTTCCAGGACGCTTCCCTGGGGAACACCTGATATCACTTCAGTTTTACTCGATGATTTGCCGTCTATTACTATGAACTGCGACCTTCCTGACAGGAAATCACGAATCCAGTCGCACAACTGAGGCGATACCCCATAGGCCCGCAGCTTGATTAGAAGTCACTTGTGAGGAATTGTGTCAAAAGCTATTCGAAAATGGCCGCTTTAGTGTCTGCATCCTGCTAACATAAGAGAAAGATAAGGGTTCAACGTTCCATCGACACTGAGATTACTAGAGACGGAACACTGCAAGCCGTCACTTGCTTTAATCCTAAATATATGTCTGAGTGACACTAAATGTTATTATTTTCATATAAAGAAAAGTAATATCTTCTCAATAACCTTGTTTGATTGATGATTGATTAGCAAAGCAGATGCTGGGGTGGAAGCTTGGAAACAATACAATTTCTCCCCTGAATTAAACCCTTTTACTATGTAATCTGACTTTGTTTACTTGAATCCACTCAAATACACTCCTGGAAATTGAAATAAGAACACCGTGAATTCATTGTCCCAGGAAGGGGAAACTTTATTGACACATTCCTGGGATCAGATACATCACATGATCACACTGACAGAACCACAGGCACATAGACACAGGCAACAGAGCATGCACAATGTCGGCACTAGTACAGTGTATATCCACCTTTCGCAGCAATGCAGGCTGCTATTCTCCCATGGAGACGATCGTAGAGATGCTGGATGTAGTCCTGTGGAACGGCTTGCCATGCCATTTCCACATGGCGCCTCAGTTGGACCAGCGTTCGTGCTGGACGTGCAGACCGCGTGAGACGACGCTTCATCCAGTCCCAAACATGCTCAATGGGGGACAGATCCGGAGATCTTGCTGGCCAGGGTAGTTCACTTACACCTTCTAGAGCACGTTGGGTGGCACGGGATACATGCGGACGTGCATTGTCCTGTTGGAACAGCAAGTTCCCTTGCCGGTCTAGGAATGGTAGAACGATGGGTTCGATGACGGTTTGGATGTACCGTGCACTATTCAGTGTCCCCTCGACGATCACCAGAGGTGTACGGCCAGTGTAGGAGATCGCTCCCCACACCATGATGCCGGGTGTTGGCCCTGTGTGCCTCGGTCGTATGCAGTCCTGATTGTGGCGCTCACCTGCACGGCGCCAAACACGCATACGACCATCATTGGCACCAAGGCAGAAGCGACTCTCATCGCTGAAGACGACACGTCTCCATTCGTCCCTCCATTCACGCCTGTCGCGACACCACTGCGGGCGGGCTGCACGATGTTGGGGCATGAGCGGAAGACGGCCTAACGGTGTGCGGGACCGGAGCCCAGCTTCATGGAGACGGTTGCGAATGGTCCTCGCCGATACCCCAGGAGCAACAGTGTCCCTAATTTGCTGGGAAGTGGCGGTGCGGTCCCCTACGGCACTGCGTAGGATCCTACGGTCTTGGCGTGCATCCGTGCGTCGCTGCAGTCCGGTCCCAGGTCGACGGGCACGTGCACCTTCCGCCGACCACTGGCGACAACATCGATGTACTGTGGAGACCTCACGCCCCACGTGTTGAGCAATCCGGCCTCCCGCATGCCCACTATACGACCTCGCTCAAAGTCCGTCAACTGCACATACGGTTCACGTCCACGCTGTCGCGGTATGCTACCAGTGTTAAAGACTGCGATGGAGCTCCGTATGCCAAGGCAAACTGGCTGACACTGACGGCGGCGGTGCACAAATGCTGCGCAGCTAGCGCCATTCGACGGCCAACACCGCGGTTCCTGGTGTGTCCGCTGTGCCGTGCGTGTGATCATTGCTTGTACAGCCCTCTCGCAGTGTCCGGAGCAAGTATGGTGGGTGTGACACACCGGTGTCAATGTGTTCTTTTTTCCATTTCCAGGAGTGTATTTCGGTCTATGGCAAGCAAAATTATCCCATCAGTAAGTGGCAGATGTGGTTTCATCATGGAAAACATCCGAAGTTGGGTGTCGATGGCTGCTGGTAATTTAGTAGGCCATCTCTGTCAGAACGATCACAGAACTTGCTGGAGAACAGGCCTCAGTACTGCAGATACTTGTTTAGTAACTTGTATAGGCAATTTCTTGCAGTGTGTCCCAAACTTGCATGTCTAATTTGGAATAAATATTCATTGTAAGAGGGAACATCGAACGTAGACATCTAGGAATTCATTATAATACTTCAGTGTTGGCTTTTTTGTTGGTACGTGAGTTATGTGCCTCATAACTATATCTGCTGAGTAGGGGAGGCCATCATTGTAGTTGCTGTATTGTATGTTCTGGTAACTTATCTCAAAGACTCAATATCGCTAATCAAATTTCGTTGTCCGCAATTAAGTGAAAATATTCCCAATAAAGGCATATTCAGAATATGGTAGTAGAGGATCAGTGGACATACAGAGCCAAAAGCTGCTGACATCGGCATCAGCATCATGTGTTTAGCCAGTTGTACTTGTTATATTTTGCTGACATCAGCGTCAGTATTCCTGGAATTCCCTCCCCCACTCCCCATCCTCTATGGCCAATGATGTTACACATTTGTCAAACGCCCCTACGGCACCAATATTGTACAAGCTCGGCCTCCCACCCATTGAGCAATTTTAATTTTTATAATTGGATTGTGTGAATGCTGCCATTTCTTCATTCTCTATACATAAATTCAAGTCTTATGTGCTCAACTGATGAGATGCTTGCAATGAACAAAGAAGACATTAACAAGTCACGACACAATGGTGTAGACGCATTGCTCTCTACTTTGCCTTTGAGATACACGGAGGTTGTTGCCTGGTGCTACGGAAAAAAACCTGTGCATTTTGCTGGGACACGAACCAGCATCCAATTCCAATGCTTCACAACGAACAGAAGCTATCCAGAACAACTAATAGAAACTCAGTGGAACTGCGTAATGTTCTATAAAAATGGTTTAATCATTCCAGTATATATTAGATGTTAAGGTGACAATGGCCACAATATTTAGTGTCAAAGATAATTTCATTATTCCTTATACCAAAACCTATGTATTTACAGATATCGATAAACTATTCAACCAGTCATGTGAGAACTCTTGAATGAACATGTCAAAGTCTATAGTGGAAACACACTCGTCATGTAAGTATTAGCACCGACGCCTAATAAACAAAAATACAAATGATAGTATCTAATATGCTTGACAATATGTTCTCCTTACAGACAAAGCAGCACCACTGCAACAGCCGTAATGATGCAGTGCAGAAATAATGCTATATAATCATACATACAGTTTGAACAAGTATTGTAATAGACATGCCAGTATGGATATGAACTTGGTTCATAGTAATTGAAAGCTCACAATTTGGTGATGTCAAAGTAACATTACCCCTGGACAAATGAAATCGTCTATATGGTGCTTCAACGCAGATTCCTACTTCGTTCCATGGAAACGTACTCTCAGTTTGGTGGTATGAGAGAACATACAATCTCTGTAGGGAACTTCCTGTGAACAGTTAAAGTACTTAATGACAGAGATTGTACACAGCTACCTTTAAAAATCTAATGCTTGCTAGCTACAGAATTCAGTGTCAAATAAGCTGGCAGTCATATATCTACAAGTTCTATGCGAAGTTGTGGAGCAATCTGTCGGAAATAGCATACAAAACTTGTTGACCATCAGAAGAAACCATCATCCAGTTCTATGATCGGAAGAAACCATCATTCAGTTGTATGATTTATACTACGTGTCAATACAAGTAGATATCAGTGATGCAAGTGTACTGGATATAGGCACGGAACTACAGTATTTTCATATACCCAGCCATATGTAAAAATTTATAAATAAAAATCTGTAAGAGATATACATGCGTTATTTATTAAAGTATAAAACCTTCTGATAGTAATGTAAGGAACAGTCATCACCTGGTCTGAGTTGGCAAAATAATAGCCTCACAAGGGTCTCATAGTTAGAGACTGGTCCAGTGATGATACCGGAAACTGTTAGAAAAAGACGAATGGCTCATTATTTCCTGGCAATATATGTGCTTTGACTCTCAGGCAACCTGACTGTGGGAAGAGTAATCTTATTCTGTCGCTGTTAACATGTCCTGAGTGGATTCGATATGAGTACGTGTGTATAAATTCACGAGCTCTGTTTCAACGTAACTATCAGCTATTACAGGAAATTTTGTATGGCATTGATGGAGTGACTTACCAGACATTTAGCAAAAGCAGTAATATTCCACCACCTGAGAAACTAAAAACAAACACTGTCTTCATATTTGATGGTATTCTAGTGGAAAACTGGGATCTGATACGCAAATATTTTTGTCTCCGCCATCATATGAAAACTAATGTATTTTCAGAATGAATTTTCACTCTGCAGCGGAGCGTGCACTGACAGAAACGTCTTGGCGCACACTTCGCTTAAGAGTGAAAATTAATTCTGGAAACAATCCCGCAGGCTGTGGCTAAGCCATGTCTCCGCAATATCCTTTCTTCCAGGAGTGCTAGTCTTGCATGTTTCGCAGGAGAGCTTCTGTGAAGTTTAGAAGGTAGGAGATGAGGTACTGGCAGAAGTAAAGCTGTGAGGACTAGCTGTGAGTCATGCTTGGGTAGCTCAGCCGGTAGAGCACTTATCCACAAAAGGAGAAGTTCCCGAGCTCGAGCTTGAGTCTGGTACGCAGTTTTAATCTCCGAAGAAAATACGGATGTATTTTATTTGATCCAGATATATTCTAGGATTCCAAAGCAGCTGGTATGGAATAATGTGAACTTTAGTATTACATTAAATCATGACAATATACATTTAAAACACATTTATCAAGTGACTGTAGAAACTAGATTACATTCAATGAATTTGGAGTCACATAAAGTATAGCTTTCTTGTTATTTACAAAACAAGGAAATTGAATGATGGTCGATGTAAACGAGACTTCCAATATAGTGTAGACTATGGACAAATTTGCGAGTGTGCCGTACACTTGTTCACTTGTACACTGGTGGATATTCACATGCGTCGCTACATTGACATAAAAATTGAGAAAATGTAGCTCAAAAATAATGGAACTGGAAAGTATTATTGAGGCAGCAGCTAGAAAAGGTAAGAGACTGAATGACAGGTGTGTAGAACTCAACGCAACATTAATGGTTGCGTTACGTTTTATCAGGGGAACAGATACGAAACTTGCATCCCGTCAGCTCCTGCTGTCTCAGAATATGTTTAAGTCATATATTATCACAAACTGTCTTAGTGTACAATAGCATGTGAGCGACAAAGTGGGAAGTTACTGAAGCATGGAAATTTATTCGACCGAAATTGCGACTGCTAAAATTAGAACAGCTGCAACTAGAACAGTCTCTCTCAGAAACGTTTAAACCAGGAACAGAAAGTCTGAAGAGAGTGTCACGAGCTATGAATGGAGGTAGACGAACAGAATAAAAAGAAAATGAGGAAGTAAACACGATTACTGATTACATTAATGAACACAATGCTAGAGAGTTAGACACCATACGTGGGTCCATATAATACTGGCGATTTGAATGCGTATATAAAGCGATTTGTACATGACTTTAAGTTATGTGCAAATGTTATTACATTAAAACAGTGACAAAAACAACAAAACACACAATAGGCGTTAGTCGTGAAAGTTCAATAGGATCACTATTAGGTTTCGAGGAGCCACGTGCTGGCGGCTATTACTGATGAAATTCAAGTGAATATTGTCCCTGTTAGCATGATCCGTGTTGAGTGTAATATCACAACGAATTCATACCTTAAAGGGAATAATTCACACTATCTATCGATTTTTTCCCACAGTGGGTCCAAGCTACAAAATTGTGGAGGTGCCTGTCTGTCCCGTATATACCTTAGCGACTGTTCAGAGATTAGGTCATCGGGAGTTGAATGTCATACATCAGAACAGGAATGTAATAGATACCTGCAGCGAGAAAGTTATAATATTCCTTGATCTGAGGCGGCATCGTGGTAATAAAGTAAAAATACAGTCAAGAAAGCCATCAGAAGACGACTTTAACAGAATCAGATCACGATAACGCGTGCGAAATACGAATTTGTGAAATCGAATGAAACCTCACAATGGCGTCGCTCAATATGTGGCACAGCAGAATAGTAATTAAGAGTAGGAATAAAATTTTGTCAGCACTGGCCAGGATGACGCTACATGGAACACATCCACGAAGTACACAACCGTAACGTAAACAATGTCAACACTCGGAAGAACTGAAGTACAAACAGATAGGAAGCTTATTCTCTTAGAACGTCAGGAACACCCGATTCAGCACTTAGACAACAGTGCAGAGCAGATACATTGTTTTCTGTAAAGGGACGATCATTGGAGCACCCTGTATACCCTAGCGACGTTTCAGACATTAGGCCATCTGGATTTGAATGTCATATACCAGAACAAGAATGTAAGTGTACATTCTGTGTGGTGATTTACCAGCCGCTGAAGACACACGTCTTATAATTCCTACATCACATGCAGTGAAGAACGATACACACGAAAAACTCCCATGAAGACATGGGAGAACAGTTGTGAGTTTGCAGACTGTGCACTGAGCACCAATCCACCTCATCCCACTTCCAACCCTTTCTTAGTCTGCATTGGCGAACACCTCATTACCCTATAGACGGAATACCCAGGGAGTTTGCAAAGTTCTTCTTGACATTCATGTTGCTGAGGATAGTGGTCGCTCTATCAAACTAAATATGTAGTCCACCACAGCAATAGTCATGTTACGAACATTAACGAAAACGTCAACATTTGAAGGTGTTTCATCAATAGTAACTTACAATGACCCTCAATTTATGACAAAGGCGTTTTAGGAATTTTTCCCTTCAGAGCAATGTAACACAACTCATTGCATTACCGCTTCACCGCTCATCTAAGACGACTTGGAAAATATGGTGTCCGCTTTAAAACAACCGATGACAAGGCCATGGGAAAATATGAACTGAGAAGGACTAACGCTACTTCTCAGCACGTACGTGTTCATGTGGTCAGCAGTCGTAGCCCTGCCGAGAGCCTCGATGGGTGTCAGTCGTGTTCCTTCTGGCACGTAATGTCGCCGGCCCATCAACCGCTCTCCCATGCGGCTCTTGTTTTTTCATTGCCAACTCGGTAAGGCTAAGACCGAAGCCACTGGGTGATGTCATGGGTCTTCCCATACAACAACAACGCCAGTCACGAAGTGCACTCATCACTATCAGTCTGGCAGGTACTTTGCCCACTATAGTATGTAGCAACAGCATTGGAATAAAAATGGTTCAAATGGCTCTAAGCACTATGGGACTTAACATCTGAGGTCATAGGTCCCCTAGACTTAGAAATACTTAAACCTAAATAACCTAAGGACATCACAGGCATCCATGCCCCAGGCAGGATTCTAACCTGCGACAGTAGTAGCAGCGCGGTTCCGGACTGAAGCGCCTAGAACCGCTCGGTTACAACGGCAGGCGCACTGGAATAAGAAGATGTAAATATAAGGAGCGATCGAACAATTTCCATTTGAGGACGTTGCTGCAACTTATATCAAACGTAGTGCGACTCTGATGCGGTTATATAAGCACCGTCATGTAGGCAAAGGATTAGTGTGGCATTCGTGTCTTTCCGACGTGCGAGCGGCAAATGCGGAAATGTGAGCTATGGCGACGTTACTACCAAATGTGTCCAAACAGGACCAATGTGCTTTGTTCTTGGCTTGGCTGTCGAAGGACAAACACCAGCAGACATCCATCGGAGTATGATGAATATGTGTGGGGCAGCATGTCTGTTGAAAACTGGCGTGGACAAGGAGTGCTGGTGCTTCATAACAACGCACGTCCCCATATCGCAAATGTCATAACGCAGAAGCTACGCCAACTCAAGCGGAAGACACTAGAGCACTCAGCCTATAGTCCTGATCTCTCCCCATGCAGTTATCACGCCTTCGGCCCCTTAATAAAGGCCTGTCGGATAAGGTCGTACAGCAGACAATTACGGACTTCTTCACGCAGCACAACACGATATTTTACCAAACGGGTATTTTCAACCTAGTGCGTGGGATAATTGCATCAATGCTCACAGCGATTTTGGCCGATTAGCATAAAAATACTGGATTGTACTGTCTTGGGCCGGAAACTTTGTGACCGTCCCGTATAAGTTCACTGGATAAAAAATTATTCATACCTAGCTAAATCATTACAGTCATAATTTAAAACCATGTAATTTCATTCTGACCTTGATAAACGCATGGATTTAGTTGGGAAGTGAGCACACAACATTGTGCAGGAACTTCGTATCCAGGTTAAGCAACTCGCTGTGGATTTGATTGCAAAATTCCTCCAAATTGTGGGAATGCTGATATCGCTCTTCCAACATGTCCGACAGGTTTTCTCTATTGGCCTTAATTCAGGTGATTTTGCAGACCATTCGAGGTGTAATACGATGGGGAGTGTTCACAATCCAATCACATATTCTTCCAGCCCTGTGAACTTTGCTGCTGTCGTCCTTATGTGCCTGGCAATGACCTCTTCCGAGCTGACAGACTTCAAACATGCATTGCACTCAGTTCCCGTCTCAATGTTCTCTCGTTAACAGTTTGGAATGGCCCTTCGTTCACTGCGTGCAGCATATCCTGTCGGGTTTGAAAACATTTTGGTTTGTAAGCAGTGAAACGCGTCTCTGGTCCCTGTCAGTCAGGATATTTTTCCGACCGCAATGCTGACGTCATGTTTCGTGGACCCTTTTTATACCACTGCTTGTAGACACATTGAACAGTTCGCCACAAAACACCAACAAATCCCGCAGCTTCACACGCCGTCCGGCCATGGGCATTTCCAAACACCATTGCCCCTTTTTCCCACTCTATCGCGTCCTAACATTTATCCATTTTACGCACAATGTCTGCTAGAAACATAAATGTCTCACTCATCACAACTGCTTTATACGCTCACGCAGAGGCAGTGCGCGCGAAGCTCAACACGTGACTCGATCGGTGAGACATATGTAAAGACTTAATGACTTATCTGTGCGTGCGCATTGGGATAATTAATTTCTTGTCCACTGCAAGAAAACCAGACGGCGAGTACCAAAGCTTGTTGACAACACTGAAAGTGTTACACGGGCCGTGGATACTCATTAGATATCGTAACGTCATATGACATTGGGGAAAACCTGCCACCATTGATTGCACATAATGCGGCCTAGAACAGTAGCTCCAATCTTCAGTTTACCGTCTTACTGTGACATCAGTATGTGCACAGTTACCAACACTTGAACTAAGGCTCGATTAGGATACATACTATTGTTTATTCATGTGGTTCCAAGAATTTGCATTTCTTCTGGTCTCTCGTAGTTCCAATTGTGGGCTGCCACATATTCTTGTTAGGGCAGTAGGTGTGGTGTAAAACCGTTTATTATTACTCTGTGCAGGTAGGTTCAAGAAGAAAGAACAGATTTCAGTTGTTTCTTAAAGACAAACTATGAAAGATAGAAACATATTGCGCATGTCACTGGTTAGTGGAAGGTTCAACGTTTTATGTTCGCACAGACACTACACTATGCACTTAACACAAACACCCTGTGTTGCTATAGATACACCGAAACGGTAGTCCATTTTATTCCACAAACGAATCAACAAATCCTTGTGTATTGAATCGATAGCTTCAACAGTTTCACTTCTCAGTTCTTGAATGGTGCTTCCATAGGTGGGACAAAGGCTCAGACTTTTATGTGATCTCACACAAAAAATCTCAAGGTGTGAGGTCTGGTGACCTGGGGGACCAAAATCAATGAGCAAAGTATTCTTGTGCACCTCTTCCCATCCAACATTGTCGTATGGTCTTGTTAAGATAACGTCGCATCTGAAGGTGAAAATGGGGCGGGCCACCGCCATGCATAAAAGTGAAATCGTTGTAATCTTCGCGAAGTTGTGGAAACAACAAAAATAGTGTAGCATGTCGATCTTTGACATATCTGCCAGGTCTGACCCGATAGCTGCATGGTGCCGGCACGGTAGCTCAGCGTGTTCGGTCAGAGGACTAGCTGCCCTCTGTAATAAAAAAAAACTGAGTGAATGGATCAATAACGTACTTCAACGGGCGTCAGGGGACGTCCGCCACGAACAATTGCAACGAACAAAATGAGACAACACGAAAAAAAAGGTCAGCGTTACAGACTGCCGTCCTAAGGGGGTCCGGGTTCGATTCCCGGCTGGGGCGGGGATTTTCTCCGGTCAGGGATGGGGTGTTGTGTTGTCTTCATCATCATTTCATCCCCATCCGGAGCGCAGGTCGACCGATGTGGCGTCGAATGTAATAAGACCTGCACCAAGGCGGCCGGACCTGTTCCGTAAGGGGCGTCCCGGCCAATAACGCCAAACACTCATTTCCATATCTGCCACAGTTACCTACGCAAAAAAGGAAGGTTCAGAAATGTTGTGGACAGAAACGGCACAAAACGCATTCAGTTTCGGTGAGTCTCTTTCGTGTTCGACGATCACACCAGGGTTTTGCTACTGCCCAAATTATTGCATTATGGCGATTTACTTTTCCCTAGAGATAAAAGGTCGATTCGTCCGAAAAGATGAGTCGTTCGAAAAAAGTGTTATGTCCTTGAGAACTGAAACGCAAAATTCGTGCGTTCTGTTATGGTCGCCGGTACGCAGTTGCTGCATTAGCTGCAACTTATAAGGCTTCATATGCAGGCGTCGTTTCAGAACACGCCACATCATTGTTTGACGACGTTAAAGTTCTTGGCCTGCCCGTCCTGTGGACTTCCGAGGGCTCCGTGTGAATGCATCTCGGATACGCTTGACATTTTCATAAGACGTTCGTGGGCGACCACTGCAACCCCCGTTGCATATGCAACCAACTTCCATGAATTTTGTATGCCAATCATAAATCTGCTTGTGCAGAGGCGGCTTCTTGCTGAATCCATAGCGAATGCACGCTTCAGTTGAAAAATGGATTGACTTCACACAGATTCCAAAACGCAAAACCTTTTCTCTTGCGGTGTAGTCGGCACGTTTCTACAAACAAACAACACAGCAGCTGTTTCAAAACTTTGAACCTTCCTCTATTGAGCGACATGCGTAATGTGTTTCTATCTTTTATAGTTTGTCTGTAATAAACAACTGAAATCTGTTCTTTCTTTTTGAATCACCCGCAATATGTCAGTAAATACGCTATCTCTATTAGAAACGAGGTTATTAATATTAAGGTTTATTTCTCCATCGGTGACGAGGTCCAGAACACGAAGAATTAGACTGGCTATCACAAGGAGGGTGAATGAAATCGGCCGTCCTGGCACTTTAATACACTGACAGAAACCATGTGGAAAGGGGGTTTAAACTATGCTTCGCCCGAAGTGGGTTCAGTGCCTTTACTGCTGAGATACATCAATCATCAGGTGTGACACAAATTTGTTTGACCACTATTCAGGATTTATAAGCATAGTTCACGAAATAAATTCAAATTGTTCGATGGTGTAAGTGACTCTACACTGTATTATTGTAGATGGGCGATCAAGTTATTTCACCAGGCCCCGGTGCTCTATACATGTTTAGCACACAGGCTCTGAGGATAAAACTGCATAGGACATGTATAAACATCTTAATCAGTTGCTCTTTACTCGCTACAGCTGTGAATGGAATAGCTTCGCGGGCAAGTACTGAAACGTTCCTTTCGCCCACCCATGTAACTTCTGTGACGTCACTCGAATCCCACTCTGGGCTGCTGACGTGAACCATACAAGAGCGCCCTTACCCAAGGGCAAGGGGGGCCGCACCCTGTACCCCCGCCCCACGTAACTTTCAGGCAAGAGAAAAAATATAGTGCAGGCAGGTTATCTGTTTCAAGAAAATGATTTAAAAGTCGGTATGAAAAAGGTTTTTAACAGGCTCAGAACTATAACTTTTATCGCTACTTACAAGTCGTCATTCCTCTACCAAAATATGATAATACCGCATACTTCCAGGTCTACGCCCCCTCCCCCCCCTTACAATCTATCAAAAGGGTGCCCTTGAATCCCTGAAGTGTTATGTGCCATGCATGAGGAAAAATAAAATAAAATATCGTGTGACGAGGGCCTCCCGTCGGGTAGATCGTTCGCCTGGTGCAAGTCTTTCGATTTGACGCCACTTCGGCGACTTGCGCGTCGATGGGGATGAAATGATGATGATTAGGACAACACAACACCCAGTCCCTGAGTGGAGAAAATCTCCGACCCAGCCGGGAATCCAACCAGGGCCCTATGGATTGACAGTCTGTCGCGCTGAACACTCAGCTACAGGGCGGACCATGAGGGGAAAAAAAAAACTTGACTTGTTGCTTTGTATATTTGGTCAGAAAGTTTACTGGTGGACCTGGATTAATCCTCACCAGTGTTTAACAGTTAAGCCAGTCTAAAAAAGGGTCGTCAGCAACATTTTGGCTCACTAGACAGGCTTAAAACTGTCGCTGCTCCTGTATGAACTGCTTCTATATCACTAATAGACTGCCCTGTAGCAATCAGACTACTTTCAAAATACTCTCACATCGGACCACTAGACTGGAAAATAGCACCACAAACAGTTACCACACTACAGGTTTCTTGCAACTCCCGCAAATTTCCTCCTCCATAAACAAAACGTAATATCAGTTTAAAGTAAAAAAGGAGGACACACGCAAAACTGCCGCGCTCCAAGTTTTCACTGGAACAAGTGGAATTTATCATCTCCTATTACACCTCGCAAAATCTGCCTCCATCGTTACACAACACCTCCAGCTAGCTAAGTAGCCTTTTCCTCTCCTTATGTGTTCGTCCATTAAACTACAATACTCGGTTAAAAAAACTGTCCAACAACAAATGGTCTCTTCTCACTGAGTA
Source organism: Schistocerca gregaria (assembly GCF_023897955.1). NCBI lineage: Eukaryota > Metazoa > Arthropoda > Insecta > Orthoptera > Acrididae > Schistocerca > Schistocerca gregaria. The sequence goes on from NC_064931.1 coordinate 560,580,472, forward strand.
CGTGTACGCGCACTAAACTACAATACTCGATTAGAAAACTGGCCAATGACAACTGGCCTCTTCGTACTGATTGCGTTTACAATTTTTCACAAACGTTGTTCTTGGGGCAATTTATTACAATTAAATGCCCGGTAACGACACAACAGCGGTAAAGAGCCCAAGGAGATCCCAATATTAACAACAGTGCCTACAAAATTTGGATGCGAATGGCATGGTGTTGTGGTTAGAAAAATGTGGTTATGGTATTGGAGGAAGTAGGATTTCGTCCTGCTAAATCCAAACTTTTTTTCTTACTTCTTCGCATTTGTAATAGATTCTCGTTCTTTCTTATTCGCGTATTAGAAATATGCTCTGCAATATACGATGTCATTTACACATAAGAGCGTGGTCTTTCAGGAACGAGTTTCTTCGATTTTGTGGCTTCAGTCTGATTAGAAAACGAAAGATGATACTCCTGCAAGTGAAACGGTCAGCAATGATATTTGTATTCTAGCTTGTAACAAATACTTCGCTGTTTATTCCGAATATGTTGCAGTTTCCAGGGGTGTTGGTAGGCAGAAACCTAAGAGGACAGCTGAAATTGCTACGAGTGAAACAAGCAGCAATCATTTCTAGTTCTGCTTGTAAGAAAATATTTTACTGTTTATTTCGAATATGTTGTAATTTCTGTGTCAGGCAGGAGCCTACGATCACAGCTTAAGTTTCTGCGACTGAAACGAGCAGCAGTGACATTTATATTCTTGGTTGTTAAAAATACTTATCTGTCTTAGAACAGCTAACAAAACTTTCGTAAATTCAGCGGTCAAGACAAGGATCGCACCACACAGTGACTGATAATGAACTTTGTGCAGAATAGGGAATGGACTAAAATTTCCATACTACGTGTTTTACATCTCGTTAAGTGATCATTTAAAAACGAAATATTCAATTCTAGTAAACAATACTGTACTCCAAGATAATTGTTTAATGCAAATTGCGCTGCAGACAACAAAAAAGTTTTCGGTGAATCTTTAAAATACGTCAATGTTCCAGAAGCAGAAGCTAGCAACACGAAAATTCACGCATCGAAAATATGGATCAAGTTTTATTTCCTTTTCCTTCTTCTCAAAAATAACTGCAATGACAAATTCCAATAATAATTTTCTGACAAATTGTTCCCGCAATGTTTCATATGTAAACATTAAGCTTCTTTCGTTTACCATATTACCCACAGAACACAAAAGGTAAAAATGTCTCCGCCAGACTGCACACAAGCTCATCCGAAACGAAACAATCCTACTGGTTCTCGCTACACTGGAATACTATTGATTATTCACATTTCGGGCGGAGCTGTCCCTAACGGTAAGTCAAAGGATACAGTACACTGACGAGATCAGGAAACGTGTTTACTGGAGTGATATATAATTCACCATAATACAGAATATCATTTATTAGATGTAGATTATGGTAGTTAACGTTGGATGAGTCTCCGGTAACCACCAGTCTCTGAAGCAAGAAATTAGTAATGGTATTTGCGCGTTATTTTCTTCTTACATGTATTGCAGAGGAGTAAATTAGAAATAAACGTAAGATCCCTCAGATGAGTTAGGGGAGACGCGAATAAGCCAGCACTAAACCGATCAGCTCACGTCTTGCCTTGATAACATATTTCTTCTAAATCAATCAGTACTTGGTGCGACTTCTCTGTTTACTGCTTAACTTTCCGTCTTCCATTTCACCGGAAGGAAATTCAGTCTTGGAAAGGCTGCCAGTATTGTCGTGCAGTGTTGTGGTCCGCCAACGCTGCTCTCTGCAGCATTCGTGGTTTGCGAACTGCTAGTCAGTCTCTGACGGGCCGCTAGAAAGGTAGAAAGTCGAAGATAGCGGCTGGCACGTACGTACCCAGAAATGGAGAGCCAAGGACGCCTTAGCGTGCGAAAGCTGCGTCACTCCGCAGGCCGGAACGTTGCAGGGAAATCTCGAGCAGCATTCTGGTGTACAGAAAACTAAAGACGGGAACAGCACAGTGTCGTCTTCTTCACTGAAAAGTTAATGGAGCAGTCAGTTCCGTATTGTCTCTGTAGTAATGTGTCCACAAAACTTAAATTTTTCTTCTTTCTTAACATTTTGTAACTGACTAATCGATGGAATATATAAATCCGAAAATTAGATGCGTTGTTTCAGATCAGTACTGTGGTTTCTCTTCGTTACTTCTATACATATTATTAAAGTTCCCGCCTCGTTTTTCTGTTTATATGTGACCTCTAACCTTAGCAACTGCTGCAGGTATTTCGAACCGGTTTCCACTAACAGATAGGCTGATTTATTTGGAAGGTTTGTGTGTATTATATATAATTATAGTAAAGATGAATATGTATTATATGTATGCCATATTTTGTGGCGGCACTAATGAGAACTACGAGATGGTCAGCTACAGAAAAGGCGGTGTCTGGCAGGGAAATCAATGAAGTAAACAGCAGCTGCAGCTCCAGAGAACAGTGGGACTTGACCATAAACTGTATATCTGTACATATCTTATGTACGTATTATAAATTAAAACCCCCATGGCGTTTTTGTGTCCATGTGTGATGACTAATCTCATAAAAAACGGTGGAATTTTAATATGGTTTTCACTAACAGATACATTGATTCACTAGGAAGATTTGTGTATAAAGTGAAAGGAAACCCCACGATCAGACTCTGAAGACCACTCGCTAATCGACCGACGGCCTTGTCATCCTATCACTTATCGTCGGATGCGGTATGGAGGGGCATGCGGTCAGCACTCCGCACCCATGGCCGTTGCCGATGTTTCGACCATGGAGCCACTGCCTCTCAATCAGGTAGCTCCTCAGTTGGCCTCTCGAGGCTCAGTGCACCCCGATTCAGTTCTGCCACTATGGAAAAATCCCTATGCCTGGACGTGAAAGCTAATCTCAGGAACCAATTTAGATTTTGATACTATTTTCATTAATAGATTACATATTTTATAAATATATCGTGCAAATTGGCTGAACAATGATGAATTTAAGTTTCTTGGCGCGTTTTTCTGTCTGAATATGCAAAATAATCTCTGGAACCACTGTAGGCATTTTGATACGTTTTTCATTAATAGATTTACGAGGTAGGTTTGCGGTATAATTTATTAGCGCTAAGCCAGACAAGTCGTTTGGCCGTAGCAGAGGCAGGTCCATATTTCACTGCTACAAACAGACTCCCGTAACGTGGCTAGTGTGACTGCAAAGGCCTCAATATTTCCCTCGTCAATTCCTGAGCGTGCGAAAAAGTTGACTGACAAGGGAAGGAAAAGCGGCAGTGTATAGTTACAGATCACCAGACTTCGTCCCAGTAACCTGGTCTAAATTCAAAAGCTCTCTGCAGTATTTTCATAGTGATCCGTCCGTCAGATATGTACTCTAAGCTCGACGACCCCCTTCATACAATTCGAGAGTACTAGGTTGTCAGCCAGCATCGGATTTAAACCTCTTCTTGCTCTCTTTCATCGTCATCAACAAAAATTTGACTTTCCCAGGCCTAAATTCCAGCGGAGATCCTAGTAAAGAATTCCCCCTGAACTTTATTATCTTTGCTAAAACTTTCTCTGAACATATTGTAACAAATGAAAATTTATACCAGACCAAAATCGAACACTGATCTCTCGACAATGTTGTACGCTTTCAGAAACGACTAAAATTTGGCTGTCGCTTGTATCTCTTTCCCATAACTTCCGAAAATTACAAGTAGCCGATCTGTCATGGAATTTAAAGGATGAGCACCACTGGAGGATATTGTGGAGGTTGCAGAATCCTCACCAATGTCGAGTATCGATCGCAGCTCAGAGGCGCTGCATCTTGCGATCGACGATCGCCGATCGCAGCCAGGAGAATTCGTGGCACATCACTTAGCTAATCTGCTCTCACGGCAACGAGACCAAGCAGGTAGTTGCTAATTCGTTGTTGTATAGTATACTGCATGAGTTACTACCAGCCATTGCTTGATGCTATTCGGACAGAGACCCTGATTTGAACACTGACTTTCTTGTTCCCACTATCGGGTTCTGTTCAGTTTACAGCTCACGAATAGGGTGACCAGACGTCCATGGATAAATCTGGACATGTACTCCATTTTATCTCTTCGTCCGGGGTCCGGTTAGATTTTTACATTGTTCTCTATAATCGCAAAGTTGATCGTAATAAAATTATTTCTCCAGTTATTCCCATTCTATTGCTCTGTTCTTAAATATCTTATCTACAGATAGCAGTAGCATCGTCGATTTTATCGATTTTTCACTACTGATCATGGATTGATCCATAAGCGAATGCAAATATCGAGTAATTAAATTTTCAGTCCAATACTTTCAGATCCGGATTCACATTGTCTTGGCGTACCATTATGTGTTTCATGTGTGAGTGTTATTTGCTGTTTATTGTAACCGAGTAAGTTTTATACAATTTCTGGCAATGTCTAAACGCAAGTGTACATTCTCAGATGTTCCTTCTAACAAATATTCTGCCTGCAAGAAAGGGAGAAATGAATTCAAAGCAGAATGTAAAATACGTGGAGCTGAAACTTTCTGTGAATTTGTTGAGATTCATTAGAAGCAAGTCATGTCTCATGTGAAAACTATATGGTCGTCTCTTTTTCCCAGCCACTGTAAGGGTACTGGAAATGTATTCTGCTCTGAAATCTTACTTTCTCTCCGAAAGCAAGCGACTAAAGGGCTTGTTTCAGCTGTTTGATCTTCACTGAGTTTAATTGAAGCCTACTTATGGCATTTGCATTCATTGATAAATGTGTTCAGTTGAAATATTCTGCAACAGGAAAAGGAAGACGATTCTGTGCTTGAAGAGACGGAAATTTTAGATTTATTATGTAAGGTGCATGAGGGCCGATTAAATTAAAAAAATCGTTTGCTTAAAGGTTAAACAGAAGCTGGAAATTGCAAAAGAAGAAGACTTTGACGAAGTTAAGCTCTTTATGGGGGAAGCTATGTTGCTGTATCACTCGTGCCATGAATATTGGAAACGACTCTGTATGTTTAACGACTTTTCCTATTCCAAACGGATATCTCTTAAAAAAAGTGTTTACTACAGTGATGCTGAAAACAGCCTTTCGTGTTTGCAAGATAAATATAAAGCTTTTGAAACTGAACGTGTAAAACACTTTAGCTAGTTCTGCAACTTTAGGTAGTTTCTGAAACAGAATGGTAATGATCCTGAATTTAGTGGGTTATCTTGTAGTAAGAAATGGGCCAAGTATTTTAGTGAAGGTAAGTCTGTTGATTGCCATTCAGAATTGTTGAAGCTTGCCGAATACGTTTTCAGTACATTAGGTAACAAAGCAAATGCAGAAAGAGTATTTATGCTTATTAAAACACAGTAGACTGATGACTGGAATAGGTTGAATCTATTAAAAGTATGTTCATGGTCCAGTGTAATTTAGAAGAAATTTGCTGTGTATCTTTTTACGACCATCTGCTAAGCAAGCCTACACTTCTGCAGAAGTTTGGATCTTCAGAGAAGTACCAATAAAGGCTAAGGAATGTATGTTATGACTAATTGCTATGTTTCCGTGTTTCCTCTTTTTTCTAACTTTGTCCTCCTTTTTGAAGTTGTTTGTCCTCTTTTTTAAACCTCTGCAAATGGTCACCTTACTCAAGACGACTTTGGGTTTGCTTACGGAGCACATATTCGAATCTGGAGTGGGCAGAAAAGAGGTCCCTGACTTAGTTTGGATGGGGATGTGTACTAATTGAATTATATTCCCTGAAATGAAGTGAATCAAATCAGTGGAGCTGAAACCAATGATATGGGGTGACATAGTACTATGTGAGGAAAATACTATCAGAAATGCTGCACCTGTAAGGTAATCTTCTCTCTTTCTTCATTTTTCTTTTGTTTTTATGCCGTACTCACACGGGTTGGCCTGGGTATTATTGTACCAGCTGAGTACCCAACATTGCCCAGGTATGTACAAATTCTAGTCTTCTATTAGTTCATCTCCTCCTTCCCCCCTTCTCTGTCTCTGTCTATCTCCTCTCTTTGTCCACCTTCTCCACCCCCTAGCCCCATCCATCTCTCTGTCCATCTGCTCCTCCCCCTTTCTTTGTCCACCTCCTCCTATTCCCGTTCTCTGTTCAGTTTCTCCTCCTCCTCTCTCTGTTCATCTCCTCCTCCCCCCTCTCACTGTCCCATCTCTACCTCTCCCTGTTTCTGTCCATCTCTCCTCTTTCCTTTCTTTGTCAATTTACTCCTCCCGCCTCTGTCCATCTGCTCCTTCACTCTCTGTCCATTTTCTCCCCCTCCTCTCGTTGTCTATCTCCTCCTCCCCCTCTCTGTCCATCTCTTCCTCTGCATCTCTATTTTCATCTCCTCCTCTTTCCTTTCTGCATCCTTCTCCTCCTTCACCCTGTCTTTCTCTATCCCCTCTCCTTCCCTTTCTGTCAATTGCCTCGTCCCGCTCCCTCTCTTTCTGTCCATCTCTTCCTCCCCTTGTACCTATTCACCTCCTCCTTCCCCTTGTCTGCCTATCTCTTCATCTCCTCCTCCTCCTCCCTTCTCTCTCCAAGTAATCAGCTCCTCCTCAATATGAGGTTGCTGATACTTACCCACATAGTATTTCCAAGTAGTAAGAAGCATGTGTACCAAGTTTCGTTGAAATCGATCCACGGATTTAGGATGAGCTCTTTACCCGTGGCTTTTCCCGAATACACACCCTTCGCATATATTTAACACATTTCTCACACATTTGTACACACATTTCACCTGTAACTCTAACGAATCTCGCCCTACAACTTCGTTTTCACGCAGCTCAATATTTATGAAGTCATGTTTCATGAACTAGGAGTCGTACAGTTCTATAATTTTACATGTACATCCACTTGTGTGTGTCGATACCGATTACGGAATTTGTTGCGAATGGAGTTAGTGCAAAAATAGTAAAAATTAAAGCGTCACCATCATTCTGCAATTTTCACACATCTATGTTTAAGATTTCACATCTCCTGAAGTCTCTGTTATAAAATAATATACTTTTGCAAAGACATTTAGTGTCATATGTGAATACTGCCCGCAAAAATTTGGTGTAAATAGCTTTAGTAGTAAAGAAATAACAATTTAATAGGTCATGGCTGGTGCATAAGTTTTACTGCATGAAGAGTGAAAATGTAGTGAGCGATAAACCCTTTTTCTTTCATCATTTTATGCCGGGTGTCAGCGAGAAAGTTTCGTAAAGTTTATGTTTAAAGGTGGTTGGAAGTCATTAAGCCACGAATAGAAGTAATACACCCTACAAGTGTTTCATATAATTCATGCACTATTTTAATATTAATATTTACACTTTGCAATTTCACATTATCACTGTTAAATAACTGGAGTATGCCCTTACAAAATTTTCATCATCAATACTATTTCTAGTCTACTGATTTGATTAAGTAAAGCCGGAGCCTAATTTAGCGCAGGTGGTTTCTCACAGGTATTATTGGTAACATATATGAGGGCATCGATAACCCTCTCCCAATTTTCATTTAGACTTACACATGCTTCCTCTCTTGCTGAATAACGTATTTTTGATATGGTTTTAACTGTTTTCTTCCCTGATTCCATGAAATAAAGAAGCTGATCCCGGTGTTGTGTATAACCAGACAAAAAACTAAACTACTGGCCATTAAAATTGCTACACCACGAAGATGACGTGCTACAGACGCGAAATTTAACCGACAGGAAGAAGACGCTGTGAGATGCAAATGATTAGCTTTTCAGAGCATTCACACAAGGTTGGCGCCGGTGGCGACAACTACAACGTGCTCACATAAGGAAAGTTTCCAACCGATTTCTCATACAGAAACTGCAGTTGACCGGCGTTGCCTAGTGAAACGTTGTTGTGATGCCTCGTGTATGGAGAAGAAATGCGTACCACCACGTTTCCGACTTTGATAAAGGTCAGATTGTAGCGTATCGCGATTGCGGTTTATCGTATCACGACATTGCTGCTCACGTTGGTCGATATCCAATGACCGTTAGCAGAGTATGGAATCGATGGGTTCAGGAGGGTAATACGGAACGCCGTGCTGGGTCCCAACGGCCTCGTATCACTAGCAGTCGAGATGACAGGCATCTTATCCGCATGGCTGTAACGGATCGTGCAGCCACGTCTCGATCCCTGAGTCAACAGATGGGGACGTTTGCAAGACAACAAGACTCTGCAGCGGAGTGAAAATCTCATTCTGGAAACATACCCAAGGCTGTGGCTAAGCCATGTCTCCGCAATATCCTTTCTTTCAGGAGTGCTAGTTCTGCAAGGTTCGCAGGAGAGCTTCTGTAAAGTTGGGAAGGTAGGAGACGAGGCAGTGGCAGAAGTAAAGCTGTGAGTAACGAGCGTGAGTCGTGCGTCGCGCTTCGGTGGCTCAGTTGGTAGAGCACTTGCCCGCGAAAGGCAAAGGTCCCGAGTTCGAGTCTCGATCGGGCACACAGTTTTAATCTGCCAGGAAGTATCATATCAGTGCACACTCCGCTGCAGAGTGAAAATCTCATTCAGGAAAAAATCGTTTCTCTTCAATTTTAACTATTGTTTCGTTCGCATTCATCCTTCCACTAGAGCTGCAATGTTATATCTATCATCAGTAGCACTTGAACTCGAAATCGAACCACCAACATTTTTTGTGAAACATTTGTATACTCAGCAAAGCGTTTTTAGAACATTAGTTGCAGTTCTAGGAGCTTCAATTCGGAACCGCGCTGCTGCTACGGTCGCAGGTTCGAATCCTGTCTCGGGCATGGATGTGTGTGATGTCGTTAGGTTTAAGTAGTTCTAAGTCTAGGGGACTGATGACCTCAGATCTTAAGTCCCATAGTGCTTAGAGCCATTTGAACCATTTGAAAATTAGCTTTTCGTTCTCACTTTTCCTTCGCTAATTTCCGAAATAGCGCCAGACTAACTTTTGCACGTTTTTTTTTTTGTCACACTCACTCCTGTCAAAGACACTTACAAAACACCAACACCCACACAAAAGAAAATAATTTTGTAAATGAAAAGTACCCAGTTCAAAACCGTACCACACGGCACACTAGCTGAAAGTTTTTTACCTTAAATACGACAGTGATCAACCGACTAGCTTAATTGTGATATAAAATAAAATCGTTAAATGTTAAAATAATTACAGTGCAAAAAACGTGTCCCCCTAAAGCTGGCACCCCTAGGCCCTTGTCTAGTGGGCCTATACGTCAATCCGCTTCTGCCCGAGTGACGAAAATCTACGAAACTATCTCGTCTGGCCGTAGGCCCAAAGTCTGAGGCAGATATAAATTTTATTACATCTTCAGAGTGCCATAAATAATTTTATAATACTAAAAATTTGTATTCTTTGTGTTTGATGTTGTTGAGAAATATGAAATATAAAACAAATCTGCGTGCCACATGCAGCACTTCCGTAGTTTTCCCCCTTCCCCTCTTCCTGCTCAGACGGCGTGGTACGGTGGAGGGGGAAGTGTGCACACCTGGGGACCAGAGAGAGTGGAACGTGTGCTCGAGCACCACAAATGAGTTTGGTTCATGGCTGTTCCTGTCGTAATACCTTCATATCTGCAACTGCCACCCAACAACAGGTAATGGACTTCCTGCAACATCTGTGTCATCCCACACCGTTATAACAGCAGCTGGGCTATGGAATTACTGTGTAGGCTACTGTTAATACCACAACACAAATGGCTATGTTTGGAGTGATGCCATCCATGATCGGGAAGCATGGACAGCTGACGAATGGCGCCGCACTGCATTCAGCGATGAATCGCGGCACTACACTATTCCAGTGACTATCGTCGGTGAGTGTGGTGGCGACCTGGGCTGAGGTTTCATTCTTCTAACGTTTTAGAGAGGTGTAGCGGTGCTACTTCGGGCGTCATGGTGTATGGAGGCATCGGGTATGACCTCAGGTCAAGGATGGTACGACTTAGAGAACTCTGATGGTACTACGGCACGTCACAGGCTTCCTGCACCCTCATGTGTTACCTCTCATGCCACAGTAGCGTGGTGCCATTTTTCAGCAGGACAATGTTCGACCACACCTGGCACGTGCGTCTATGAACTATCTGAATCATGTTGACATGACCCAGTGGCCAACGAGCTCCCCAGACCACATGTGTAGGACCAGCTTGGAGGCCAACTCCATCTCAGTTCCAGTATCAAGGATGTCAAGGACCCGTTACAACAGTTGTGGGCTAGCTTGTCGCCAGGTAGGGTACAGCGGAGCGATGAGACTTTTCCCAACCGAATAAGTAAATGCATCCTCTTCAGAGGGAGAGCAACGTCGTACTCGTAACTGTCAATTTGATTCGAATTTTTGATCACTGTCATAACATCACATACCTTTACAACCCCTGAAGTTTTATTTGATTTCCTCGGCCCCTTCTGGGTGCGTCACTTTTTTGCTAAGCAAAGTAATTTGTATAATGTTTACAAAGTTAAGAGCTGCCTCTTTAAAAAGTGTGGAAATAATTTTAATTATTCTTCATAATGATCTGCTTAGAACAGTAGTTCGGCCGAGCGAGGTGGCCCAGTGGTTAGACACTGGACTCGCATTCGGGAGGACGACGGTTCAATCCCGCGTCCGGCTATCCTGATTTAGGTTTTCCGTGATTTCCCTAAATCACTCCAGGCAAATGCCGGGATGGTTCCTCTGAAAGGGCACGGCCGACGTCCTTCCCCATCCTTCCCTAATCCGATGATACTGATGACCACGCTGCCTGGTCTCCTTCCCCAAACAACCAACCAACCAACCAACAGTAGTTCGGTATATGCTTTTAGTCGATGTGGAAATATTTATGGAAGAACAGTGGAGTGTCATACGTGTCTTCGGGAGCCTTAGAAGGCAGTGCCAAGGATGTTAAGATTAGAAACCTTTGTTGGATTGCAATCTCGGCAAACATTGTGTGAGCTCCACACAGGCAGCTCCGTGCTATAGCCACTGTGACCAAGCTGTTATCTGCAGCCGGCCGCGGTGGTCTAGCGGTTCTAGGCGCTCAGTCCGGAACCGTGCGACTCCTACGGTCGCAGGTTCGAATTCTGCCTCGGGCATGGATGTGTGTGATGTCCTTAGGTCAGTTAGGTTTAAAGTAGTTCTAAGTTCTAGGGGACTTATCACCACAGCAGTTGAGTCCCATAGTGCTCAGAGACTTTTTTTTTTGTTATCTGCATAACAGCTGCAGTTTTTGTTCCATGGATACACAGACTGTGCACAGAGAAGCTCTGCACTGATGCTAATAAAACGGAACGAGCTCCTCGGCAGGCCGTGAAGCCCCAACATATGTCTACCGGCCGGCTTACCATCTTCTGCCTTGTGGCGACTTACAGGGGCATGTATCAGCACACAGCTCTCCCAGCCGTTTTGCAGACTTTCAAGACCGTGGAGCCGATACTATTCGATCGAATAGCTCCTCAATTGGCAGCACGAGGCTGAGTGGACCTCCTATCAGTCCCCCACAAAGGAAAAATCCTTGGCAGTACTGGGAATCGAACCCCGGATTCTCCCAGGATCGTCATCTGAACTGGCCATTCAGCTACAGAGGCGTAGGCTTATTAATGAAATTTGTAAATGGCCCTGTTATCAGAACGGTCATTAACTACAAGATTACTTAGCGTGGTGCTAATTGCTGTGTCATGTTCTTGCTTTAATACCGGGAGGCGGGGAGGGGGTGGGGGGGGGGGTGGGGAGGGGGGTGAGGGGAAAGATTTCAAGTTGTTTCAGATACTGGAGTGCCATTAAAAAAAAATAGGTTTCATGTCGCTGTATGGCTATCCTGAATTAGGATTCCCAAGTTTTCCCTAAACTTCTTGAGGCAAATGCCGCTATGATTACTTTGGAAAGGGCACGACTATTTCCTTCCTCATTCAGTCCTGTATTAGGTCGCTAGTGCCCTCGTCGTCGATGGGGCATTCAATCTTGATTGCCTTTTTCTTGATCGAGCGAGGTGGCGCAGTGGTTAGACACTGGACTCGCATTCGGGAGCACGACGGTTCACTCCCGCGTCCGGCCATCCTGATTTAGGTTTTCCGTGATTTCCCTAAATCGCTCCAGGAAAATGCCGGGATGGTTCCTTTCACAGGGCACGGCCAACTTCCTTCCCCGTCCTTCCGTAATCCGATGAGGCCGATGACCTCGCTGTCTGGTCTCCTTCCCCAAAACAACCCAACCCTTTTTCTTGCCTTACTTTGGCCTGAAAACTAGCTCACCCACTGCGTTACATAGAGAATAAAATTTCCTTGATACTCTTTTATCTCCACAATGATTACGTTATTGGCCTGTTTCGTACAAACTAGAATGTCCTACAAGACAAAATTACGATACATGATGTCTTACAGCAACTTTTGTCTCCAGTCTATTAAGTCTTTCTGTTACATCAACAACACTACCTCAGCGATGATGTAGTCACAGACTGAATACCCCTGTAAAATGCAGCTTCGCTTTTTTCGTATCTTTTTCGTGTTTTCATTGAGCGATTCTCGGCTTCAGGGACAATTCATGATGGTGACTTGCAGTTATTTCATTTAGATTTAAGATAAACGCATTTTATTGTTTCAGAGCTTATAAACCAATGCAAAATTTTGTTTCAACATTACAAATAATAGTTGACTAAGCATTAGCTGAAAACTGAAAATATAGTGATAATGGTTCAACATATTCATACTGCTGCGGTGGCATCCCTTCGTGCAGACTTAACAACCCGTGGCGAGGCGGACAAGCTTACTGTCTATGAAATGTTGCTCTCGATGCTGGAATATTGTGGTGACAGCATGGTGCAAGACCCCAGCCCGCCATAATGACGAGCTATATTTCATCATTCTGTGCTGCTGTGGTCCTTTACGCGAAAATATCCGCCAGTCAGCTTCGTCTACGTGTCTGCGTCCAGCCGCTTCATCTGCTAGCTGCTGGTCTTGGAGTGGCTGCTTCACTTGATGATTCATCGTCATCGAGCTGGAGCCACCAAGAAGGGTTCACGTCCAGGGAGACTTCATCTGGTCTCCGGGTGTCTCGAAGGCGTCTCGGGTTCGGCGTCTGTGTGCCACCACGCCACGCGCCTGACCGACTGCTGGATCAGCTGGCTGTCCAGCACACGTGAGCTTTCTTCCAGCGGACGCCTGGCGTCACACTCACGTCACTAAAGCCGGGTTCACACACGCAACGAAAGTATCGCAACAAGTCAAGTCATTCTGGAGTGGCGCTGTGAGCTACCGTTCACACAGGACGCCACAAATTCTTCGTCATTGCGCAGTTTGCAAAATGGCGGCACCTGTCTCAGCTGATTAAACGGCTGTACATATTACTAAATAAGATGTTTTGGAAACATAATAAATGTAACATATTACTTACCAAAGTGTTTCTCATCTCTCTTGTCTCGACTACATGTTAGGAACCGGTCTGCAGCTTCAAACCAAGCAAGGCTGGGTTTATAAATACCGTCTATAGACGCAGCACTCTTAAGAGATTTCAGTACTTCTTTATGTTCATACATGTAAGCATTTCGAATGCTTCGAATTTTTAATTTTGTTGTAGCTACATTAATTCCAGGTACATATTCACGCATACTGTTTACTATTTCAATTAATGCAGCATCTCTCAAATTTCTGTTTTTGTATGATTCGCTTTTGAGGTTCCAAAGGCATTCTCGTTCTTGATACACCTCCAAGAATCTCATAATAAAATGGCGCAACAAAGTAGAACCAAGTTCAACTTTTTGTGGCGTGACAAAAGTTGCGCTTATTAAATGGTGCCACCGAAAATTAGGAGTTCACACATGCAACTACAAAGCAACTACAGTATGCCATTAGCAGTGGCGATACTTTTGTTGCCTGTGTGAACCCGGCTTAAGGCCAACACCAGCCGCTGTCACTTCGCTGAAGCAGCACTCCAGCCGTGGCCAAACACGCCACCTTGTGATAGGCTTAAGGTAGTAACGGCTGTCTGGCGGTCAGCTCACGTTGTCGAGTCGCAGCCACGAGTGTCTTACTGAATAAAGAATGCATTTGCTAATTGAGTTCATCTCATATCACGACTGCCGTGTTGCTGGTGTTATGCAATCCATCGTCTTACACACGTCATCCTGGCAATTTATGATGTCCACTCCTCCGACACTACTACAACGCGAAAAGAATGTGCCAGATACTGCCTTTTCGTGGTACTGACACTTGTCTTGGTTTAATAAATTCAGTCACCATTTGTGTCTGATGCTCAATCTTTCACGAAATTTCGTAATCTTCGGTTGTCGATTCGAAAGTGATGGTCCTGAACCGCTGCTACATCTGATCACTACCGTCACTGCGTATACCAGTGCACAAGTACAATACTGTATTTTCGTTTGAGTGGCTGTAAATATGAAAAAAGCCTTAACATTACTCACTTTGGTTTAGACAGTCGTACGTTTTGACTGTGATGAGTGATTTTTAGTTCCATTACATACGCTGTTGTAATACGTGCTCTGATGTTCCTGCACCATTAAGTTCCCACTTGTGGTAATACCACTTGATTTTGTTGCAGTACATTGAATATGGACGATGAAAAGCTATGAAATGTGTTAAATGCCACTATAGTTGTGGATGTTTGGAAATTGGAAGTTTGTGGAAAGGTCTTATGGGACCAAACTACCTAGGTCATCGGTCCCCAAGCCTACACACTATTTAATCTAACTTAAACTAACTTACGCTATGGACAACACACACACCCATGCCCGAGGAAGGACTCGAACCTCGGAAGAGGGGGAGCTGCACGAACCGTGACAAGGCGCCTCAAACCGCGGGGCTACCCCGTGCGGCTGCGGATGGTTCTCTTGCATCTGTGCACGACGATTGGTACCATAAGCGTTATCCTTTTAGTATTTTGATTGGTACCGTGTATTCTGCCACTTAACGTCGATCACCTGCACAGCTCCTGATAACAGCCCACTGATCACCAGCGACGGCTTCCACCCAGCATGCCGGCCGTTGTGGCAGAGCGGTTCTAGGCGCTTCAGTCCGGAACCACGCAGCTGCTACGGTCGCAGGTTCGAATCATGCCTCGGGCATGGATGTGTGTGATGTCCTTAGGTTAGTTAGGTGTAAGTAGTTGTAAGTGTAGGGGGCTGATGACCTCCGTTGTTAAGTCCCATAGTGCTTAGAGCCACCTGAACCATTTGAACCACCCAGCATGCGTATTCCTTATACAGTTAGAACATTTGTCGACACTTTCTGATTCAAAGACCAGCTGGATAGTTGCTTAGAATTACTGCAAATGCTTTCACCTAGAGCAACGTGAAATCCAAACCACAATGTTACTTTACTTTTAACTAATAAATTAGGCTCCAGTTAAATAAACTTCTCTGAAATTAACTGGATGGAATGAATGAGGTTGAAATCAATGAAATAAGTACGTTATAATCTGTCCAGAAATTCCGAGCCTGCAATGTACGAATACGTCGTGAAAAGCGATAATTCGTTCCACCTCAAGATTCGAAATTCGCTATGTTGCTTATTGCCAACAGTCGTCTTGAACAGTTTGGCCATCTACGCGTCTCTCCAGGACCATCTCAAATTTTAAATGTCACCAAAAATATCTCATCCGTTACTTTCGAACTTAATAAAAAGTTGTTGTCTTATAGAATATGTGAAAATAGCACCATTAGGGGAAATAGTTCGGTAGAGCGGCTGACTTTAACACACACTCATGGGCAGTGGCGTATTCAGGGGGGAGGGGAGTCTGCCTGTCTGCACCCCCGCCTCTGAAGTAGCATTCCTTAAAGAAAAATAAAGGGGTAATGTGGTGACAGCTTTCTGACATTGCAAGTTCTTACGATCGCTGATCATCTGCCGGGCGTGTATTTGCTTCCATGATGGCTAAATAAGGATCAAGGCTCCGTCCATGGCCGCCTCTAACATACAGGCGTCAGTGGTCTGCCCTGTCGACTTGTTGCTCGGCCCCCTAGTTCACCTCTGTACACATCAGAACAAAAGCACGGCCGCGCGGTCTAGGGCGTCTTGCCACAGTTCGCGCGGCTTCCCCCCCCCTCCCCCCCCCCTCCCCCCCCTCTCCCACCCATCCCCGTTGGCTGTTCGCGTCCTCTCTCGGGCATGGATGGGTGGGTGTGTCTGCCTTAGCGTAAGTTAGTTTAAGTTAGATTAAGTAGTGTGAAAGCCTAGAGTCCGATTAGCTCAGCAGTTTGGTCCCATAGGAACATACCACCACCACTCAACAAAAGCACGTACTGCCGAGCATCATCGTAAAGCCATTTACATGCATCATATGCCGCGCTGTTTAAATCTTGCGATCTCAGAATTTTGCAAGATCCTAGATATTAGAAATTGTTTTAGCATCATTGGAAACACCTATTCATTTCTTCATAGTGCAAAGAGGCATATCTTTTATTAAAGAAGATAGAACAATTTTGCCCAGAGTAAAGAAATTACATTTGGAAAAACTATGCCCCGCAAGATGGCTGGAGAGGCATGACCCTGTAACGATTTTTGTCGAGCTCCTTCATGCTGTCTGTTAAAGCTTAGAAAATTAATTATTGGAATGATCGCTGAGTAGACTGGAGTCAATGGATTAATTAATTCCATTCAGACTGTGGAATTTATGGTTTCTCATTTTGTGAGCGAATTTTTATTTAGTAGCCGCATGTTATTAAGCAGATACCTAAAAAAACGATCTGGGCTTGTCTGTTGGAATAAAATATCCCGGGATGCTTGAAGAGCAATTGCTGTACATAATAGAACATGCAGATGATCATTTTAAAAAACCTTTTTTCTTAAAGCAAAAATAATATCTGATAACATGAGGTACCAGTAGTTATTCCGAGGACAAATCGTTCCAGTGTGGGTATTACTGGTCCTGAGGCGTGTTATCAAACTTCTATCTTTCTGCCATTTTTGAATTGAATTATTACAGAAATTAGGAGTAGGTCTTTAGCCAATAAAAATGTTCTGTCTTACTTTTCCTGTTTCCTGTTTTTATCGGGAAACCTCTAATATTTCGATGTGTTGGTAAAGTTTTATGAGGATGCCCTTCTTGAGAATGGTGCAGTCGTCAGCACTGAACAATAACATGGCAAAAATTTGCTATGGAAAAGAAGAATGAATGAATTTACAGAATTGAATCATCAGTTATGGAAATATTAAATAGGCATGAGAAAGACATGTTTCCGAACATAAATGGGCTTTTAAGAATACCAGTAGTAATACCTGTCGCAACAGCAACTCCAGAGAGCGGCTAAGCACGCTAAGCTGACGTGTTTGAGAAATATCACAGGAGAAAGAAGACTTACTGTTCTGACACTTATAAATGTGTATTTTAATTTTGACATAAATGCTGAGGAATTGCTTGATATGTAAGCCCGAAAGAACCGTCATATTAATATTACTTCATAGTTTTTATATCTGGTTCAGTCCACTTTTTAATGTCAGCCTATTTTGTTGTAGTGCTACTGTATTGCACTGTACTGACATTGCATTCTGCCATAATGGCACTGACTTTGCTGCAACATTCAATAACAAACATTTTTTACAGGTTTCAGCATCTACTTATCAGTCTTTATAATCTTATTTAGATATCTCCAGTTACCGTAAGCGCTTGTGATAGTAGATGAGCCCTTTTAATATTAGGGTAAGTGTTAGACCCCCTACAGATGCTGGTACTACTACAGTGACGATATGTTCGTATACTGTTGTGTCTCACTTACCTTTTAAAATTTGCCACTAGATGGTGCAAGCATACTGAGTATTGATAGTCAACATTTCAATCTGTGTGTATATCTGCAATTACCGAATTTTGAGCGTCATTTTAATACAATATTGACAATCGATAATTCTGCTACTACGTTTTCCTGTGCTGACATGGTGCTCTGTAATACACTCCTGGAAATGGAAAAAAGAACACATTGACACCGGTGTGTCAGACCCACCATACTTGCTCCGGACACTGCGAGAGGGCTGTACAAGCAATGATCACACGCACGGCACAGCGGACACACCAGGAACCGCGGTGTTGGCCGTCGAATGGCGCTAGCTGCGCAGCATTTGTGCACCGCCGCCATCAGTGTTAGCCAGTTTGCCGTGGCATACGGAGCTCCATCGCAGTCTTTAACACTGGTAGCATGCCGCGACAGCGTGGACGTGAACCGTATGTGCAGTTGACGGACTTTGAGCGAGGGCGTATAGTGGGCATGCGGGAGGCCGGGTGGACGTACCGCCGAATTGCTCAACACGTGGGGCGTGAGGTCTCCACAGTACATCTATGTTGTCGCCAGTGGTCGGCGGAAGGCGCACGTGCCCGTCGACCTGGGACCGGACCGCAGCGACGCACGGATGCACGCCGAGACCGTAGGATCCTACGCAGTGCCGTAGGGGACCGCACCGCCACTTCCAAGCAAATTAGGGACACTGTTGCTCCTGGGGTATAGGCGAGGACCATTCGCAACCGTCTCCATGAAGCTGGGCTACGATCCCGCACACCGTTGGGCCGTCTTCCGCTCACGCCCCAACATCGTGCAGCCCGCCTCCAGTGGTGTCGCGACAGGCGTGAATGGAGGGACGAATGGAGACGTGTCGTCTTCAGCGATGAGAGTCGCTTCTGCCTTGGTGCCAATGATGGTCGTATGCGTGTTTGGCGCCGTGCAGGTGAGCGCCACAATCAGGACTGCATACGACCGAGGCACACAGGGCCAACACCCGGCATCGTGGTGTGGGGAGCGATCTCCTACACTGGCCGTACACCTCTGATGATCGTCGAGAGGACACTGAATAGTGCACGGTACATCAAAACCGTCATCGAACCCATCGTTCTACCATTCCTAGACCGGCAAGGGAACTTGCTGTTCCAACAGGACAATGCACGTCCGCATGTATCCCGTGCCACCCAACGTGCTCTAGAAGGTGTAAGTCAACTACCCTGGCTAGCAAGATCTCCGGATCTGTCCCCCATTGGGCATGTTTGGGACTGGATGAAGCGTCGTCTCACGCGGTCTGCACGTCCAGCACGAACGCTGGTCCAACTGAGGCGCCAGGTGGAAATGGCATGGCAAGCCGTTCCACAGGACTACATCCAGCATCTCTACGATCGTCTCCATGGGAGAATAGCAGCCTGCATTGCTGCGAAAGGTGGATATATACTGTACTAGTGCCGACATTGTGCATGCTCTGTTGCCTGTGTCTATGTGCCTGTGGTTCTGCCAGTGTGATCATGTGATGTATCTGACCCCAGGAATGTGTCAATAAAGTTTCCCCTTCCTGGGACAATGAATTCACAGTGTTCTTATTTCAATTTCCAGGAGTGTATTTGTTTACATGCTATTATTTCATTTTTTTCTGTAGTGTTGTTATTCAGCATTGCTTTTGTGTTATTTTTTTCTTTAAGTTAGTGTTTGCCCTGAGTTTATTTTATCCGCTTTCATGAATTACTTAAAAAGAAAAGAGTCCGACCAAAGCCCAAGTAGAGGACGACAGCATTCGTGATCAAATGGAAAATATTGGTTATGGAGTATTTTAATGAAAGTATCAGCAGTTCAGGAAGTTACAATGATGTTATTGCAGATATTTCAAATGAGTCAAGGCTTCATTAAGCACATATGTTATGCAACACAGATGTCCATACTTGGGACAAACTGCAATGTACTATGAAGACATATTTACTATCTCTCTAAAAAGTAATAATAATTACACTTTTCATGTCATTTCACTCAGAAATTTATGTGCATTTTATGGACACAAGTGATACTTCTTGAAATTAAGTGTAGTGTTAGGTAGAGGGAAAAATCAAATTTATATTTTTTAAGAGAATCTTTTTATTTTTGTGTGACATAAGCAATTTAAAGTGAAGAAGCGGAAAGATGTATGTATACCATAATAAACTACATACTTTTTTGGGTAAATTGCATTTTTGCAGGCTATTAACCAGAATACAGCATGGTATACGAGAAATTTAAACAGTGCTGCAATAACAGTATAAAAGCGTATGAATTCTCAAGACTCACCACCATAAAATAATCTATAGCAAAAGTGTAAACAAAATACCGTTGTTAACTCAAAAATTTTTTGATACGTCTAAATGATACAAAATTTTTATGACTTCAGCCATCCCTCCCCCACATCAAAATCGTGGATTCGTCCCTGCTCAGGGGTATTAATATCCAGGGGAATATTGCAATCCATTTAATTGGTTCAGTAACACAGCGCGATATTATTCATTCATCATCATCGATTACGTTACAGGTTTACCTGCCCGGATAACCGCGCTTGTTAGCGTCACGATTCCGTAAATTGTGCAGGTATGCCGGCCTCGGATCGAATAAGCCCTGCGGGTTAACGATGAGTTCCTGTATGCCGGTCAATCTAAATGTGGCTTTTACGCGGTTTCCCCCAAATGAGTAGATGAACACCAGTGGAAAATGTTCAAAGGTGTGTGAAATCTTATGGGACTTAACTGCTAAGGTCATCAGTCCCTAAGTCTACACACTACTTAACCTAAATTATCCTAAGGACAAACACACACATCCATACCCGAGGGAGGACTCGAATCTCCGCCGGAACCAGTCGCACAGTCCATGACTGCAGCGCCCTAAACCGCTGGGCTAACGCCGCGCGGCTGAACACCAGTGCAGTACCCGCGACCTGCCTTAGTTACGCGATTCGTGAAGTTTTATAAAATATTCGCACACTTTCAAATGAATAACCCAACACGCAGACTGTTGGGGTACTCAAATTCCGTCGAGACTGGAAAGGACTTGGGACAGGAAGGGCATCCGGGCACCCTCTAACATTAACAATGCCAACTCAATACATATTATAAAAGTGGATATATGTATATATGTTCAACAACTCCTCCTAAACCACCCAATGGATTTCAACGATGTCTGGTGCACACATCACTTACTGTCTGGAAAGAATCACTTTGGGGATAATCAAAGGAGTATTCTGTTCAATCTGTGGAACATGAATCTCAATCTTGCTTGTGTGTCACCGGGTGGTTTGATAGATTGTGAATGGTCGTGTTCGTGGTTGTCGGTTTCATGAATATCCTCAAGTCATGTCTGTTGTTTGTTTCTCCTGCCGTCAGGTCCAGAAAATTTAGTGTGTTGTCTGTTTCTATTTCTCATGTGAAGTGAATTTTAGGGTGTAAGTTGTTTATTTCATTGTTTAGCTGTTGCATGTGCGTCTGTGGTTCATCAGTCAGGGATATTATGTCATCGATATAACGGTACCAGATTATAACTTTTTCTATTTTTCTTTTGTTTTGTTATGTGTGTGAAGATCTTGTTCTCTAAATACACTCCTGGAAATGGAAAAAAGAACACACTGACACCGGTGTGTCAGACCCACTATACTTGCTCCGGACACTGCGAGAGGGCTGTACAAGCAATGATCACACGCACGGCACAGCGGACACACCAGGAACCGCGGTGTTGGCCGTCGAATGGCGCTAGCTGCGCAGCATTTGTGCACCGCCCCCGTCAGTGTCAGCCAGTTTGCCGCGGCATACGGAGCTCCATCGCAGTCTTTAACACTGGTAGCATGCCGCGACAGCGTGGACGTGAACCGTATGTGCAGTTGACGGACTTTGAGCGAGGGCGTATAGTGGGCATGCGGGAGGCCGAGTGGACGTACCGCCGAATTGCTCAACACGTGGGGCGTGAGGTCTCCACAGTACATCTATGTTGTCGCCAGTGGTCGGCGGAAGGTGCACGTGCCCGTCGACCTGGGTGATCGTCGAGGGGACACTGAATAGTGCACGGTACATCCAAACCGTCGTCGAACCCATCGTTCTACCATTCCTAGACCGGCAAGGGAACTTGCTGTTCCAACAGGAAAATGCACGTCCGCATGTATCCCGTGCCACCCAACGTGCTCTAGAAGGTGTAAGTCAACTACCCTGGCTAGCAAGATCTCCGGATCTGTCCCCCATTGAGCATGTTTGGGACTGGATGAAGAGTCGTCTCACGCGGTCTGCACGTCCAGCACGAACGATGGTCCAACTGAGGCGCCAGGTGGAAATGGCATGGCAAGCCGTTCCACAGGACTACTCCCATCTCCATGGGAGAATAGCAGCCTGCATTGCAGCGAAAGGTGGATATACACTGTACTAGTGCCCACATTGTGCGTGCTCTGTTGCCTGTGTCTATGTGCCTGTGGTTCTGTCAGTGTGATCATGTGATGTATCTGACCCCAGGAATGTGTCAATAAAGTTTCCCCTTCCTGGGACAATGAATTCACGTTGTTCTTATTTCAATTTCCAGGAGTGTAGTTCATTAATATGCTGGCTAGGCGGCCACCAATCAGTGACCCTATTGGCTGTTCCTCATGTTGGGAATAAAATTATTTATATGAAGGTAGTATCTGTTCCCGAAAGAACAGATACCATTGATGTCCGTGCAGCTTCTCTAAAATGAAATGATAATTAAATCGACACCCTAGCTGCAAACAGTCGTTGATGTACGTAATTGGGGACACGTTGAAAATGGGTGCACCTACCGGGACTCGAACCCGGGATCTCCTGCTTACATGACAGACGCTCTATCCATCTTTCTTTTTTTTTTTTTTTAATCGTTGTGTTTGTTTGGTCGTTGTGGACGTCACATGATATCCGTTCTAGTACGTTTGTTGATCCTTCCACTCAGTTTTTTTTTTATTACAGAGGCCAATCAGCTCTCTGACCGAACATGCTGAACTACCGTACCGGCAAATCCATCTGAGCCACCGATGTCACAGAGGATAGTGCGCCTGCAGGGACTTATCCAACGCACGCTCCCGAGCGGCAGCGCGCAAGGGATAAGGCCCTGCAGGCACCATATCCACTGTGCCATCGGTGGCTCAGATGAATAGAGCGTCTGACGCCGGCACGGTAGCTCATCGTGTTAGGTCAGAAGGCTAGCTGCCCTCTGTAGTAAAAAAATAAAAAAAATGAGGGAATGGATCAATAATGAACTTCAATGGGCGTCAGGGGACGTCCGCCACGGACAATTGCAGCGAACTATAACGAACAAAATGAATTTAAAAAAATGGTCAAAAAATATGGATAGAACGTCTGCCATGTAAGCAGGAGATCCCGGGTTCGAGTCCCGGTCGGGGCACCCATTTCCGGCATGTCCCCAATGATGTATATCAACATCTGTTTGCAGCTAGGGTGTCGATTTAATTATCACTTCATAAAATTCTTTGTTGAACGTAAAATAATTTTGTTCTGTTGTGGCCTTGAGTTTGGTTGCTGTTTCATTAATGTGTGAGTCTGGTGTGTTTCCTTGTTATTTTAGTCTTCATGTTATGACGTTGATTGTTTCATTTATTGCAATGCAAGTGTACATTGAAGTAACATCAAATGATGTGAGGCTTCCTGTGTCTAGAAGCTAGCGCGATTCATTATGGTCCCTTGGATATTACAGACGGCGGGATATGAGTCTTGATAGAGTGTATAATCATCACGGACGGCACTGCATGCTCTGCCAGCTGGAAGCCGGAGTGGCCGTGCGGTTCTAGGCGCTTCAGTCTGGAACCGAGCGACCGCTACGGTCGCAGGTTCGAATCCTGCCTCGGGCATGGATGTGTGTGATGTCCTTAGGTTAGTTAGGTTTAATTAGTTCTAAGTTCTAGGCGACTGACGACCTCAGAAGTTAAGTCGCAAAGTGCTCGAAGCCGTTTGTTTCTGCCAGCTGCTCCGAAGCTGGCCACAAGGTTGACAAAGAGTTTTTGTGGTATGGCGTCCATTCCTCCGCCAGTGCGGTTGACAACCACAAGATGATCGTTGGTGCATGGGGAAGTGCTGCAGTACGTCTCACCAACGCATTCCACACGTGCTCGATGGGATTTAACTCTGGACATTGGGTAGGCCGAATATCCTCTCATTCCAAGAGGTCCTATACCTGCGAAGTTCGACGCGGTCATACATTACAGCCATAAAATTGTGGTCTGGACCGAATACATCCCTGAAAAGACGCACATGGGGAAAGAGTATAGTGTCATAATAATGTTGCAGCTAAGTATACTGCGTTCAAAGATTTGGAGGTCAGTACATCCACGCAACATTATGCCTCTCCACACCACAACACATGAACCACCAAAATTAAATGCGAGGTGATGTTAAGGACAGGGGATTCAAAATTTCGGAGGTGAAAGATGAGGCAGCAGAAGATGGGATGCTGGACGCAGTACACGTCATGGAGTGCACTGTCAAAGAAAGCACAGACTTTCAATAGTGATAACGAGACCATCAGCAATCTGTATTAATACATAAGTAATAAAAATGATTGTTCTTAATTCATTCTTTGTTACTTTTATGAACTGAATGCGGCTATATAATTATAACGCACGTGTTGACACTATTCAACAGTGTTTTTAGAACTTAAGTAAGAAATATTGTCAATAAATTAGAATGTGACTCTGCACAGAACAATCAGTACCCTTGGGCACACCCTAACCTGCAATGTCCGGATCACTAACGTGCTACTTCATATCATGGGCCTCCGGGAACAGGCAGCTGAGAGGACCAGATGTCCAATCGTCTTTCTAAAATAAATATTATTTTTTCTTTCGTTTCTCTAAATTGTTTAAGCCGTATTTCAGATTAGTTTCCATGTAAAAGCACACGTTCGATTTCCTTTCCCATCATTGTTCTAATCAGGTTTTTGCAGTGTCTATAATGATCTCGCAGTCGTCAGAAAGTTAGAGCCTAATGTTCTTTGCATTTTCGGCCAGTGGAATTTTCCGTTAGAGTGCTGCCACTCTATTCGTCACCGAGAAACAAATAATTTGTTGATAGCAAGTCTTACACTCATAATAAAACTATAATTATTGTATTTCATCTGTAAATTAGTCGGAACTATATTATAACAAAATACAACCGATTACATAGGGCTATGTGTGCATTTTTTTCAGTCTGACTAACTCTTTGTTTATTCTCCCACATGAGTTTTTCCTTTTTTAAGCGGAATATATCTGGGGTTTGCAGACAGTATTGTATTAGCGTCAAAGACAACAAACACTTGGAATATAAGTTGAACGGAATCGATATTGTCTTGGAAAAAGGTCATAAGATGAATACCAACAAAAGAAAAATAAGAGCAACGAAATGTAATCTAATTAGTCAATTCTGAGGGCATTATATAAGATGTTTTGCTACTTAACTGAGGACGACGCGTGTAGAGATGATACAAAATGCAGACTGGCAATAGCAAAAAAAGAGTTTCTGAGTAACAGATATATGTTAACATCGAATATACATTTAAGTGTTGGGAAGTCTCTTCTCAAGGTATTCTATATGTATATATACACTCCCCAGTACCCCTCATGGTGCGTAGCGGACAGCACTTTGACACTTCCCCAGTTTTCCGTCCCACTGGCAAATGGTGTATGGGCAGTGTGGTGTGGTATCGTCTACAGGTCGTGGTGCCACACCAAAGTTGGCAACACTCATCAATACCACAGACATTAGCGATATCTCGCCGCAATCCATAACGACGAACTGGATGCGCTCCTAAAGACACTCCATCTCTCTCTACACTGCACTTCCATTGCAAGGAGGTTGATATAGAGGCGAGTATGGACTCGCTTTATCTCAGCTAGTGAACTCTGATGAAGCAGTCAACCATATCTGCCTACAGAGTGACAATTTTTGAAATACATGAAAAAATCGTGAATCAGTTACAAACTGCGGCGTGTACACACTTTTTTCAACATGTAAACGTCACTACAGATATTCGGATTTAGGTTGTGACTTGTTCGATATGCCTGCCATCATCAGCGATGATGTGGTGCAGACGAACAGCAAAATTCTGCATGACCCGCTGAAATGTTGGAACATCGATACTGTCCATGACCTCTTCAATGGCTGTTTTCAGCTCAGCAATGGTTTTGGGGTTATTTCTGTACACCTTGTCTTTGTCCGCCCCGGTAGCTGAGTGGTAAGCGCGACAGACTGTCAATCCAAAGGGCCCGGGTTCGATTCCCGCCTCAGTCGGAGATTTTCTCCACTCAGGGACTGGGTGTTGTGTTGTCCTAATCATCATCATTTCATCCCCATCGACGCGCAAGTCGCCGAAGTGGCGTCAAATCGAAAGACTTGCACCAGTCGAACGGTCTACCCGACGGGAGGCCCTCGTCACACGACATTTCATTTTACCTTGTCTTTAATGAAGAGCCACAAAAAGAAGTCGTACATGTTTAGATTTGGAGACTATAGCGGCCAATCGAGGCCCATACCAGTGGCCTCTGTGTACCGCAGAGCCAGATTGCGGTCCCCAAAATGCTCTATCAGGACATAAAACACTGTTCTGCCACGATGGGGTCGAGCTCCGTGTTGCATGAACCATATCTTGTCGAAATCAGGGTCACTTTGGATAATGGGGATGAAATCATCTTCCAAAACCTTCACGTTCCGCTCGGTAGTCACCGTGTCATCGAGGAATATGGCACCGATTATTCCGTGCCGGCCGGTGTGGCCGAGCTGTTCTGGGCGCTTCAGTCTGGGACCGCGCAACCGCTACGGTCGCAGGTTCGAATCCTGCCTCGGACATGGATGTCCTTAGGTTAGTTAGGTTTAAGCAGTTCAAAGCTCTATAGGACTGATGACCTCAGATGTTAAGTCCCATAGTGCTCAGAGCCATTTGAACCAGTTGATTATTCCGTGAGTGGACACTGCACACCACACAGTCACCCGTTGGGGGTGAAGAGACTTCTCGATCGCGAAATGCGGATTCACAGTCCCCAAAATGTGCCAATTTTGTTTATTGGCGAACCCATCCAAATGAAAGTGGGCCTCGCCGCTAAACCATCCACGCATGCGCATACTAATTCCCATCGTGCACCGAGGCCAACCGTGCAGTTTTAATGTCCTAACGCAAACCGTTCAGAGATTATGACGATTTTGTTTCATATAGGTCAATAATTGTCAACCTGTAGGACACCAGTGTTATTCAAGTCTCAAATGGAACTGTACTTTTGTAAATGTTGAACTTGTACTTCAAGGGGAGACCTTTTTAACAGTGTGCAACAAGTAATGCTTCAATGTTCAGAGACAGTTGTAAACGTCCGGCTTATTCCTGTGGCAATGGATTTTATAAAGTTAAGAACATCTTTTGAGCATTGTTGTAATAAAGTGAACTAATGTGTCATATGTTATTGTTCCGATAGAGCAGTCAAAGAATCCAGTTATGACTCTGTAGTTTCGACCCTTATGTTATCCTGAATTGACCAACAGATGTCACGAGAGGTGGACCCACCAGAAAGGAAGCGGGGAATGTTTTGTTATTGGTAGAGAAGCAATAACAGCAGAACTGGTCGGCCATGTGAGCTCTGTGACTTGGAACGTGGACTAGTCACTGGATTTCCTCTAAATATCAGACCCATGGGAGACATTTCAATATTTCTAAAATTGCTCTAGTCGACTGTTCGTGACGTGACTGTAAAGCGGAAACGTGAAGGAACAGCCACGGCTAAACCAAGGCCAGGTAGATGTTATTTACTAATGGACAGGGGCCCGATTGTCCAGCACTGTGGAGAGTGGTTATAGGAAATCGTATGAAATCAGCGGAAGCTGTCACTCGTGAGTTCCAAAGTGCTACCGGCAGTGTACTTTGCACAATGACTGCGCCCGTGGAGCTAAAAGGAATGCGGTATAATGGTGGAGCAGCACGAGGCGGCGCAAACAGCGACGCCAGTGGACAGTGGATGACGGAAAACAAGTGATCAGAAGTGTTGAACCACGCCGTACTCAGTGGCAATCCGATGGAAGTGTCTGCGTTTGGCGAATGACCTGTCATTACGTTAAGTGCTAACAGTGAAATACGGAGGAGGTTGTGTTACGGTATGAGAGCATTTCTCGTGGTTATGGTGAGGCCCTCTCCCTGAACATATTTTATAGCTTTGTGTACTGCGTACAGTATAGGAGACGATGATGGTTTCCATCAGCATGACAGTGCACCCTGTCGTAAAACAGCTGCACCTTTAAGGCAACGGCTTGTGGACAATAACATTCCTACAATTGACTGGCCCGCCCAGACTTCCGACCTGAACTCAACTTGTGGCTTCTCCAAGACACAAGCACGACTTCTCTCCAGATCCCAGCGTCTAATGTCACTAGCTTCTCTGATTTCGGCTCCTGAAGAAGAACGACCATTACTGCACAGACATTCAGGCAGCTCATTAAAAGTGTCCACAGCAGATTTCAAGCCGTTTTAAGGCTGATAAGTGGACACACCCCATATTAATGCCCACTAATAGGCGCCTGAATACTTTTCAGCAGATAGTATACGTAGAGGGAAGTCGCATATTGACAGTCACTTCTGGAAACGGACGCTCTCGGAATTTTACCAGAAAATCACGCCGTGATGCACAACGTGTCTCTTGTAGTGTCTTCCACTGGAGTTTGTTGAGCATTTGCGTGACGCTTTCGCGCCTATTAATCGCACCTGTGACGAAACACACTACCCTTCTTTGGATCTGCTCTATTTAGTCTATCAATTATATCTGGTATGGATCCCAGACTGACGAGCAATATTCTAGTATCAGTCTAACGAAGGTTATGTAAGCTAACTCTTGCGTGGGTGGACTGTGCTTCATGAGAATTCTCCCGATAAACTTCACTCCGACATCTGCCTTGCCTGTCTTAATTGTATTTAGTCGTTCCATTTTAAATCGCTCCGTGTGAAGCAAGAAAGGAAATTTGGATTCAACGTCTCAATGACATCGAGGTGATTAGTGACGGAGCAGATGTTCCAAGTATAGAGAACGAAATCGGCTGTGCTCTTTCAAAGGAACCATCCAAGAATTTGCCTGGAGAGAAATCACAGAAAACCTAAACCTGGATGGCCAGATACGAATTTGTACCGTCGTCGTCCCGAATGCATGTCCAGTAGGCGTCGCGCGCATATTCCTAAGTATTTAATGGTCGATTTTCTCTTTGTCATCCTCCTATTCGATGTCATTATGGGCACAGAGTGTCTGGAAAGATTGTTTTGATGCGTTTATGAATGTAGCATGGAAACAAGACATCTTAGCATTTTCTGTCAGGTCGGTAGATAGAATTTTAGTTTCGAATCCGTTGAATATTTCACACATGACTCTCCTTACGTTAATTTTACTTTCCTTAGCTTTTATTCGTCTAAGACGCTTTGGATACGTTTTTATGTGTGTTGAAACTCTCTTCAGTTTCGAAACAGCTTTCTAGCACGGGTGTCGAACCATTGCTAACATTTCCCACCCTTCACAACTTTGAACGGCACATACCAGTCTAAGGAGTAGTGTACAACACTGTTCAGCTTCATCCATTTGTACTTAACATTTTTAGTCTCAGACATGTATGTTTCATGTTGATTGTTCACATAATCTCAACTATGTTTCTTGTTGATTTTCTGACCACAGTTACCTTGCTATACTTCTTAATATTCCTATTTACACCCAACTTATGATCATGTTTTACATTGACTGAGACGAAAAGTACAAGCCTGTTTGTTACCAGGAGACCTAAGACGTTACCCTAACGAGTCGGGTCACTGAGTAACTAATCAAGGTAATTTTGGATAATACACATAGGAAAATTTCACACGATCCTGTCCTTATTCCCCCCCCCCCCAAAAAAAATCACTAGAATATCTTAGTCCGTAAATGTTAAATTGAAATCTCCCCCAAATGTTGTAATAACATGGCCAGGAAATTTATGCATAATTTTCTCCAATCTTTCACTGACATCTTTTGCCCTTATTGTTCCTGAGGTAATGGTTCATATCGGCATCCGATTGCCACGTTTGACTCACTTTTAACATTTACGGTCAATCAAATTACTTCGTATTCGGATTCTGTACTAAACTCACTAAATGTTATCGTCTCTTTGCGACTTTAAACACTCCTCCGCCACCGGCGTACGGCCTGTCTTTGCGATATACATTTCAGTAGAAATTAGAATTTAATTGCTGTTAACGTCTACCTTCAGCCAGCTTTGTGTCCCTTGTATATGTGGGCATTATTGCCGATTAAAAGCGAGGCTTCTTCTGTGATCACTCTATGCACGCTCCTGTAATACTCTAATATTCTATTAACGTTCTCTTCCCCCGATATGCCTTTACGAATGCTATTCCCCGTAAATACTGTGGCTGATATTCTTCCCTCTTGAAATAAGAATGTAACCTGAGGAAATATGTAGCCTTGTACGGAAATAAAATGTGAATGATAAACAGTATAGATAAGAAGATAGAAGAAGCTTTTGTGATGCGGCGCTACAGGAGAATGCTGGAGATTAGATTATTAGATCGAAAAACTAATAAGGAGATACTCAATCGAACTGGGGAAATGAATTATGGCACAATCTCATTAAAAGAACGGATCGGATGATAGGGCAGGCGGAGGCATCAAGATATTGTCAGTTTGGTAATGGATAAAATATTTACAGGGTGCGAAGGTAAGTCTACAGTAAGCAGGTTCAAATAGATGTAGTTTACAACAATCTTATAGAAATAAAGAGACTTGCACAGCACATACTATAGTGTACAACTGCATCATTTAGTCTTCGTGCTCAAGGCCACAACAACAACAAAAACACCTCTAACCACTATGTACTTCCTACACTGCAAGAGCTTTCAGCATGACTGTTTCCCCCTGTACTTCAGTTAATCAGACGCTTCGCTGTTTCATCCTAGTGTTCTTCGACAGTTGATTCTGATTCCATATCAGCGTGAAACAGACTCAGATCAGTTCAAAATTCACGTACAACTACCTCAAACGTATTGGTATGTTGTCTATCTCATTTACTTATGGTTGCTGCTACGTTTGCTCTTCATACTTCTAATTCTGTCGCAAATATTCAACTTTTAGATTTGCATCTCTTGTATTTTTCCGTGTTTGCAGTTAAAATTATTGGATATAGATTCCGGCTTGTACGCAAGATACTGTTTTTTCTTATTACCCTAACATGTTTCGACACCTCAGTGCCATCATCAGTGGGTTTTGTTTATTTCAAAACTGTAAAAAGTGAACATATTTTAGGTTGTAACTGACTAACAAAACGAAGCCTAAAGACAGTTATGGTTCTTTTTTTTTCTTATCTTGATTTGACACTATATGGTTTTGCACGACCATCTGTATGGTGTCCTGCGCTGATAGCTTGTCATCTGCAAACCCTACGATGTCAATGTGAATTTTATCATGGATTTAAACAAAATATATTTAATGTGTGTGTGCAGTGTGTTCAGAATGCGAAAAAGGGAGGATCCATCACAACAAAATATTAGTAATAACAAATATCTACACAAAACATTTTGCCACATCAAAATCAAGTTTGTAAAAATCAAGAGATGTGTTAAAATTCACATTTATATCATTTTGTTCGCAAATGACAAGTCTGACACTCCACTCCTTTTCATGTTCGTCATACATCAGCAAGAAAACACCCCATGAGTGCGTTAGTGTCACTAGAATAACTTTTTGGGGTTAGGAGTGGACCCTTATTCTATGACAGAGCACAACAGTGTTTAGCTGTACTAAATTTGTTTTATTCCTATTTTGTTGCTAAAGAAGCACACGGGTTTACATAGATTGTGACATTACAATTTCAGGACAGTTGTCAAGGTAACCCACTACATCGTGTTTAGCAGAAATAACACTGAACACAATATCAGATTTAAATGGGATGTTCTTTATAAGACTTTTCTTACTTCTAGACAGCGAAGTTGGCCAATATATCGATAAATCATCCGATTCCGGTTCTAATTTCGGTACTATTTAGGATGATAATCAAGTCCATGGAAGATGGTTAGTTTTTGTGACAAGATGAGCGAAAGATTAGTCCAGGTTGCTCGAGTTCACAGTGGACGCAAACTGGTGATCCAACAATTTTACGCTTCTGCGAGCGGCATTTACCTTTACCTGTAACGTGCTGACAGCTGCCCTCTGAAAATCCTATGAAACGCTAATCAAAATCTTTGCTGAATCTATCAACTGAAACTGTCTTATGTTTCTCGTTAGGCGAGAAAACATGCACTCATCCCTAGTTTGGAAAATATGGCGATATACACGAGCATAGATGGAGCAGTGTGCATGCTTCAACGCCCTCTCAGTTCTCACAAGACCAATTAACTACGTCGCTGTTTCCTTTCTCCACTACCGGAGCTCAAGGACTCTTCAGCTAATTTCTAGCTGAATGTCAGCCAAAGTGAACGCAGTGTTTATACAAAATTCCTCTTTTGGCGTCGTACAGAGCGTAATGGGCCCAGTTCTACTCTTGACCCAGGTTCAGACGAGAGTCCCCCAAAGTTTTCGGTATTGTGTCTTTCGTAGCAAACTGGCCCCCACCTGTGTCCTTTCGTCATGGCTTTTTCAGACCAATGGGAGCATTCCTTTCATCTTGTGGAAACTACCCCTGCCAATCGCAAAGGGCCTACTTGTTAAACTGCGTCGCAACATCGCCCCTTTTTTCCTTCCGAGTTTATTTCAGTGAAGCGGACATTTTGTGTCTGCTCCTGACCCCTAAAAGTTACACGCGCACATCATGAGCGTACCACGGGCCTTTCACGTGATCAACTGCGTCGCTGGTCTGTTTGTATCCATCTGGAAATGCTCCAACGCAGTTTTCTAAAGAATTTCTCCATCACAAGCAACGCTGGGCCACTACCTGCTCCCCTCGCTGTATCGCCCAGCGCATTCGTTGTCTCTCTCGCTGCGGATCACCAAACCCTGTTAGAATCCTTCAATGGTATGTGAGTCGTGACGGCGCAACTCGCAACTGCCCCAAAGCTAAAAAGTTTCTTCCAGCAGCTTTTTTCACCTTTTGCTCGTTTACATGCAGGATTTGGGTGCGGTGTGTTAATACCGTAGAATCGACTATCATCCCTTTCCATTACATACTGTACATTTCGATAGGAAAATCTGCTCACTATCACCAAAGTATGTCAGGTGTCACATTCATCTATTTATTACGATGTGTAGAATCTGATGTTAGGTGCAAAATTAACATTCATTCAAGCTGACACCTTTCACAATTTATCAGTGCAGGACACCATACAGATGGTCCTACAAAACCATGTAATGAAAGATCCAGGTAAGAACAAAAACGAACAAAAACTGTCTTTAGGCTTCATTTTGTTAGATCAGCTACATTCTAAAATATGTTCACTTTTTGCAGTTTTCCAATAATCAAAACCCACTCATGATGGCACAAAAGAAAAAAGAGTCTTTTGCATAAAAGACACAACCTATATCCAATAATTTTAACTGCAAACACGGGATAAACTACCAGAGCTCCTAATCTAAAAGATGAATAAAAGTGTCATTTCTGTTGTTTTCTTTACATATTTCTTTCAGTTACCTTATGTAATATACCGCAGCATTTATTTCTATATATGGTCCAAGTTTCATCGAGCTATGTTACTTGGAAGTGATACATCATGCGAAATTTTCTTTCGTCCTTGAATTCTGCAAGTCAGTTACAACAAATTTCAGTGTTCCGCGTCTGTTGTTAAATAGTAATTCGTTTGGTCTTGAGTCGTAGGACTCTTGTGAGCAGCCAGAAGCTATGGGCAAATGTCATAACCCAGAGAAAAGGTACGTTCGTGCTACTGCCAGCCGTAATTCTGCTCACATCGAAATTTCTGCATATCTTTGAATCCTTTGCCTATCCTTATCAGGTAATACTACGTGTAAGGAATCATTGTGCTGCATTTCAAATAACATGAGTGTCAAGGTTGGCGATTCTCTTCTGTCGATATATTCACCGCCATGTGATGAGCCTTTTTATTAATACACACTATAGACGACTGCCCCTATAGTGTCAAAGGATGTATACAACTGTTGCCATTTTGTCTTGACCATTTCAAACGCAATAGCAGTCGTGGGACATTTTATCCCGTCCGACGAGTAACTGTTTATCCACCACTTCATAAAATGCATTTCATGACGTGTTCTGAGAAACGCTGGTGTCATCTGCAATATCACATTGAAAATTAAAGTCTCATACTTGTAAGAAGATTCTAATGCACTGTTCCGAACTTAACAATCTACCTCTTGATAATGTTTATAACGTCATCTTGACAAACCTCTTGTTATTGCCATTTCAGTAAAAGAAAAAAAAAACTATCAAGCCATTTTGCGTCTTTCTAGAATTTGTGTAGTTCTTTATACTTTCATTTCGATCGTTACACCCCTATACTGAAATGCCTTAACAAACTGCAAGTCGAACCTCACTTTCGCAATATATAATTGGGAGTCCTCTACTGGGGAACAAAAAGACTTTGTCTTGTATTAATACCGTCAATACCACAGAAATTAGTATCCATGCACTTATTGCTGGTACAGGAGCGAGTAAGTCAGACAAGAAACAAAAGCAGAAGTGCTGAATTAGATCTTTATACATTCGTTCAAAACGAATGTCAGGTAATGCAACCAGCATTCACCTCCTGTACGTCTTCAAGAATAATTAATGTTATGCGTATCAATATTAGTGGAGCTTAAAACCAGCTGAGATTACTACAAGTCGCTAAGACTCAACGAAGACCTGTTCAGTGTCTAAATAAAATTTGCGAGAGATTTAGCTGCCCACTTGACCAAGATTAAAGATAGTTATTGCCCGTTTTTGTTCTTATCTTGATTTTATATTACATGGTTTCGCACGACCATCTGAATGGTGTCCTGCGCTGATAGCTTGTCATCTGCAGACCAAACGTTGTAAATGTGAATTTTATCAGGGAGCTACACAAAGTACATTTAATGTGTGTGTGCAGTGTCCTGAGAATGCAAAAGAGGAAGGATCACAACAAAACGTGAGTAATGACAAATATATAGGCAAAACATTTTGCCACACTAAAATCACGTTTTTAAATGTCAATGGATGTGTTAACTCGTTGATAAAATTCACATTTACATCGTTTGATTTCCGAATGACAAGTTATCAGTGCAAGACAACATACAGATTCCGGGTAAGAACAAAAACGAACAAAAACTCTCTTTATTCCTTATTTTGTTAGATCAGTTACAACCTAAAATATGTTCATTTTTTACAGTTTTTCGATAAACAAAACCCACTGGTGATGGCACAGAGGTGCGGAAACATGTTAGGGTAACAAAAAAAAAGTGTTTCGCATAAAAGGCGGAACCTATATCCAAAAATCTGTCACAAATGTTGATTTTCTTTTAGTGATAGACGAAATTCAATATGTTGCGCTTTTTTTATCTTCACCATACCTATCTGTCTTAGATTCTGATGGCAACTCTCTCCACTTAAAATGTCTCCGCGATATTCTCAACGTTACAAAAAGTACGTTTGAAAGTCACTCGTTTGTATCATGATTGAGGGACAGGAAAGAGCAACACATTTCAGATTCTTCTTGGATTGAAATGTTCTGCTGCTTACTTAGCTGTCCATAAAGACAGCCAAGAGTAGTAGACCGAGCTACGTCCCCGATTTCCAAAGACATTTTTCGTAGAAAGGGGAAGTTTTAAGTGGAACTGACTAACGAGATGGGACTGTTCAAGCAGAGTGTCTCAGTATGAGTGTCAGGTGCGCCTCAAGTCATTGAAGCTACCCATCCCTACGTTTACATAGGCTCCCAAAGCCTGTTTCTCATTAACGGATTTCCGAATTCCGAATCTGGTTGGGCATGTTAACACTCCAGTTTCGATTTTGCGGGCAGTGAAGGAAAAGACATTGTATTAGACCGTCAGGGAACCTATTTATTTTCTTAATTTGATGAATGCTTGTGTAGGATATATTTGTGACGTATGCTATTTCGACACTGTCATGCATGCCTACGAACAATTATCATGGCTACTTACCGATAAGCGTAGAGACTACCGTACCCTATGTTTGCTCTATCGCCTTCTCAGTCATTGCACTTCCTCTAATTTATCTTAAACTTCTACACATCTCTCTACAGAAATAATCGTTCTCAACAAAATAAAAAACCTCTCTGTAACACTACATAATACTGCCATTTTCCCAGAATCTTTTTCTGTGCCAGGAACACGACTTTGGAACAATCTTCCTAAAAATATCATAGAAATTAAATTCATTTCAAACTTGAAAAGACAGCTAATTGTTCAACTTCTATTACAACAGGTATCCGTTTCATACACTATACAAACAAAATATTGACTAATACCGTACACAGGCGTCTCGAAACGTTGGAGTATAATGATGAGTGACAAATCATCAGTTCGCTTTATTTTTTCTACAAAGCGCGTGATGTAGGTGGGAGTGATGAACAGTTTTGCACGCATTATCTAGCGAGGATAAAATGCTCGTAACAGAACAGAATGGAGAGCCCCAGCTCAAACCTGTTGTGAAACAGATATATTTCCTTGAACACACTCTCTCTCTCTCTCTCTCTCTCTCTGTCCATTCTCCTTATGGTGTGTGAGGGAAAGTACTATATGCACCCGCATCCCGCCCCATTTCCTGTTCCTTGGTACGCAGAATTAATGATTCTGATAAGTCTCCACGTTTTCTTTTCGCGAAATATACTTAAGAGGAAATATAAATATAGCTGACATTTTCGTGAAAGTACACTCTTAGTATTTTAACAGTAAACCACACCGTAATGCATAACGCCTCTCTTGTAGCGTCTCCCACTGGAGTTGGTTTAGCATCTCCGTAACGCTTACGCGCTTTAGCCCTATTTACACTATCCACTTTCTTGTCACAGATGACTACTCGAGACATGGCAGACTACTGCAGCGCTTTATTCTTTTATTGTGTCCCGTATGTCTCGTGTGGAGGTTTTCGTATACACGTCAGTGCCAAAACTGAGCGTGTTGTAGAGAGCTATCTGCTATGCAGTTTGGCGCCTGAACTATGAAAGTGAGATAATGAAGGACTATCTTTTTCGCGAAAAACATGTCAATATAGTAACAAAAAATACAAGAGCAAGCAAAGATAACCTATTTTATTAATGACCACAGTAGAATTCATAATGGAAGTTCTAGGTCGAGGGTTAAATTCTCTACACCCTTGAGAACTGAAAGAATAGGAAAAGTGTCATCCAAATATTTTAAAATGTATATTTGACCTCGAAGAAGATCAGTTTGGATTCCGTAGAAATGGCGGGGCACGTGAGGCAATACTGACCCTACGACTTATCTTAGAAAATAGATTAAGGAAAGGCAAACCTACGTTTCTAGCATTTGTAGACTTAGAGAAAACTTTTGACAATGTTGATTGGAATACTCTCTTTCAAATTCTGAAGGTAGCAGGGGTAAAATACATGGAGCGAAAGGCTATTTACAATTTGTACAGAAACCAGATGGCAATCATAAGAGTCGAGGGGCATGAAAGAGGAGCAGTGGTTGCGAAGGGAGTGAGACAGGGTTGTAGCCTATCCACGATGTTATTCAATCAGAATATTGAGCAAGCAGTAAATGAAACAAAAGAAAAATATGGAGTAGGAATTAAAATCCATGGAGAAGAAATACCATGGAGAAGAAATAAAAACTTTGAGGTTCGCCGATGACATTGTAATTCTGTCAGGGACAGCAAAGGACCTGGAAGAGCAGCTGAACGGAATGGACAGTGTCTTGAAAGGAGGGTATAAGATGAACATCAACAGAAGCAAAACGAGGGTAATGGAATGTAGTCGAATTAAATCGGGTGAAAGCAAAACGAGGGTAATGGAATCTAGTCGAATTAAATCGGGTGATGCTGAGGGAATTAGATTAGGAAATGAGACGCTTAAAGTAGTAAATGAGTTTTGTTATTTGGCGAGCGAAATATCTGATGATGGTGGAAGTAGAGAGGATATAAAATGTAGACTGGCAATGGCAAGGAAAGCGTTTCTGAAGAAGAGAAATTTGCTAACATCGAGTATAGATTTAAGTGTCAGGAAGTCGTCTCTGAAGGTATTTGTATGGAATGTAGCCATGTATGGAAGTGAAACGTGGACAATAAATGTGGTGCTACAGAAGAACGCTGAAGATTAGATGGGTAGATCACATAACTAATGAGGAGGTACTGAATGGAATTGGGGAGAAGAGAAATTTGTGGCACAGCTTGACTAGAAGAAGGGATCGGTTTGTAGGACATATTCTGAGGCATCAAGGGATCACCAATTTAGTATTGGAGGGCAGCGTGGAGGGTAAATATCGTAGAGGGAGACCAAGAGATAAATACACTAAGCAGATTCAGAAGGATGTATGTTGCAGTAGGTACTGGGAGATGAATAAGCTTGCACAGGATAGAGTAGCATGGAGAGCTGCATCAAACCAGTCTCTGGACTGAAGACCACAACAACAACACTTTTATTTTGTCGATAAAATATATACAGTGTGACCCAAAAGTCCGTTAACATTCGAAAATGCACTAATTAGTGGAATAATGTAGGTAGGGAAGTAAAAATTGACACAAACACCTGAAATGCCACGGGGTTAAAAGACTGCAAAATCTATCCAACAGATGGCGCAGGATAGCCCCAAGGAAATGTGAGGTGTTGCTTTTCAAATTTTCAGCTTGGCGAGTGTGAGGTACGCCGATTGTTAAGGGATCGCATTATTCCTAGCTTGGCTAATAAACACCTGCTGGCAGATACGACTTTTACGCAGGATGGCCCCCGATCCCATATTGGTACAAGTATGAAAGATATCTTGCGCACTCCGTTTCGTAAGAATCGCGTGCTGAGCCACCACTTCCGTCTTCCTTGGCCTCCGAAGTACCCAGACCTCAATCCACGTGGTTATTGGTTGTGGCGTTACTTCAACTCGCAAGTCTACCGCTGTCATTCGACCTCATTAGGGGTGATAAAATACAACATCCGACGTCAATTCCTCATCATACCTGCTGATATGCTGTTCAGTGTTAGTCAGTCACAACGTTATCCCTCGACTACAAGTACAGCGGCCATCATATTATGCATTTGATATAAAGAACATCATTTATGCTAAAAATCAATTCTTATCCTAATTATTGCTATTGTATCCTATGAAGCACCATCTTCTGGTCATTTTATGCACTCTTTTTCCGTTTAAACCAAATCCCATATCGTTTCAAGCATGTGTGCCAATTTTTACCTCTCTATCTACATTATTTCGTGATGTATTGAATTTTCAAAGTGTTAACGAACTTTTGGGTCACATTGTACTTTAAAACACATGAAAAAATATGAAGACTGCCGTAAAAACCACCTTCTTACTTTATGCTTTGTATCTTGTTTTCTTGCTAAGTGCACAAACACATCTAAAATTATTTTTTCTCGTCATATAATTCTGACCTTTTCACTGCTGAAATAATTTTCATTAAACCGCGTTTATCTAGTTACGTTTTTATTTATGCACAGTGTAGGCTCTTTCTCTGTAAAACGTAAATATGTTTTTGCTTTCAGATATTTCGTCGATCTTATAGCACAACACTAGTAGAAAATATTGCAGTACCTCGTTCAATCAATGTGCCACAAAAACAAAGTATACAACACAGTAAAAATTAAGAAAACGTGAAAGCACAAAATTCATTTCTATAATAGGAGTGAGCTCCGCCAGAATAGGCTCTGTTAGCAGATGCCACCACAGTCCTGTGTACCTACGCGTGTGCAGTGTTTAGCATACTCGGAAATTTAGAACTCCACACTTGGCACATTCTGTTGACGGGGACGATTTATAGAGCATTGACGTCATGGACATACTCGCGATGTGGTTGGCCTCAGATTTACACGCAGGCACGAAAGGCGCAGACACTTCGAGTAGTCTATTTTGACCAGAAATTCTTTCGTATGAAGTGAGCATTAGTAAGCGAATCTGCGACCGCTACAGTTTGCTAGCGTTGCGACTTTCCTCCATACACAACCATCATCTTTATTATCAACTAGGTCATTTATAAATATTGTGAATACTCCGGTTGAGTGTGTCTGACGTTAATTTTTACATCTGAAGATACCTTTCCGTTAAGAATGACGTGCTGTGTCCTTCTCTCCCTTCCAAAGAGTTCACACACCTTCTTAAGTGAATCCTACTCCGTACTCTCTCTTCATTAATAATATTACGAAATTCCTGCTAACCAAATTTCATCATGTTAACGAAATTGGAACAGCTGCTTTACAGACACCATTCGTATAAAAGAAATTACTCTCGGATAATCGATATTTTGTCGGCCCAGCGAATTAAGTTCTGGTCTTGTACGTCAACTGGACAGTGATAATTGTTTTCCGGGATTGGTTTTTCGTCTTTCGCAAGTTGTGTTGCACGTAACCTTGGTGACTGTTGTACGAGGCGGAGGAAAGCGCAGGTGGAGGAACAACGAAGCGGCGGCGGCGCGCCGAGTGGGGCAGTCCTGAGAGGGCTGGGCTATCGCACGTGGGCAGGCATACGTAACGCCGCTTTCCCTGACGCCGACGTCGCTCGGCCAAAGGAAGCGTTCGGCTCGCCTTGCTGACACACCGACCTACTCTCTGCCTGCAGACTCTAGAGTTAACGATTGCCGTCTCATTTGCTGTCGAGGAGACGGTATAGCTAAAGCAGCAACTATTCGAGGAAATATCAATTACATGTTCCTTCAGTTTCACACACCAGAACAAGCAGTACAGTTTAAGTTCAAAAAATGGTTCGAATGGCTCTGAGCACTATGGGACTCAACTTCTGCGGTCATTAGGTCCCTAGAACTTAGAACTACTTAAACCTAACTAACCTAAGTACATCACACACATCCATGCCCACGGCAGGATTCGAACCTGCGACTGTAGTGGTCGCGCGGTTCCAGACTGTAGCGCCTAGAACCGCACGGCCACTTCGGCCGGCTTACAATTTAAGTGGTACTTATAAAAAATTCCCAGCAAAGTATTGATACAAAGGGTGAAGTAGAATTCTACCGACAAACTTTCAGACGCGGTTGACGGATACTGTCTGAGTATTTTGTTATAAGGGACCCACAGTCTTCGGCGGCTCGTTACCCGTCTATTGAGCTTTGGTTGGATTCTTGTCCCAGTTACCTTCGTATTGCTCTGAATATAGCTCAAGACACAGTAAATGTCGACGATACGTGTTGTTTGTCTTCTTTACAATCGCTCTCCGATGATTTGATTTGATTTGAACAGGGAGATAAAAACGACAGCGGTCTTAGCCCACTATTGTCCGCACCGAAGCAGTCTAGTAAAGCCAACCAGTACTCTTAAAGAGTAATAGGAGTCCTTCTAATAGTCCTTTACTGACACCATTTTTTTCAGGACTTGATGACCCGAATATTCTATGTCTTCTGATCTCCAGCGCTTCGCAATGGAAGATTAGATGTAGTTCGGTTTCATTACTCTCACCACACAGCGTACTCTTACGGGCTTCTTTCTCTATACTCATCACGTGCAGATGTTTCTTAAACTTTCCACGGCCTGTCAAGAGTCCTACCATGAGTTTAGTTTGTTCCTGTTCAATACGAGGATTATAAAACTTTGACATCATTAGCTTGCCATAGTTTTGTTTCTTGATTGTATTCCAATAGTCTACGTGCTGCACTCTGATCCAGTTACATAGTTTTGATTTAACTATCGCCTTAGTGATGATGAGGATAGGTTCCTGTACAATAAATGAAATCATCACACCTGCTGTGGCCAGCTTGTCAGCTTGTTCACTGCCACTGATCCCTGAGGGACCAGGGACCCATAGCTGGTTTAACCTGTTGCTTTTCCCAAGTCTCACAAGGGCTTTGTGCTTTTCTGTAACGATCTTTGATCTCGTTGTGGGGGCTGACAGACATTTCAGAGCTGCTTGGCTGTCTGAATAAATGTTGGTGCTACGATCTTTGTAACGCGTACGCAAATTCTCTTCCACGCACGCTGTGACAGCGGATATTTCTGCCTGAAATACTGCGGTCAGATTCCTTAGAGAGATTACGCTCTCTATTCTAGGCTTTACCCCGTATATCCCAGCCCCTGCGCTTTCGTCTGTTTTCGATCCTTCAGTAAACCAGATTCTGTCTCCTGCACGGTGTTGTGGTTCGTTCCTCTGTTGATCTCTACTTCCAGTTGTTACACTGAAAGGTTTATTGAAGCAGCTGGGAGTTATTGTATAATCAGCCGGCATTTCCTTGAGCGTCCTTATATTGACCTAATTTCGTTCATCATAATCGATGTTTTTGGAAAGCCTACAACTGTGTCATTACGTCCACAACCTAAACATGCAACAACTTTTATATAAATAACCTCTAAGTCAAGTCAAGGTAAACTGAACATGCTGGAAATTCTGGGATCTCCCTGTGCTTAGCTAACATCCTTGTAATAAGTAAGATCTGCCCTGCCAGCATTCCTTCAATACGTCCTCCCACATTTCGTAGACAAAGTGCCGCTGAGAATTCGTCAGCCTGTGTGGTTTCAACATGACGGGGCGTGGCCCACTTCGCACTCGATGGTGAAGTACAATTGGGACGATAACGGATTGGCTGCTGTGGTTCTGTTACATGGCCAGCTCGGTCAGCATACATAACACCAGAGCACTTGTTCTTATGGGGGCTTGTGAAGGGCCTGCTTTATAAGGTTCCGATCGATACTAGCGCCGACCTGGTTGGTAGAATTATCGCAGCCCCGGAAGTAGAACGTCAGACTCCTGCAATTCTTGAGCGTGTAAGACCGTCGATGGAGCATCGCTGTACACTCTGCCGTGATCATGATTGAAAAGCTTGTAAGGATGTTGCTGGGTAGGATGTACTGAAAAATAATTGTTAAGAAATAAATCTGATACGTTGCACCGTTTGCGAGTTAATTAGCGTTGAAATTAATAAATCAGCGCTAATTCAACTGGTCCACCAGAGACGGTGTCGCCAAACGTGTGCTTCGTTTGGTTTCCTAAAACCGAAAAACAAAGCAATACAAAAACTGGAGATGGGACAGCAGTAAGAATCGAACCCGGGACAAAGGCTGAACAGTCTCGTGCGGTATCGTCTACGCCAGTGGTTTTCAACCTTTTTGAATACGCGACCCCTTTCCAAGAAAAAATATTCTGGCGATCCCCAGAACCATAATAAAAGTATGTCAGCGATTTCAAAGGAAACGTATTTAATTTTCTTTATATTAATACTATACAGATCGGGAAATCAAGTGCACTGTGAAAAAAGATCGCAGAGCTCTGCGTGCAAAGATATAATTATATTCTTTACCGCGGTAGAGGCGTGGGGGTGAGAAGCACTGATGCTCAAATCGTTATAGGCACTGAAAGCTAGCTAAAGACGGATATAAGCTCAGCCGAAACTTTTGCGAAGAACCTTACGGTGTTCCGAAAAGATAGGCGGTGGGGTGTTTTTTGCTGTCAGAAGTATTTTAACTTGTCGCGAAATTGCAGTAGATACTTCCTATGAGTTAGTATGGTCAGAGGTCATTGTTGGCAACCGGAATAAAATAATAATTGGATCCTTTTACCGACCTCCCAGTTCAGATGATACAGTTGCTGAAAGGTTCAAAGAAAACTTGAGTTTGATTTCAATCACGTACCCGACTAATACGATAATAGTTGGCGGTGACTTTAATTTGCCCTCGATATGTTGGCGAAAATACATGTTTAATTCCTGAGGTACGCATAAAATATCATCCGAAATGGTGCTAAAAGCATTCTCTGAAAATTATTTCGAACAGTTCGTTCATGAGCCAACGCGAATAGTAAACGGTTGTGAAAACACACTTGACCTCTTAGAAACAAATAATCCTGAGTTAATAACCAGCATCAAAACCGATACAGGGATTAGTGAATACTATGTTGTCGTAGCGAGATTGAGTATTGTAATCCCTAAATCCTCGAAAAATAAGCGAAAATATACCTATTCAAAAAAGCAGATAAAAATTCACTTGAAGCCTTCCTGAGAGACAATCTCCACTCATTCCAAATTAATAATATAAGTGTAGACCAGATGTGTCTTAAATTCAAAGAAATTGTATTGGCAGCAATTGAGAGGTTTATACCAAATAAACTAACAAACGACGGAGCTGATCCTCCTTGTTACACAAAATGGGTTAGAACACTGTTGCAGAAACAACAAAACAAACATGCCAAATTTAAACAGACGCAAAATACCTAAGATTGGTGATCCTTTACAGAAGCTCGAAATTTAGCGCGGAGTTCAATGCGATACGCCTATAACAGTTTCCACAAAGAAACTTTGTCTCGAAACCTGGCAAAGAATTCTATGAGATTCTGGTCGTATGTGAAGTATGTTAACGGCAAGTAACAATCAAAGCCTTCTCTGTGCGATGACAATGGAGATACTATCGAAGACAGTGTTGCCAAAGCAGATTTGCTAAACACAGCACTCCGAAATGCCTTCGCAAAAGAAGACGAAGTAAATATTCCAGAATTTGAATCGAGAACAGCTGCCGACGTGAGTAGCGTAGAAGTAAGTATCCTCGGAGTAGTGAAGCAACTCAAATCACTTAATGAAAGCAAGTCTTCTGGTCCAGACTGTATACCAATTTATACCAATTAGGTTCCTTTGGGAGTATGCTGATGCATTAGCTCCATACTTAACAATCATATACAACCGTTCGCTCGACGAAAGATTCGTACCCAAAGACTGGAAAGTTGCAC
The DNA here is from genome assembly GCF_023897955.1 of Schistocerca gregaria. Lineage (NCBI taxonomy): Eukaryota > Metazoa > Arthropoda > Insecta > Orthoptera > Acrididae > Schistocerca > Schistocerca gregaria. Next base: position 560,624,908 of record NC_064931.1, read on the forward strand.
AGCTCACACCAATATTCAAGAAAGGTAGTAGGAGTAATCCACTAAATTACAGGCCCATGTCGTTAACGTCTATATGCAGCAGGATTTTAGAACATATATTGTGTTCGAACATTATGAATTACCTCCAAGGAAACGGTCTATTGACACACAGTCAATATGAGTTTAGAAAACATCGTTCCTGTGAAATACAAGTAGCTCTTTATTCACATGAAGTGCTGAGTACTATTGTCAAGGGATTTCAGATCGATTCCGCATTCCTGGATTTTGACACTGTACCACACAAGCGGCTTGTAGTGAAATTGCGTGCTTGTGGAATACCATCTCAGTTATGTGACTGGATTTGCGATTTCCTGCCAGAAAGGCCACAGTTCGTAGTAATTGACGGAAAGTCATCGAGTAAAACAGAAGTGATTTCAGGCGTTCCCCAAGGTAGTGTTATAGGCCCTTTGCTGTTCCTTATCTATATATACGATTTGGGAGACAATCTGAGCAGCCGTTTTCGGTTGTTTGCAGATGACGCTGTCGTTTATCGACTAATAAAGTCATCAGAAAATCAAAACAAACTGCAAAATGATTTATAGAAAATATCTGAATGGTGCGAAAAGTGAAGTTGACCCTAAATAACGAAAAGTGTGAGGTCATCCACATGAGTGCTAAATGTAACTCGTTAAACTTCGGTTACACGATAAATCCGGCAAATCTAAAAGTCGTAAATTCAATTAAATACCTAGTTATTACAATTACGAACAATTTAAATTGGAAGGAACACACAGAAAATGTTGTGGGGAAGGCTAACCAAAGGCTGTGTATTATTGGCAGGACACTTAGAAAATGTAACAGACCTACTAAGGAGACTGCCTACACTACGCTTGTCCATCATCTTTAAGTATACCGCTGCGCGGTGTGGGATCCTTACCAAATAGGACTGATGGAATACATCGAAAAAGTGCAAAGAAAGGCAGCACGTTTTGTATTATCGTGAAATATGGGAGAGAGTGTCACAGAAATGATACAGGATTTGGGCTGGAAATCATTAAAAGAAAGGCGTTTTTCGCTGCGACGGAATCTTCTCACGAAATTCCAATCACCAACTTTCTCCTCCGAATGCGAAAATATTTTGTTGACACCGACCTACATAGGGCGGAACGATCACCACGATAAAATAAGGGAAATCAGAGCCCGTACGGAAAGATATAGGTGTTCAATCTTTCCACGCGCTATACGAGATTGGAATAATAGAGAATTGTGAAGGTGGTTCAATGAACTCTCTGCCAGGCACTTAAATGTGATTTACAGAGTATCCATGTAGATGAAGATATAGATGTAGATGTAGGAGTCAGCCGGGGCATAGTCGCGCGGTTTCGGCCACTACAATCTGTCGACCGAGTACGCCAGCAAGTACGGACGTGATTACTGTCTTCGCGCTTCGCTCTAAGCGAGCATAAAATGGACAAGTTTCTTAAAAGATCTGTGCAGCCCTTCACGTCTGGTACAAGTGGCAGTGGTGGAAGAGAATGAAAATCGAAAAAATAGACTTTATGGCGACAGTTATCTGAAGTATGGCTTTACTGTCATGAACAATAAACCTCAACGTGTAATTTGCACCGAAGTATTGTCACGTGAGAGTATGAATCCATCAAAGCTTCTGCGTCACCTCTCAACTAAACATTCCAAGGAAACTGATAAACCGTTGGATTTCTTCGAAAGGAAACTGAAAACAACCAGCAGCAAGTTATTATGATCAGGTAATAAAATAGTGATGTTATTTGTTGATTTACAATAGTATAATGTTTCTGATTTTTTATTAGTTTCTCTGATTTAACAATATTTTTATCTGATTTTAGGTATCCAGTGTCAACGAGAAAGCGTTACTAGCTAGATACCGAGTTGCTAAACCAGGGAAGCCGCATACGAATGCAGAAAATGTTATTTTGCCAGTAGCCCTGGATAAGATTGAAATTATGTTAGGTAAGCAGGAGGCAAACAATCTAAAACGCGTACCATTGAACGCAGAATAAACGATATGGCCGGTAACATTGGAGAACAGTTAGTCGAAAAATTAAAGAAGACCCCACATTCTCCTTTGCAGTTTGATGAATCTACTGATGTTTCAGATTGTGCTCAGTTTATAGTATTTGTACACTTTGAAGCAGATGAAAGTATCATGGAAGACATTTTATTTTGCAAAGCGGTGCCTGCGATCGCTACTGGCCAGTGTTTGTATGACATGTTTTTAGAAAGCACTCGCAACTACGAGATTGATTGGACAAAATGTATCGCCATTTGTAGTGATGGCGCTGATGCTATGACTGGAAGTAAAAGTGGGTTCGTCGCGAAATTAAAATCAGTAATGCCAAATTTTTCGTGGTCACACTGCTTTCTTCATCAACAAGCTCTGGCTGTCACGATTTTAACTTCTGATTTAAATGATGAACTTAAAGAGGTGATCAAAGCTGTAAACTATATTGAAGGTAAAGCGTTGCAAACTCGACTGTTTAGGATCATTTGTGAAGACGCGGGCTCACTCCATCAAAATCTCCTTTATCCCACAGAGATCAGGTGGCTTTACAAAGGAAAGGTATTGACATGATTTCTGAAACTAAAAGGTGAATTGTTAATGTTCTTACAAGATTATAAATCTGGATATGCGAATTACTTTTGTGACCCTGTTTGGCTATTAATATTAACATTTCTCGCGGATCTTTGCAACCATCTAAATATTTTAAACAAGAGCCTCCAACAGAAAGAAGAAACCATTATAACAGCCAAGTATGATCCCTCGCAGAACTTAGTTTCTAGTCAACGTTTTTACAAGTATTACGATTGTCGAAGAAATGGCAGTGGACCAGTCGGTGGTACTAAGTTCTCACGTTCCTTGCATGATACAGAGCTTGCATAATTTGGAAAAGGAATTGTTAAGCTACTTTCCAGAGCTGAACTCTGACGCTGATTATGGTCATAGATGGATACTAAATCCTTTTTTTTTAGATGTGTTACTACAACTGGCTGATCTGATCACGAGGACGAAAGAAACACTTATAGATTTAGTGGCTGACGGGATGCTTAAACTGGAATTTAATTCGCAAAAGATTGGCATCTTCTGGATGAAGAGAAAAGAAATCCACAGCTGGCAAAGGAAGGTTTGAAATTATTAGTGCTATTCGCCACTTCCTACCTTTCTGAATTAGCATTCTCTTCAATTGCGAACATAAAAACTAAAAAGATAAATAGACTTCAACCAGAAAATGATTTTGTGATTTGTGTCTCAAAAATAGAACAACTATTTTACAAACTATTAATAAATAAACAGGCACAGCCTTCTCATAGAAACTGTTGTATTCTTATTGTAGTCTAGAACCTATAACCCTTGCTTACTTTCGCTTGGCTAAGTGAGACCCGTGGCAGATATCGCTGGTGTCACCCTATGAATAAAAACTGTTCCAAACGATTAAATCTTAACAAGTGTCAAGTATGATTATTAATAATACAAATGAGAGACATTAGTCATCAGGCATCAAATTGCAGTTGTGCCGATAACGCGCTGTGCATTTGCGTACAATCGCTGGATGGGTACGATTATTGTTATTGACTTTACTGTAGACGGTGCGGTTAATGCTCCGCGAGAAAAAAATGACAATGAAATAACAGAAAACGCGGAGGGAAAAAGAGAGTAATGTTTGACATCAGTGTTATCATTATTATTATTATTACGACGAACAAAATGCATTAGACGCTCCGACAAAGACAACGCCGCCGAAATTGCAGTATTCAACTGTACTGTTAACGACACTCCTCGCGTTGTAATGATTGTAACCGATACCTCCGCTCTGGTATCCTCAATGATGTTGCCAAATTCTCTGTGACGGTGTTCTAGGCAAGACTCATGTTACTTCAGGGCCTTGAGATACCTCTATATGAATTCCATTTTAGATATGTGGTCGTTAACCAACACGAATTCAATAAAGCTGCGCATTAACCAAAACGTAGGCAGGGGTTTTATTCAGCTAGCCTTCTTGTGTGTCACTGACTCATTTTGAAGTGAAGGTAAAAATAAATGTCTTTAGACGACTTCTTGTAATCGCAATGCAGGTAAGACTCAGAAGTGAATTGTCCTCTTTAAACGAGGTCCCACTGTATAGTCAATTTGCAAACAAAAAGATCTTTTTTCGAATTTCTCACAGTTACTTATTGGATCTTCTTCATTTAGTTATCGACCGGTTCCTGAAAACAGTTTTCCAGTTTTGCGTTTATTCATCGTTAATACGGTGTATTTATTGTAAAACAATCTACATTATGCTCAATTCAGAATTAATGTTAAATAAAGAATTATGTAATTTTAATAAAATGTAAATACCATTTTCCATAGGTCTATGTTTTTGTATTACAGAACTCCTAGTTTTGAGACATGTAGCAATATGGTTATTTCATTTACTTTCATTCAGTTTCAAAAGAAGACAACATTTCTTTTTAATTAATTGCGAGAATCTGTAGCATATATTTTAACAAATGGTGGTACTAGTTCTTTGTAAGATATTTTCAACTCTTCTATAAAGCACTATCAAAAAATCAAATATTCACTTCACAGCAATCACCACAATTAAGTACACGAAAGAAATGGCAAATTAACCAAGTGACGAGCAGCGACGATTTTGTGCGAATTCCGATGAAGCCACAGAACTAGGAAAATAGAAACATCGTCAACATGCAGTGTGTGAATTAAAGCCTCAGTTGAGCTCAGGCATCCTAGATCCGCTCGGTAGAAATTGCTGTACTTCGTGTTTGTCTCACAGCTGCCAATCCTAGCAATCTATTGTTGGATTCGAAGCTTGTTATTGAAATGCATTCCAGTAACCGTGCTGCCAAATCTTGCACGTGAGTTGTGTGCGAGTTGTTGCAGCCATTATGTATCACATTTGAACATGAGCATCTTTTAAATGCGCTTTCATAAATTTTTCTAGTTACGTGTGATATTTTTGTCATAGCAGATGATTGGCACGTGAACTAAGTTGTCAGTACTTATATAATACGCTGCCACTGCACCGCCGTTCCAGCCAGAAATTTGATGTGGTCCTTTCCCTCTCCCTGCAAACCTCTCAGAGGTAAATACTATCTGCACAAGACTTACTAGTTAGTGACTCTCGCCGCCCTAGCTCCATCCCGCAGAAATGGGAAGAGATCGATAGACACCGTGTTGTTTGTCACTGCTGCAAGTGTTTGCGTATTTGAACTCTTCAATAGGTTTAAATGAAATTCGTATTCACTATTATAAATAAGTACCAGATTTGAACGTGAGCGAATTTTCAAGGTGCTTTCACATAACCTTGTCACCTCCGTGTGACATTTATACCGTAGCAGATGATCGTCATGACACATACGTTACCAGCCATGTTGCAACTGCTTTCTCCTGTGACCGCAACCCCCTGAGCAAAGCCACAGATATGTTACTCTGTGGCAAAGCTCTGCGACCCCCCTAGGGGTCGCGACCCACAGGTTGAAAGACACAGGTCTACGCTACGAGAGCAACTGACAGTAAGCGTGTCTGGTGGGCTGCTTGAATTCGCTCGCGCAATTTCTGATTGGCTACATTCAATGCTAATGAACATGGAATCGGCGCAACGTATCGAATTTTTTCTTAGCAGTTATTTGTAAGCACAACTTACCATGCAACATACACCACTGGCCATTAAAATTGCTACACCAATAAGAAATGCAGATCATAAACGTGTATTCATTGGACAAATATATTATACTAGAACTGACATGTGATTACATTTCCACGCAATTTGGGTGCACAGATCCTGAGAAATTAGTACCCAGAACAACCACCTCTGGCTGTAACAACGGCCTAGATACTCCTGGGCATTGAGTCAAACAGAGCTTCGACGTCGTGTACAGGTACAGCTTGTTCATGCAGCTTCAACACGATACCACAGTTCATCAACAGTAGTGACTGGCGTGTTGTGTCGAGCCAGTTACTCAGCCACCATTGACCAGACGTTTTCAATTGGTGAGAGATCTGGAGAATGTGCTATCCAGGGCAGCAGTTGAACATTTTCTGTATCCAGAAAGGCCCGTGCAGGGCCTGCAATATGTGGTCGTGCATTATCTTGCTGAAATGTAGTGTTTCGCAGGGATCGAATATAGGGTAGAGTCACGGGTCGTAAGACATTTGAAATGTAACGTCCACTGTTCAAAGTGCCGTCAATGCCAACAAGAGGTGAAAGAGACGTGTAACCAATGACACCCCATACCATCACTCCGGGTGATACGCCAGTATGGCGATGACGAATACGCGCTTCCAATGTGCGTTCACCGCGATGTCGCCAAACACGGATGTGACCATCATGATGCTGTAAACAGAACCTGGATTAATCCGAAAAAATGACGTTTTGCCATATGTGCACCGAGGTTCGTCGTTGAGTACACCATCGCAGGCACTCCTGTCTTGATGCAGTGTCGAGTGTAACCGCAGTTATGGTCTTCAAGCTGATAGTCCATGCTGCTGCAAACGTCGTCAAACGGTTCGTGCAGATGGTTGTTGTCTTGCAAACGTCCCCATCTGTTGACTCAGTGATCGAGACGTGGCTGCACGATCCGTTGCAGCCATGCGGATAAGATGCGTGTCATCTCGACTGCTAGTGATATGAGGCCGTTGGGAACCAGCACGGCGTTCCGTATTACCCTCCTGAACCCACCGATTCCATATTTGGCTAGCAGTCATTGGATCTCGACCAACGCGAGCAGCAATGTCGCGATACGATAAACCGCAATAGCGACAGGCTACAATCCGACCTTTATCAAAGTCGGAAACGTGCTGTTACGCATTTCTCCTCCTTACACGAGGCATCACAACAACGTTTCACTAGGCAACGCCGGTAAACTGCTGTTTGTGTGTGAGAAATCGGTTGGAAACTTTCCTCATGTCAGCACGTTGTAGGTGTCGCCACCGGCGCCAACCTTGTGTGAATGCTCTGAAAAGCTAACCATTTGCATATCACAACATCTTCTTCCTGTCGGTTAATATTCGCGTCTGTAACACGTCATCTTCATGGTGTAGCAATTTTAATGGCCAGTAGTGTAAATTCGTATTAATTATTTATCATTATTATAAATAACTAACAAACCTGAACGTGAGCGAATTTGCAAGGTGCTTTCACAAAACCTTGTCACCTCCGTGTGACAACCACAGCAGATGATCATCATGAAACATTCGTTACCAGCCATGCACGTTCTCCTTGTTCTCAGGTCCCGGCGGAGTCAGGGATTTTCACCTGCCTCGAGATGACTGGATGTTTGTGTTGTCCTCGTCATTTCATCCTCATTCAAGAAAGTGGCGAGATTGGACTGAGCAACGATTGGGAATTTGTAGGGAACTCTGATAACCGCGCAGTTGAGCGCCCCACAAACGAAACATTATCATCATCGTACTCAGGCGAGCGGTCGGAGCACGGCTTCCCATTGTTTTCTTTTTGGGGTGTTGGAAGATTAGCGCCCCTAAGACGCTGGAAAAGTCGATGAGACAGCTAACCCGATGGTACTTTGCCTGCGATGTAGGGATTTTTTTTTTTTAATTTTGTGGGTACGGACGCGCTGACTACTTACATTTGTTAAACCATAGCGGAAAAACAAGTCCGTCACGTAACTTATGGACTACTAGTCTTCGATTGCAAAGAATTGGTGCGAAACACAAGAGAAAATGTAGTGAGTCAGCCGCGCTTGCGGACAGCATAATAACAATAGAAGACTAGAAATGCTGTATCCAAAAAGAAACTATAAGCGCAGTCGAAGAAAGAAAATACCATTCAATTAAAATATATGCCAAAAATGAATGTAGCAACAGTCACAAGTTAAATAAAAGTAGTAACTTTGCCGAACGGTACTTCTTCTGAGCATATGAGAATATCCTTGTAATCATTTCTGTGTGTTGTGATATTAATTTCAGGTTTTTAACAAATTTAAAACTGCTTAGAATGAGATTTATTCTCTAAAGTTTACGTTACATTGGGATCAAAGTGAAAGAAACTGAAATGCAAATAGTAATAATTTTCACACGTATGTACAGTAGGATAAGTGCTTGAGTACCCTGCGATCTTGCATAGTATCAATGCCCATAGAACTTCTTGACCTTTTGTTTCAGTGATAATTTAAACTTATCATTGTTAACTTCTTGCTGTGGTCGTAGTTTTTCGTTGGAAATACATGGAATGGTGTACCACCGTTTCAGAGTCCTATAGCGGTGGCCGGACGACGGGATAAACACTAGCAAAGAAAGTGTGTGTGTGTGTTTGTGTGTGTGTGTGTGTGTGTGTGTGTGTGTGTGTGAAAGAAAGAGAGGGGGAGAGTTTCTTATACCAAACTTTTCAGTTTGAAGTCCTCTAGTACAGTGGTCGTCCAATTGAAGCCAGCAGGCCACATATGGGTCGAATCAAGTATTCGTGTTGCCCGTAGGTGTCAGCCGTATTTTACTATAATATGCGTCTTGCAGCTAAGAATTGAATCCAAAAAACGTCAACTAACGCTAAGAGCTTCTTAAGATAGTAGTTGTCCTGCTCAGCAGTAAACGAAAATACTTACAGAGACAGTAATATTTTAAGATGTGCCTAATTTTAACTGACATTGATGAATTTGGCCGTGAGCTAATTAAAGTTGGCCGTTTACCTCAAGGCAGCGCGGCCGCTGCGGTATTAGAAGAAGTGAGAGGGGGGGGGGGGCATTTTATTGTTTGTCTTCCAGTACCGATAACACAGTCTCACCGATCAGGTACTATGGGATAAAGTTTGACACGCAGGTATCATGAGTTCGTGAATGAGCACTACATAGACGGTCATCGTCAAATTTGATACTTAAAACAAGGAATACAAAATTAAATTACGGCTGTTCTAATACAAAACAATGAACAGAAGAAAAAACATATTCGCAGCATTTAGTAACATCTGTGATCGTGTCTCATGTTGCAAATGCATTTAAATATAAGTAGAATCATTGTTATTAATCAATTAATCATCCGTTCACACAGACGGCACAATAACATTTCGTCAGGCAACTACAGTGATACAACTCTGGAATCGCTGATGGTGGCAGCAATATGAAACAGAGAACTGTCGACACGAAGTGGAATGCTGCCGACTTTTTAACGATCAGTACTTGTGGACCGGCGGCTAACTTATCGCGCCCATACTATATCTAATCTACTGAGGGCTCATAACTTACTAAATTATGTGGGTTACATATGCGACCCGATGTGCCGCCCTACAACGTCAGTATTGGTTCTTGAGCAAAAAAGATTGACGACCACTGCTCTAGTATGTATAGAGTTTTGCCGTAAAGGCTTAGAACGCCCTGTGGTATTATGCTCTGAGACTACTTGCAGTCATGGCCGAGATGCTGGTTCGATTTACAAAAAACACAGCAGAAACTTCCTGGCAGATTAACACTGTGTGCCGGACCGAGACTCGAACTCGGGTCCTTTGCCTTTTGCGGGCAAGTGCTCTACCGACTGAGCTACCCACGCACGAGTCACGCCCCATCCGCACAGATTTAATTTCGCCAGTACCTCGCCTCCTACCTTCCAAACTTCACAGAAGCTCTCCTGCGAACCTTGCAGAACCAGCACTCCTGGAAGAAACGATGGTGCGGAGATATGGCATAGCCACAGCCTGGGGCTTCTGTGAAGTTTGGAAGGTAGGAGACGAGGTACTGGCGAAGTTAAAGCTGTGAGGACGGGGCGTAAGTCGTGCTTGGGTAGCTCAGTCGGTGCCGGCACGGTAGCTCAGCGTGTTCAGTCAGAGGGTTAGCTACCCTATGTAATAAAAAAACTGAGTTAATCGATCAACAATGAACTTAATCGGATGTCTTACGACGTCCGCCCCAAGCAGATGCAACGAACAAAACTGAACAAAACGAGATTTATATATAAAAAAAATAGTCGGTAAAGCACTTGCCCTCGAAAGGCAAAGGTTCCGAGTTCGAGTCTCGGTCCGGCACATAGTTTTAATCTGCCAGGAAGTTTCATATCAGCGCACACTCCGCTGTAAAGTGAAAATTTCATTCTAGAAACACAGAAAAATTTTGTGGGAAATAACTGCAGTCGCCGAAGCCCATGCCCATTTGTCTCCTACAGTTTGTCAGTACTGCCGGAATGTTAATGCCTGATTGATATTCCCCTTACGATTAATCCTGTCCCATTTAAGCCTTTACCAGATTAACACACCCACCAAGTTACTCTTCTATAATCCTGTGTGGATTGGGCTGTTTTTCCGGGAAGTTCTGGGTCACCTCAAAGGCAACAGCGCCAGCTAAAAACATCATTCGACCGCTTCAGTGGTGATTTTCCTTTATCGCTAGTCGCCGCGTCTCGTGAATATATTCAGGATTCTCCTTGCAGTGATCGTCAAACTTGTAATTCAATCAATCCTATATTCTTTCAGTCTTGCAGTATGGTGCTCTAAAGCCTCTTTCTTCTATTCTAATCGCCTTGCAAACTCCTAGGCTAGCGCGCCCCTCTTGTGTCGTCCATGAGTTATTGGGGCCCCTCTTAGTTATTGATTTCCTTTCCAATCTTCTTCCTAATTTCCCTCTAAATTTCGTTGTCTCTTTTCTGATTTTTCCTCTTTTAACATGAAGGTTGGATTATCTCAGTGCCGCTATCGGGACCCTGCATCGACATTTAGCACTGATCCCTTCCCCATTTTCAGATACTTGGAATTTGGCTGAAAAGAATGGCATTTTACAGTGGACCGGATATCGAACAGAATGACCTAGTTATGGTCAGGAGCTGAAAACTGGTAAGAAAAAGTTCCATCGGGTGCCTCCTGTCACTCCCATTGCTTTCCAACATCATTAGGAATTGTCTCCATTTTATTGCTCCTTAATTCTATCTGCCTCTATAGTCCCATCTACACCTCCTTCTCTTACTAAAGCGGTACAGTGGAATAATCCGTTACTGTAATATCGTCATTAATGAAATCTGAAGCTTAATACAAAAATGAAATGTTGGAAAGGAGGTGGGAGGCTCGAACCACAGCGCTTGGCACTGAATATTCCTGCTCATCACGCTTGGGTGGACTGCTACCTCGCTGTGATATCCTGTAGGACACGGTATTCAAAGCGAATTAGCGAATGTCTCTGAGTTACGGCAGAGTCGTGCAGTATCGGCCGGCTTAAGTTTTTTTACTTTACTTTATAACTGTAGCGGTTAATCGGAATGTTAATCTACTATTACCTTACCTCAAGATATGTTTTATGTGTGTTCACAGTTTGATGGCTATTATTTTTTATTTATGGTACTTAATTACATCGAAAGTAAAAGTGCTACAATTTCAGAGCTTGTAGAATATATCTTGGAGTATCATCCATTGTCTTTTCTGAGATAATATCGACTGTTACTGATACACTGAACTAATACTTATTGAATAATAAGAGAACACGTAAGCATGGGAACTTACTGTTTCATCTCAGTCACTCACTGTTTTACAGAGGTCGCAAATAAAATACAAAATATTCTCCTGATCCATACATCCAAATGTGCACTTGGTACACAGCACTCTGTATTCTTCAAATGACTCCAAACACGTAACGCACTCTTCAGTCTCTTCCATTGACCCATTATTTCCAGTAAATTCCAGTTTTCTTCGCCGCTTTGTATTTGGCTTTCCATGGTCACTCATTGCGTGTTTACTTTGTTTTAGAAGTTCACCTTTCTCTAACTGTCTTGGAGACCTTATTTTTTCTGCTTTTAATCTCTTCTCTTTGCTGGCGATCTTTGTCTTTTCTAATTGTTGAAAACTCTTCAGCCGCCTCCCTCGTGGTCATTTTATTATACATAACCTTTTTCACAACCATTTACATGTACTCTTGATTCCATTTTCCTCTTACTTTTTTCTTAGTTTTCAACATTTGTATATGAAAAGAAGTAATAATAAGAAAATATCACTTATAAATAGAAATTACAACTGGCCGGTACCAAAAAACAATCCGGCGGCCTGCACTGCACGACAAACGTATAGTAGGATCTGTTCATATTGTAATTTGTTCTATAGAACTTACAATGAAACGTTTGTTAGATGTCAGTTCTTATATAACATAGAGAACCGAAATATAGCAGCGAAATTAATCACTTATCTTAAAAATGGGTACCACAGGCCTCTAAATATCTTCCGTGCGCTAAGATCTACAGCAACACCATGAAGCACTCAGAGCAGACAAAGTATTGAAGATTGGGAGAGGATATCCGTATCCAGTGCACATGGGTACACAAGCTGGCGCCTGATTACTATAAACTTCTGTCATTTGGAGGCAGAAAGGGAAATTCCAGTAATGGCCGGTCCTGTAAGCCGGCCGCTACTCCACGGCTCTCGTCTATCGCCCAGCAAACGTCTTTTTGGGCAAAAGAAGCGGGGGGAGGGGGGGGGGGGGGCAAAACATCTCATCTTCCTTACCGGGTCAGCTCACCCGAACTGGAACATCACTGAAGACTGGTTTTCTTGTACAGCAACCTGTTTTGTAAGATGTTATCCTATATATGGCGGCAGCATTCAGCTGAATACACTGATAACAGGAACCCAATGAATTAAGCTTATGAGCGCATCGTCCTTTCGTAGTTAATGACAGTATGCTACGTAATATCAGCTACACTATGTGATGAAAAGTCTCCGGACACCTGGCTGAAAATGACTAACAATTTCGTGGCGCCCTCCATCGGTAATGCTGGAATTCGATATGGTGTTGGCCTTGATGACAGCTTCCACTCTCTCAAGCATACGTTCAATCAGGTGCTGGAAGGTTTCTTGCGGAATGGCAGCCAATTACTCATGGAGTGCTGCAGTGAGGAGAGGTATCGATGTCGGTCGGTGAGGCCTAGCACAAATTCGAAGTTCGAAAAGATAACAAAGGTGATCTATGGGATTCAAGTCAGGACTCCGTGCAGGCCAGTCCATTACAGGAATGTTAGTGTTGTGTAACCACTCTGCCACAGGCCGTGCATCATGAACAGGTGCTCGATCGTGTTGAAAGATGTAATCGCCATCCCCGAATTGCTCTTCAACAGTGGGAAGCAAGAAGGTGCTTAAAACACCAATGTAGGTCTGTGCTGTGATAGTACCACACAAAACAACAAGGGGTGCAAGCCCCCTCCATGAAAAACACGACCACACCATAACACCACTGCCTCCGCATTTTACTGTTGGCACTACACACCCTGGCAGATGATGTTCACTGGGCATTCGCCATACCCACACCCTGCCATCGGATCACCACATTGTGTACCGTCATTCGTCACTATACAAAACGTTTTTCCACTGTTCAATCGCCCTATGTTTACGCTCCTTACACCAAGCGAGGCGTCGTTTGGCATTTACCAGCGTGATATGTGGCTTATGAGCAGCCGCTCGACCATGAAATCCAAGTTTTTTCACCTCCCGCCTAACTGTCATAATACTTGCAGTGGATCCCGATGCAGTTTTGAATTCCTGTGTGATGATCTGGACATATGTCTGCCTATTACACATTGCGACCCTCTTCAACTGTCGTCAGTCTCTGTCAGCCAACCGACGAGATTGGTCTGTGCAGTTTTGTGCTCTACATGTCCCTTCACGTTTCCACTTCACTATTACATTGGAAACAGTGGACCTAGGGATGTTTAGGAGTGTGGAAATCTCGCGTACAGATGTATGACACAAGTAACACCCAAGCATCTGACCACGTTCGAAGTCCGTGAGTTCCACGAGCACCCCATTCTGCTCTCTCATAATGTATAATGACTTCTGAGGTCGCTGATATGGAGTATCTGGCAGCCCTCTAGGCGCTCTATATAAACAGGACCTCCACGGCCTAGCAGCCAGTAGTAGACTCACCTCAGATGATGTTGCCCGCAGCTGGCAACCAAACGTCAGGGAGAAGTATATCTACCATTGGACCACGGCCTCTTAGCCCGGAAGTTTTAATTACTGAAGACGCCGGCCGTGAAAGCCTACACGTTATGAAATATATGCTGTCAACCGCTCTAAGCACAGTCAGCAGCATCTAAATGGTCGCTTTCTCGGACAGGTATTATTTAATAACTTTATTGTGTAAGAATTTATAATCTTCATAATATTTGTATGAATGAAGTTGTCTTTAGCTGCTGAAAGATTTTCAGCTCAACTGTATTTTAACTTTGATGGCTAGAATTTTTAGAACGGAACCGACAGTCGAACATGACCTCTGAACTACCTCTTTAAGAGTCTTTGTATTGACTGTTATTTACACTAAAGCTTGAAGCTAGGTAGAGATGTATTATTTCCTTAATGTAATCGAGTGCTGTAATTAGAACCTTCTATAAATATTACAAACGACACTTAATCTTATATGAACAGGGACGTTTTGGTTCCAGATTTGGTTTTTAGTAAATAACTTGAAAACTATTAGGGGTAGCTTTAATGGAGTCACATAGGCTTTGTTAATGTTTTTATATTAAACTGAGGCTACATACGAATTTTCCTCCTTGTGAGTCTAATATTCAGCGCCTTCAATTTTTCGTAAAGACGTCGATTTTGACTAAAATATTGTTCCAATCAAGTTGAAACATTCTGAATAATTTTTCGCTTTGTGGCTTCATTACTGAGCGGCACTTATTTTATGCTTAAATTAACCTATTTAGCAAAACATACTCCTCTAATTTTTCTGAGATTTAATATTTTAAAATTAATATATTGAAGCATAGAATGACAGAGTTTGCAAAAGCTATTTCAGTTTTTAATTTCACTTTTAGATTATGGCGAATGCTTCGTATGCTACACACAGGAGTGTTGTGATGACGTGGCGCTAGTAACAGTGAACTGGAAATAAGTTCCGGCACGCTCGCTTGCCTCTGTATCTCTCAAATGATACAGCTCTTGTTTCGCAACGTCACAACCTAATTATTTTTGTGGAAGAAATTTTTTTTAACCAAATTTAGCATTAGGAACAAGTGATGTTAGCATAATTGACCTTTTCTAAATGAAATTGATTTTTCCAGAATTTTCCTTACTACTACATCCACAAAAATTAACCATCTATATACGTACATAGAAAGACATGACATAATGGATTTTTACAAATCATGTACATAAAATAACATAGACACATGAAATAAATTTTTGGCTATTGCATAATTAATTTTGTGGTTTACAATTTTCAGTTTGTACCTTAAAGAGAAACACACATAAACTTTTCGTTTTTCAGTACTCACTTGTTTAATGACAACCATAGACACCAATGTGAGCATCAATACAAACCACTTTCACTGAAACATTTAAGGTTGAGGTTGGGAAGTCACTATGTAGGTATGGTTTTCTTCATGATATTTTATTGCAAAAGATCGTGTCCTTCTCGCTTCTTTCTCCAATACAGTTTGTAGGCTCCCTTTCATCGTGCCTCCATGTACCTGAGAAAAAGATAATATAGCCTAAGCTTCTGTTCTCAAGTTACATCTAAGGGAGCACAATACACATTCTGTATTCTATTTTACTTCTGTAATTTAAATAAACAGCTGAGAAGTAACCAAATAGAGTTTTTCCTTTTTTTAAATTTAGCATTTGGTAAAATGTTATCAATTATGAATTGGCTGTGCGTTACTTCATAAAATCGTGACATTTTACTTCATTATTAAACTTGAATCACAAACTTTGCAATTCTCTGTTTTAACCATATCTATTAATCTCCGAAAGTCAACACAGGTTTTTAACGTAGTCATATTTTGGGCTAGTTTGCAATTTACTTCATTACCTTAGATGTTGCTATACTTCGAAAACTGGGTAACCTATGTAACTTCTGTCTTCATATGACTCAATTATCGTATGGATTTGTATGCTAAAGAAGTCATCAGTTACTTTGTTTTGTCACAAACATAGTTAAAAAGCTGTTTTGATTATAACGTATCCACACTCTACAATGTTCATTTCTTAACGCATTCGTTTGCCTTTATTTTGTTGTCTGTATGTCTAAATATTTATCTTTTAAATGACCATCTGCCTGCAATATTACACGTTTCTCAACCCTTTTTACGAGACGTGAGGGAATTACTCACCCATTCTCCATCATTTCACCGTATATGTCAGCCTGCTGACTTCATTTCTCTGGTTTCTCCCTAGTTTCATTTATCCATATATTTAACTTTTCGACGTTTCTTTCTCCCTTTTATCTTCGTCAGCTTACTGACCTCATTATTTACATATATTTCTGGTGTGATCCTCACACAACTTCGACACATCTCTTTTAATTAATATCAAAACGCCTTGGCTTGCCTCTACTAGCACTATTTTATAACCCTCTCTTACCTACAGACAATCTTACTTCCAACTGAAAGTTCTACATCTACATCTACATCCATACTCCGCAAGCCACCTGACGGTGTGTGGCGGAGGGTAATTATTCATTTATGCAGAGTTTATTGTTTCATATTTTAGAAATTTTCAGCTTCAGTTACTTCTCTTACCACAAAGTATCTGTATTTTACTGTTACTAATCCTCTTTGACGATCTCATTTATTATTTAGTTACTTTAGCCATTATTTTTCTACTATTGGTGCTCAAAAGTTACCCATTGTCATTTCACCATTTAGAATTTATTACCGCGAAAACCCTCTCGTATTCTCTTGTAAGCCATCATTCGGGTACAGTCATTTTCGGGAAGCCTCCTTGCTCAATAGGAAGACAATACAAACTTATGGCCTATGTACAACAATAAGACATATATTGCTTATTCACTATAGATTAAACGGAAGAAAAGAATTAATCTTGAAAGAGAAATAAAGGTTCACTAACCTGGGACCGCACAGTACGCCAAACTGTGTATCCGCCAAAGAATGGCAGAATCCCTACAGAATCTAATTATTGTCACTTTTGAAACGCTTCAGATCTACTGTGTTTCGTAGACCTAGATCTTTCTAACTTTTCAGGTATTCCAAACGGTATGCGTTTGCATAAGGCTTACCTATTATCCTGAATGCTCCTTGATAAACATGCATAAACTACTTTGTTTCCGCTGAAATTTTCTTGGATTTCTCTTCAGTTTTGAGTAACACTAGTTCAGCAATGTTAAAGCTAGTGGCGAATGTTTGTACGTCATGTCTTCTTTTTCTGTACAGGGCTCTTTTACGTATGTTTGCCCTAGCCTGTGCCATCCTCTCATCTATAGAGTTCTGAGACAGGACTGGAAAATCAACCATATTTGGAAGGATGTATGGGGTTCCTCATTAAACATTAGTTCACAAGGAGCAAAGCCTATTACATCATGTTTTTTATATGATCATGTTTTTTATATGATCCAATGCTACCTGGCACAGTAAGTCCTACACAATCTGTTTAGTTCTGCATAACACTGGCTCATATTTCCCTGTGGGAAATACGCCGAGATCCTTATATGGTGAATTCCGGACTTTTCTAGACATGCTTTACATTTTCCAGATACAAACTGCAGAACATTATCCGGTAAGAGTCTCCTAGGCTTGTCAATCTTTACAAATAATCCTTTTCTAGCTAGTCTACCAGCGTTTTGGCATAAGCTCTCATTATTGGACATAGTTTGACATACTCGCTAAAACCGTCCATCACCACAAAAACATGGATATATACTTCTTTAGATGTCGGAAGGAGGCCAAAAAGATCGACTGCACATACATAATTCTAGGAGTTCAGTTGCTTCTTCATACTGGACATCTCCCTGCACTATATTATTTACTGTACGTACCATCTGGCAAACAACACAGGATGCTAGCCTTCTTGCTACTCTACGATGCAAGTTGCCAGAAATAACTTTCTCACTTAATTTAGCAATGCACTTCTTGGCCCCATAGTGGATATATCGTAGATGCACGTAATCTATAAGCAGATCCACATGTTGTGTTGGAAAACATGTTTTTCATTCTGCTGAATCTAACGTCCTTCTTCCGAATAAAATTCATTTATGTAGGCAATAGTACTGCGCTACTTTTCGATAATTAGGAGCTCCTAAATTGCTTTTGAATAACCGCAACTGATCATCATCATTTTGCTCCCTTCTTGAGTTTTTACATACTTTCTTCAAACCACCTTCCTCCTTGAGTTCATGTATGGCCAACAGGCTCCCTTCATTCCTATCTGCTAGTGGAATTTCTGATTCCTTGCATAACTCAGCACTTCTTGATACCCCATCTGCTACCAAATTGTTCTTCTCTTGTACGTATTTAATCACTAGGTCGAACTGCTGTAGGTACATAGCCCACCCAGTTAGTCCTGAATGTCTCAGCTTGCAAGTTTTTAAAAACGTAAGCGCTTTGTAATCAGTATGGATTATCACCTGTGCCCTAATAAATACTCTAATTTCGAAATTCCATAATTTTGTTCAGCAAGTCGCAGTGAGCGACTCGCAAACGCGATTGTTTTATGTATCTCTTATGTCACCTCCTATTTTCATCTGAAACACCTTTGCTGCAATCCCATAACCACTAGCGTCAACGGAAATGCAAAACGGTTTCGAAAAATCTGGGTGGTGTAAAAGCGAACTACTCATCAAGCAGTTACTTACTTCTTCAAAATCAGACTGACACTCTTTAGTCCAAACCCATGCGGCATTCTTCTTCAACAAACGGAGTAAACAAGGCTCATTAAACAGGTGATCTTTAACAAAACGGAGGTAGAATCCGAATAAACCGGACATTGACCTGAGCTGCTTTTTATTTCTGGGCGCTTCAGACTTTTCAGTGACTGATAATTTGGAAGAATCAAGTAATATACCTTCCCTGCTAATTTCATGGCCTAGGAATTTTATTTAGTCTCTTACAAACTCACTCTTCTCTAACTTCAATTTCATACCCCCTTTTTTTTTACAACTTCTAGCACCCTGTCTAGTGCGCTGATATGTTCTTCCTATGTGGGAGTTGCCAAGAGTATATTATCTACATAAATAGTCACCTGGTCTAACGATACCTACCCCAATACATGAGCCATTACTCTTACAAAGACACACACAAAAATATTTAATGTAAATGGGACTTCTTTATACTGGTAGCAAACTCTTTCATACAAAATGGCTGTATACTTTCATGATTCTTTCGCCAGTGGCTAATTCCATATCCACAAGTTACGTCCATAGATGTAAGATACCTAGCTCCTCGGAACTTTTGTATCAGTTCCTCCAAACTTTGGGGACAGTCACTTTCTCTTATTAAAATTTCATTTAGCGAATGCGCGTCCAGTACTAATCTAACGCTTCCGTCACACTTAGGCACAACGCCAAGAGGGTTATTAAATTCACTCAATGGCTCCCCATACCAACGTACGTTGGATTTCCTTCTTAACCGCTTGCTTTCTCGAAACACCTATCTGATACGCTTTCTTGAAAAATGCCTGCC
Source organism: Schistocerca gregaria (assembly GCF_023897955.1). Taxonomy (NCBI): domain Eukaryota; kingdom Metazoa; phylum Arthropoda; class Insecta; order Orthoptera; family Acrididae; genus Schistocerca; species Schistocerca gregaria. The sequence continues at coordinate 560,644,253 of NC_064931.1, forward strand.
CAGGCTTTACATTCAAACGGCACTCATGCCCTTTAATTGCACCAGGCGCACTCGAGAATACATTGTGATGAGTGGTTAATACTTCACTTAAATCTGCTCTCGGTTTATGTGAAATTTGATTTGCTGACTGTACCTTTACCTCTACCTCTTTTAGGATATACACTCCTGGAAATTGAAATAAGAACACCGTGAATTCATTGTCCCAGGAAGGGGAAACTTTATTGACACATTCCTGGGGTCAGATGCATCACATGATCGCACTGACAGAACCACAGGCACATAGACACAGGCAACAGAGCATGCACATGTCGGCACTAGTACAGTGTATATTCACCTTTCGCAGCAATGCAGGCTGCTATTCTCCCATGGAGACGATCGTAGAGATGCTGGATGTAGTCCTGTGGAACGGCTTGCCATGCCATTTCCACCTGGCGCCTCAGTTGGACCAGCGTTCGTGCTGAACGTGCAGACCGCGTGAGACGACCGCTTCATCCAGTCCCAAACATGCTCAATGGGGGACAGATCCGGAGATCTTGCTGGCCAGGGTAGTTGACTTACACCTTCTTGAGCAAGTTGGGTGGCACGGGATACATGCGGACGTGCATTGTCCTGTTGGAACAGCAAGTTCCCTTGCCAGTCTAGGAATGGTAGAACGATGGGTTCGATGACGGTTTGGATGTACCGTGCACTATTCAGTGTCCCCTCGACGATCACCAGAAGTGTACGGCCAGTGTAGGAGATCGCTCCCCACACCATGATGCCGGGTGTTGGCCCTGTGTGCCTCGGTCGTATGCAGTCCTGATTGTGGCGCTCACCTGCACGGCGCCAAACACGCATACGACCATCATTGGCACCAAGGCAGAAGCGACTCTCATCGCTGAAGACGACACGTCTCCATTCGTCCCTCCATTCACGCCTGTCGCGACACCACTGGAGGCGGGCTGCACGATGTTGGGGCGTGAGCGGAAGACGGCCTAACGGTGTGCGGGACCTTAGCCCAGCTTCGTGGAGACGGTTGCGAATGGTCCTCGCCGATACCCCAGGAGCAACAGTGTCCCTAATTTGCTGGGAAGTGGCGGTGCGGTCCCCTACGGCACTGCGTAGGATCCTACGGTCTTGGCGTGCATCCGTGCGTCGCTGCGGTCCGGTCCCAGGTCGACGGGCACGTGCACCTTCCGCCGACCACTGGCGACAACATCGATGTACTGTGGAGACCTCACGCCCCACGTGTTGAGCAATTAGGCGGTACGTCCACCCGGCCTCCCGCATGCCCACTATACGCCCTCGCTCGAAGTCCATCAACTGCACATAAGGTTCACGTCCACGCTGTCGCGGCATGCTACCAGTGTTAAAGACTGCGATGGAGCTCCGTATGCCACGGCAAACTGGCTGACACTGACGGCGGCGATGCACAAATGTTGCGCAGCTAGCGCCATTCGACGGCCAACACCGCGGTTCCTGGTGTGTCCGCTGTGCCGTGCGTGTGATCATTGCTTGTACAGCCCTCTCGCAGTGTCCGGAGCAAGTATGGTGGGTCTGACACACCGGTGTCAATGTGTTCTTTTTTCCATTTCCAGGAGTGTAGTTCCCTCCAGAACTGGCATCTAGCACATTATTACCGAATTCATTATCTTCCTGCAAATATCCCTTATTCCTCATTACTCTAATAGGCAGTTCCCTCCTTCATTATTACTGCCTATATCATTTCCTATGAAAGGTTCTGTAATTACCTGAAAATCAGGTAAGGTTAATATTAAGTGGTTCTTGTCAAAATCAGTCCTTCCTTGATACTTGCCAATTAACATCTCCATACTTAAACCGAGCACGGTTAAACAAGGATGATCTATTATTATGTCACATATACCAACTGGCATCAAAGCTTCGTCCTCTACTGGTCTAGAAAGTTTTCCAGTAGCACTTATTATTCTTAAACCACTTACTTTTATGACAGTTAATTTACTCTCTTAGGAATAGAATCAAAGAACACTTGGGACGAGCACTTTCTTCGCTGCCCCTTTCAAGAAGACGACGTATTGTTACTAATCAGATGTTCGTTTTTATAACAGGGTAAGCTATTTTAATTTGTACAGGTTCCTCGTAAAAATCTTCCAATAAATTCTTTTCAATCTGTTTCCTGCTAAAGTAATTTTGTTCAGTTGCAAGTACATTCACACTCAGATTCACGGCATCACCAATCTGCATTCTCGGCTGCCTTTTTCAATTCCTCCATCAATTTTAAATCAAATCACTTGACGACTTCCTCTACTTTCGTTTACTGCACATCAGCTGAACTACTCTCTACCTCTAAGCAACCGTGTCCCTATGCAGCATTGCTATTTATAACAGTGTCGTCGGCTTTTATAGCTTGTGGAAAGTCAATATAGCTAATAGGTTCCTTGACCTTTACAATTATTGCTACCCATTTCATCCTTCAACTCTTGCTCTTCAAAACCTCGCAAAACCGACTCTACCTCCTCTACCAATACTTAAGAAATTGTCATTATTGTCGAAGATATAAGCCTTTACTTCATCTTCGTCAGATTCAAACCCGTTAATGTTTTTCTTCCCTATTATCTGTAGCATTTTCCTTTTCCTTCTTGGCCCATTTTCCTAGTGCCCAAAATGGTGTCAGCGATATAATGCGAGTGGTTTAGTACATCACTGATACTGTCTGCTCCTATTTCATCATCCCTGTTATCGGTTTGCGTGTGCTGACTGACTGTGGCCTGAGTATTTGTTACTGGCTGTGTTACTGTTTCTGCCTTGTGAGCCTCGGTTTTCTTGTAGACGGGACTTAGTCCCACACGCGGCCTGTTGTGTTCATTCGATACAGAATCAGATAGGGTAGCATTCTGCTCCTCGTCTTGTCTCAACGGCACATTACTTACATTTCTGCTTTCGTCATGATAATTATTGCGAAAGCGCAGTATCTGTCTACCTCCTCATCCTCTAACAAGGCATTGTCCACGATAATTAGGTCGTGTATTTTGAACTCCTATACTTCTAATATTCACATTCTCACGGTCATTATTTCGGTTATTTATATGATTTTTAGAAGACCTATTATTATTTTGCACCTGTTCCTCAACAGCAGCTACTCTTTCTACTAGCTCCAGATACTCAATGAAACTATTCACATTATCTCTAGGTGCAGAAAAGATTCTTTCCTGCCAATAACAAGGCAGCTTACCTTCTAGTACATGATAATGATTTCCTTCTTCATCTTTTCTATCAGATGTGATTGCCGTGAAACCCACTTTCTATGGAACTCTTTCACTGATTCACGACCTTAAGTAAACTTTTTACCACTCCAAAATTCCTTCAAAACACTGTATTGTTTGCTGTGAGACCAATACTCATTAAGAAATGCAACTTTAAATTCAGAAAGAGGTTTGCATCTAATCATCACGTCAGCTGACCATCGCAAAGCGTCTCCTGGCCAATGATTTCTTATGACAGAAATTTTCTCTCGTTCTGGCCATGCATTAGGCAAAACATCCTCAAAATCATCCCATACTCTAATGGGTGAATTTGTTTGTCTCGATCAAAACGTAAAAATTGACGACTTCTGGTGAAAGCGGCATCAACTGAAGCAACGTGTAGTACAGTAGTATTACATGAGCTACCATAGGTTACACGATTTTCTATGCTATTAGTACTAATATTTAGTTCTTGCACCAGTGATTCTATTGCTCCCACTCTGTTACAAAACTTTTATCAGCATTCTCATATAATTTAATGCAGTCAAATTTTATTTTCTTAATATCCTTTTCACAAGCATTTTCATTACTACTTACTTCTTCAAAACTATTAGAGCGAAGTTTGAATACATTGCTTATTCTTTCTGACAACCTCCCTTCCATAAGTTCATCTGCCTCATTGAAATTTTTGCGAAATTAGCTAATTTAAGTTTTGAAAATACTGTGTAATTTAGCTGGCTGTTGCACTACTTTGACTTGCGGATCATGGTGGTTAGAATCAATTTTATAATTTAAGTCATTCAGTTTGAGGTAATTTCATCCTTTATCTCTTAAATAATAGATTCAATCTGATTGTTTAACTGTTTGCTATTAGGTACCATATTACTGTTCAGTTCTTTATTGCAATCCTTTAGTTCTTCGCTACTAGATTCAATCTTACTGTTCAGTTCTTAAATACCAAACTCAGTGTAACCACTTACAAGGTGACAATTATTGAGCTATATGAAATAAAATCGTCATAACTTCTGAACGGTTTGCGTTGGGACGTTTGAATCGCACGGTTGGCCGCGGGGCATGGTGGGAATTGTATGGTTTGGTTTAGCGACGAAGCCCACTTTCATTTGGATGGGTTCGTAGATAAACAAAATTGGCGCATTTGGGGATCTGAGAATCCGCATTTCGCGATCGATAAATCTCTTCACCCACAGCGGGTGACTGTGTGGTGTGCAATGTCCAGTCACGGAATAATTGGTGCGCTATTCCTTGATGGCACGGTGACTACCGAACGGTACGTGAAGGTTTTGGAAGATGATTTCATCCCCATTATCCAAAGCGAACCTGATTTCGACAAGATGTAGTTCATGCAAGACGGAGCTCGACCCCATCTTAGCACTGTTCTCAGACTGGTTCCCGTATATTTCGCCTCGGTATCCTGTTACGGCCTACCGAATTCGCTGTTATGTACCAATCACTTTCACTGTTCAGTTTCCTGGCCGATGCATCACATGTGGGGCGTTGGGTGCTTTGCAAATTAATGTTTATCGGTTCGTCGCCATCTTTACAAGAGCTTGAAAACTATTTTTGTGGTCAGCCAGAAAGCGATGGAGAACAAACTGACCATAATTTCCAGTCTGCAACTCCACATTCATCTTGTAATCACTGAAAGAAAATGTTTCTACTTACTATTTACACAGAAGGATCAGTAACTATGATTATAAATAAAAGATTTGAGCTCTAACTGATGAATATATTCAGTAAAGGTTCACACACCAAACATAATAATAGTCCGGATGATAATAATAATAATAATAATAATAATAATAATAATAATAATACCCCCTTTGAGAAACATCACTATTAGCAGTTCAGAGGCGACCTCTATGGTAAGTGCTAAAAGTAAAATGGTGAATCGCCCTGACTAATTAACAGCTCATCACAAAAGTGGAGAATAATCTCACCACTTGCCACACCGCTTTGTCAACATCACGGGCAGCACACAATAAGTTACTTCCGTGAAAACTAAGCGATCCGGGACTGTGTACAGTCCTCGCAAGTTATCTTCCTTCTTTTACGGAACACATTTGGTAGGTGCCTAGCTCTGACGTCATACGAGGCAGTGCATCTGCCGGCATTTGACTGACACGATCAGAGAGATAGCTTGGTGCAAAGCGTCTCTTTGACTACCTCATTGAAGCGCCTACGAAACTGGTATAGGCATGCGTATTCAAATACAGATATATGTAAACAGGCACAATGCGGCGCTACGGTCGACAACGCCTGCATAACACATCGACTGTCTGGCGCAGTTGTTAGATCTGTTACTGCTGCTACAATGACAGGTTGTCAAGATTTAAGTGAGTTTGAACGTGGTGATATAGTCGGCGCTGGGACACAGCATCTCCGAAGTAGCGAGGAAGTGGCGATTTTCCCGTACGACCATTTCACAAGTGTACCGTGAATATCAGGAATCCAATAAATACCAAATCTCCGACATCGCTGTGGCCGGAAAAAGATTCTGAGAGAACGGTACCAACGACGACTGAATAGAATCGTTCAACGTGACAGAAGTGCAACCCTTCCGCAAAATGCTGCAAATTTCAATGCTGGTCCAACAACAAGTATACGTGTGATGACCGTTCAACAAAACATCCTCCATATGGGCTTTCGGAGCCGAAGGACCACTTGTGTACCCTTGATGACTGCACGAAACAAAGCTTTACGCCTCGCCTGGGGACGTCGACATCGACATTGAACTGTTGATGACTGTAAACGTGTTGTCTGGTCGGACGAGTTTCGTTTCAAATGTATCGAGCGGATGGACATGTACGGGTATGGAGAAAACCTCATGAATCCACGGGCCTTGCATGTCGTTAGGGATGGCTTGAGGGTGGTGGAGGCTCTGTAAGGGTGTGGGACGTGTGCAGTTTGAGTGATATGAGACCTCTGATAAGTCTAAATACAACTCCGACAGGTGACACCTACGCAAGTGCCATGTCTAAACAACTGCATCCATTCATGTCCATTGTGCATTTCGACACCTCAAACGTCCAGAATTGCTACAGAGTGGCTCCAGGAACACTCTCCTGAGTTTAAATACTTCCGCTGACAACCAAACTCCCCAGGCACGAACATAACTTGGGATGCCTTGCAAGGTGCTGTTCAGAATAGATCTCCACCCCTTGTACTCTTACGGATTTATGGACAGCGCTAGAGGATTCATGTTGTCAGTTCCCTCCAGCACTACTTTAAACATTAGTCGAGTCCATGCCACGTCGCGTTGCGGCGCTTCTGTGTGCTCACAGAGGCCCTAAATGTTAACAGGCAGGTGTACCATTTTCTTTGGTTCTTTAGTGTGTACTCGAGTCAAAATTGAAGTTAATTTGAAGAAAGATCAAAGAGCGGAACAAACCAGTACCAGATTTTTGTTTGTGTTGTAAAAAAGTTAGAAAACTGTAGAATCGATATCGTAAAACAAAATTTCGAATAGCGTAGATTCATTTATTGTAAAGTCTTTAGTAGTTTTCAGTGTCTAATGATTGTCTTTTTCCTCTTAATACAGACCGAGCCGTCGACCTTGTCAATTTTTCACTACGAACTTTGTATTTGAATCCAAGTAGCTCCATACTCAGAAATACGAACTACCCGTTTACCTCCCAGATGTGTGACGAATGAACAATGTGTGTTTTGTGAATGTCAAGTGCTACTAAACCATGTGATAGACTTCAGGTCGACGATGAAGAAAACCTGCCCTATGTAAAACAAACTATTTTACTATATACTTTCATTTATTTATATTTTTGTGTAGACTTAAGCAGCCAACTTGAAACGTCCCCTTAGAAAAATTGTACAAGACTGTGCTTAAACTAACACACAATATTTTTGGCGCAACGCAATCTGACTTCCAAAAATCCCTACGAAAGAATGGCCCTGATTAACATAAACCTATACGTTTCACAAATCACTTACCTCATAAAAATCTTCGTTACTCAAGCTACAGCTACTGCAATACAGCGAGCGCCACTACTGCCAGCTAAATAAAAGATTCAAACTACTGAAGGCACTAACTACTGATAGGCATAGTAAGCAAATGAAAGATTTTAATACAGAACAAACAATGTATTTACCTTAATAGTCATAATATATATATATATATATATATATATATATATATATATATATATATATATATATATATATATCAATTCATGACACCAATTCTTACAAATTTCAAAACTCCGCCATCTCTCTCCCCACGTCCACCACTGCTGGCGGCTCACCTCCAACTGTGCAACGCTACGCGCTGTTAGCATCCAGCTGCCGCTGCCCAACACTACAATCGCAGACAACAATGCAAACCAGCCACAGACTGCACACGGCACAGCCAGTGATTATCATACAGAGCGCTACGTGGTGGCGGCGTTACCAATAAAAAAAAAAAACTAAACATCCTACTTACAAACTTTTCTTTTAATTTCAATAGTATATATTGTGTGGTATTAAAGGGATATATTTTGATCACTGGCGTATTTTTTGCGAAGTTTAAAATAGTGTCATGACTGAAGAAAGAGTTTGCCAAGTTAGACAAAAGATCCATAAATGAAAACGCGTTTATGCCTATTTACATAGTGTACAGTAAGAGATGATGACACGCCAACACAAATGTTTGTGATTTTTTAATGTTTAAGAAGGAGATTTCCAATCAGCTTTTCTTAAATGTTTATAATAATTTGCGGAAGAATAGTTTAACATGTGAGAGAAAAGGTTCATGATTCTCGCCTGTTATAAAGAATTTTAATTTTATTACAATTCTATGAGGCACACTGAGCAGCACGCTTTTTAAATGTCACGCATATTTAGAGTAGTAAATCAAATTTTTCTTTAAAATCCTGATGACGCATAATGAGCGTAATAAGAACTTAAAAGATGATTTAAATGTTCGTGAAGCATACCCAACGTAATGTTTCCATCTATGGTCAGAAAAATTTTATGATGTGCAATTAGCTTACGAAGATGTAAAAAGGAATTAGTTCATGTTAAAGTGATCTGTATTATTTATAAATCTGTACTAAACACCCATGTACATAAACACAGAGACGTAATGGTAGTTGCAAAATCTGGAAGGTACATGAAAATGTTTTTATTAAATGTTGTGCAATGATCAATAATAATGATATATAAAATTTGTACTGATGTGTTATTAAAGTCAACTTATTTTGTCCAATGACTATAATGTCTGAAATTTCTTATGTTAAAATGCTTCTGTCAATAGTCATGAGATCTGCGATTCACCGATGTCTTATGAAACACAAAATGTTCTTTTAAAATGCAAAGAATCATGGTGATTTAAACGTCACAAACGATGTACTGTAATATAATTTTTTTTATTATGTATGTATTGTTATCATTTTTATTGTGAAGCAATGTTCAGTTGCGTGAATTTTCGACAAATGTAAAGCAAAGTATAATTTTGGACGAATGAATATGAAATAATCAAGTAAAATAAATCATGAATGCAGTCACCGAGAGACGTGTGGTCAGTATTATTTTATGGAAATATAAATTTCTGTTATGTCTCAAGAGCTGGTTATCCATCAGAGGATGTTTCTTTTTCTTTGGTTTATAGCAACGTTCACTTTACTCGTAAAATATTCAGTTGCCAGCAATTGTACTAAAACTTTAAACGTGAATGAGAAATAACTTTAAAATTAAGTAAGAATGATTTACATAATACATGTGCCTGAAAAACCAGAAACCATCCTTACAAAAAATTGAACCGAAAAGGTAAATATCATAACTTTAGAAAATGTTGTCTATAGCTAGTTTCAAATTGTTATTCCTTTTACCAGAGCTACAATACTTGCGGAAACTTGGTGGTATTCGTCTAGGAACTCACTTGTGTGTATATAGACAGTACAAACAGATGGTTAACTTTCAAAGGATTGTAAGCACACAAGTAGTTGGGTATGCCACGAGTTTCTTGCTTGTACATTATTTTTTAAATTCTTACACATATCCTAGAGCGTTCCAGACTATTACTGCTGTTGTTTGTACACAAGGTACAAAAATTATCTGGGACTAAAATATGAGTTACCCACTATGTTATTAAGTGTTAGTTTGTTTTAGTGTGTTACATTGTTTCAGCTCTATAAAAGATATGAAATTATCATAGCTAAGAGAACACAGAAAATACTAAGATAATTTGGTCTCTAGAACGTACACAGAACGTTGCTTCTTCGCTGTTCAGTATGTCTTACAATATCTGTTACCGTCGACTCCAGTGACCAATTCCACCTAGCGAAGAACAAATTTTATGAGATGAGCAGTAAATTTCTCATTTATGGCATCTCCACAAAATGAAATTGTACGACATTTGTTCTTGATGCACAGAAGCAATTGAGTTTTCTCTCATTGTTTCATCTTTACAATTAAGGAAATCATTCAAGAAGATCAATCTCCTTCTATTTTACAAACTATCAACAAGATGATTTTTCCACTAATGCAATCATAACATAACTCAGCACCAAGCCAGTCATCTATCCTGAGAAGGTTTTTAAATCAATAGAAAAGTATCCGACTCCCGTACTGACACAGATATATGATATAACTGCCTGAATCGTGGACATTCTTCGAGTCCAAACGGGAGCCTAATAGCTTGTCTAATAGTAACGGATGGTCAGTTACAGAGGAAAAATTTATTTTGTGAAAGGCGACATAATTGTGGTTTTAGAGAGTGCTATGCCTGACACAATAATTTCTTTTCCTTCCTTCGTCTAACCAACAGCAACTGCATAGGCAAAACCAGTCAATGTCGTCCTCTTACAGAAAAGAAGCGACTTACCTCAGTTCCCTGCTGCTAGCGCCACATCATCATAACGCGCCTGTGCATAATATACAAAGTATTACGGCATAAGCTAAGAGTGAAATCAAAAATTGAAATAGGTTTTGCAAACTTTGTCATTGTATGCTTCAGTATGTTAATGTTAAAATTACTAAATCTCAGAAGGATCAGATGAATATGTTTTGCTAAATATGTTATTTTAAGAAAAAATGTTGTTGTTGTTGTTGTGGTCTTCAGTCCTGAGACTGGTTTGATGGAGCTCTCCATGCTACTCTATCCTGTGCAAGCTTCTTCATCTCCCAGAACCCACTGCAACCCACATCCTTCTGAATCTGCTTAGTGTAGTCATCTCTTGGTCTCCCTCTACGATTTTTACCCTCCACGCTGCCCTCCAATACTAAATTGGTGATCCCTTGATGCCTCAGAACATGTCCTACCAACCGATCACTTCTTCTGGTCAAGTTGTGCCACAAACTTCTCTTCTCCCCAATCCTATTCAATACTTTCTCATTAGTTATGTGATCTACCCATCTAATCTTCAGCATTCTTCTGTAGCACCACATTTCGAAAGCTTCTATTCTCTTCTTGTCCGCCGGCCGCGGTGGTCTCGCGGTTCTAGGCGCGCAGTCGGGAACCGTGCGACTTCTACGGTCGCAGGTTCGAATCCTGCCTCGGGCATGGATGTGTGTGATGTCCTTAGGTTAGTTAGGTTTAAGTAGTTCTAAGTTCTAGGGGACTAATGACCACAGCAGTTGAGTCCCATAGTGCTCAGAGCCATTTTTTTCTTCTTGTCCAAACTATTTATCGTCCATGTTTCACTTCAATACATGGCTACACTCCATACAAATACTTTCAGAAATGACTCCCTGACACTTAAATCTATACTCGATGTTAACAAATTTCTCATCTTCAGAAATGCTTTCCTTGCCATTGCCGGTCTACATTTTATATCCTCTCTACTTCGACCATCATCAGTTATTTTGCTCCCCAAATAGCAAAACTCCTTTACTACTTTAAGTGTCTCATTTCCTAATCTAATTCCCTCAGCATCACCCGACTTAATTCGACTACATTTCATTATCCTCATTTTGCTTTTGTTGATGTTCATCTTATATCCTCCTTTCAAGACACTATCCATTCCGTTCAACTGCTCTTCCAAGTCCTTTGCTGTCTGTGACAGAATTACGATGTCATCGGCGAACCTCAAAGTTTTTATTTCTTCTCCATGGATTTTAATACCTACTCCAAATTTTTCTTTTGTTTCCTTTACTGCTTGCTCAATATACAGATTGAATAACATCGGGGACAGACTACAACCCTGTCTCACTCCCTTCCCAACCACTGCTTCCCTTTCATGTCCCTCGACTCTTATAACTGCCATCTGGTTTCTGTACAAATTGTAAATAGCCTTTCGCTCCCTATATTTTTGAAAGAGAGTATTCCAGTCAACATTGTCAAAAGCTTTCTCTAAGTCTACAAATGCTAGAAACGTAGGTTTGCCCTTCCTTAATCTGGCTTCTAAGGTAAGTCGTAGGGTCAATATTGCCTCACGTGTTCCAGTATTTCTACGGAATCCAAACTGATCTTCCCGAGGTCGGCTTCTACTAGTTATTCCATTCCTCTGTAAAGAATTCGCGTTAGTATTTTGCACCTGTGACTTATTAAACTGATAGTTCGGTAATTTTCACATCTGTCAACACCTGCTTTCTTTGGGATTGGAATTATTATATTATTATAGTCTGAGGGTATTTCGCCTGTTTCGTACATCTTGCTTACCAGAAGGTAGAGTTTTGTCAGGACTGGCTCTCCCAAGGCCGTCAGTAGTTCCAATGCAATGCTGTCTACTCAGGGGACCTTGTTTCGACTCAGGTCTTTCAGTGCTCTGTCAAAATCTTCACGCAGTATAGTATCTCCCATTTCGTCTTTATCTACATCCTCTACCATTTCCATAATATTGTCCTCAAGTACATCGCTCTTGTATAGACCCTCTATATACTCCTTCCACCTTTCTGCTTTCCCTTCTTTGCTTAGAACTGGGTTGCCATCTGAGCTCTAGATGTTCATACAAGTGGTTCTCTTATCTCCAAAGGTCTCTTTAATTTTCCTGTAGGCAGTATCTATCTTACCCCTAGTGAGATAAGCCTCTACATCCTTACATTTGTCCTCTAGCCATCCCTGCTTAGCCATTTTGCGCTTCCTGTCGATCTCATTTTTGAGACGTCTGTATTCCTTTTTGCCTGCTTCATTTACTGCATTTTTATATTTTCTCCTTTCATCAATTAAATTCAATATGTCTTCAGTTAACCAAGGATTTCTACTAGCCCTCGTCTTTTTACCTACTTGATCCTCTGCTGCCTGCCTGCTTCATCCCTAAAAGCTACCCATTCTTCTTCTACTGTATTTCTTTCCCCCATTCCTGTCAATTGCTCTCTTATGCTCTCCCTGAAACTCTGTACAACCTCTGGTTCTTTTAGTTTATCCATGTCCCATCTCCTTAAATTCCCACCTTTTTGCAGTTTCTTCAGTTTTAATCTACAGGTCATAACCAATAGATTGTGGGTCAGAGTCCACATCTGCCCCTGGAAATGTATTACAATTTAAAACCTGGTTTCTAAATCTCTGTCTTACCATTATATAATCTATCTTATACCTTTTAGTATCTCCAGGCTTCTTCCATGTATACAGCCTTCTTTTATGATTCTTGAACCAAGTGTTACCTATGATTAAGTTGTGCTCTGTGCAAAATTCTACCAGGCGGCTTCCTCTTTCATTTCTTTGCCCTAGTCCATATTCGCCTACTACGTTTCCTTCTCTCCCTTTTCCTACTACCGAATTCCAGTCACCCATGACTATTCAATTTTCGTCTCCCTTCACTATCTGAATAATTTCTTTTATTTGATCATACATTTCTTCAATTTCTTCGTCATCTGCAGAGCTAGTTGGCATATAAACTTGTATTACTGTAGTAGGTGTGGACTTCGTATCTATCTTCGCCACAATAATGCGTTCACTATGCTGTTTGTAGTAGCTTACCCGCATTCCTATTTTCCTATTCATTATCAAACCTACCCCTGCATTACCCCTGTTTGATTTTGTGTTTATAACCCTGTAGTCACCTGGCCGGAAGTCTTGTTCCTCCTGCCACCGTACTTCACTAATTCCCACTATATCTAACTTTAACCTATCCATTTCCCTTTTTAAATTTTCTAACCTACCTACCCGATTAAGGGATCTGACACTCCACGCTCCGATCCGTAGAACGCGTTTTCTTTCTCCTGATAACGGCCGTAGTTTCCCCTTGCTTTCAGCCGTTCGCAGTACCAGCACAGCAAGGCCGTTTTGGTTATTGTTACAAGGCCAGAACAGTCAATCATCCAGACTGTTGCCCCTGCAACTACTGAAAAGGCTGCTGCCCCTCTTCAGGAACCACACATTTGTATGGCCTCTCAACAGATATCCCTCCGTTGTGGTTGCACCTACGGTACGGCTATCTGTATCGCTGAGGCACGCAAGCCTCTCCACCAACGGCAAGGTCCATGGTTCATGGGGGGAGGAAGAAAAAATAAGTGGTGCTAAATATTGAAACTAGAAAGCCCGAGATTGTTCAGAATGTGCACATGTACGTCACAATCAAAAGTTACGGGTCTCAACTTGATAGAGGCGATATTTTGGTCAAAATCGGTGTTTTTACGAAAGGCGCTAACTATTAGACTCAGTGACTCCATTAAGATACCTCTAATGGTTTTGAAGCTATTTACTAAAAACCATATCCGGAGCAAAAACGTCCCTATTCATATTAGATTAAAAGTCATTTGTAATTTTTATGGGAGGTTCTAATTACAGCTCTCGAATACATTAAGGAAACAATACATCTGGACCTAGTTTCAAGATTTTAGTGTAAATAACGGTTAATACAAGGACTCTTAAAGACATAGTTCAGAGGTTATGCTCAACTGTTGGTTCCGTTCTAAAAATTCTAGCTGGCAAAGTTTAAATGCAGTCCAGCTGAAACTCTTTCAGTAATTAAAGCCAATTCAACTTCATTCATATAAAAATTATGAAGATTATAAATTCTTACACAATAGGGTTATTAAATAACTCATGTCCGAGAAAGCGGCCATTACGATGCTACTGACTGTGCCTAGAGTGGTTGAAAGCAGATGTTCCATTCGGCGGTCCGCTGTGCCCATAGACACTGAAGAGCCAAAGAAACAGGTACACCTGTCTATGATCGGTAACAAGCTCGTTGATATTGATTGCTCATTGTTGCAATCATGATTTGACTATATTCTTATTTTGAATGTTTCTTTAAACTTTATAAAACAGGCTTTTCGCCTTTCTTCTATCAATCAAGGGAGCTCAGGTTATAAAAGAGGGTGGCATTTGCGGCAGTAGTTGCTGTTACTATGTGTGCGCACGAATTTTGTTACCGCGAGCGGTAAGGTCTCGCAACTCTACCTTAACACCAACTAATAGCCAAATATAACTAAACGAATAGATGGGTCATTTTTTAAGCTATTACCTTCCGTGTAATCTCATTGATAGTAACTTTTACGTTATTTTGTACTCCAGTGCTCTTCTACCAATTTTTACATGAGCTTATTTTTCCCTTTTTATACCTTTTTGGTGTTAAACATTTTCTGCTGGACAACCTAGAACACATACTTAAAAAAATAACACACCACAAATGGGTTAGACACTTACAATGACGCTTACCTTCTTGACCACCTATATTTGATTTCATTTCAATATATCCTATACGCAAATTTTACTTTTTCGATGGCGGGTTTACTCACGTGACTTTTCTTAATTTTCAGTACCTCCAACAGTTTACCTTCAAAACTTTAATTCGATTCAGATGAACAGTAAATTTTGTCGTCTCCATTTGTCTTGGTATTCTGTCTGTTCATTACACATCACTTCAGTTAAACTTCGTCGTTGAATCCTGTCTCTGTCACAAACCATCAATATAATACCCTCTCATACATAACAACAATCGTCATCGTCGACTTATTATAGCAGAAATCTCATAAAGAATCATCCTCCTCCTCGTCGTCGCCTCACATAAAACTTTATAATACTCATCATAAACTCATAATTTCATCTATGTCGTTTTCACTTCAGTCGCTGTCGTCTCTTGGATTCATCTTCCAGTTTTATTCATCAATATGTCGTATCTTTGATTCATCATTCTTCCAAAGATCAGACCGAATATTTTAACTTCTTTAATTTTCATGGAACGACCTTCTTTTCTTCAACTATTTTTCAAATATCAAATTTCCGCTGTGGTAACCCTTTGATTTTCCATTGGTGTATTCTTCTTTTCTTCACAATTTTACTCTAAACTTCTTGATGTGAATTATGTGATGCTTTCCTATTTTCTTTACCCCTTTTATTGTTTCTAGCACTAAACTTCTTGATGTGAATTATGTGATGCTTTCCTATTTTCTTTACCCCTTTTATTGTTTCTAGCACTACTACATTGGGATGCGAGATCTTCTTAATATAGCATGGACCACACAAGACTTGGAAGAATTTCTTGCTTATTTGATGGCCCTTCCTTGACTTCTTTCTCGAGAGCTTTAATACTTTCCCTTCTGTCTCACAATTAATCTTCCTTATAGAACCTTCCTAATCGCCTTTCCTTCTTCTTGCCGTTTCTTTAATTCTTTCGATAGCGAGTCGAACAATTTCGCGGTGGCGCCGTCGTCTCAAAGAAGGAAAGCTAACGATGTGTCTGACTCTATCTTCTGTTGACTGAACAAAACGAGTCTAGGTGCTAACCCTGTGTTTACGTGGGGTGTGTTATTAATGATTTGTGGGAAGGCTGCAACGTATTGGTCCCTCGTCCGATGGAGTGTGTAGCAGTATAATCTACAAAGTTTGTTGATTTCTCGCATGATACGCTCTGACGGATTGGATGCTTGATGAAATCTACTTATATAAATGGGCTTAATCTTGTTCTGTTTCATAAATTCCTTCCACGTTTTTTATCTAAACTGTGGTCCGTTATCTGTCAGAATACGTTGGACTTTGCCAACCTTGGGTAGGAAATGGCGGTCGTATACCTGAGTCACCGAATGGTTCAAATGGCTCTGAGCACTATGGGACTTAACTTCTTAGGTCACCAGTCCCCTAGAACTTAGAACTACTTAAACCTAACTAACCTAAGGACAACACACACATCCATGCCCGTAGCAGGACTCGATCCTGCGACCTTAGCGGTCTCGCGGTTCCAGACTGCAGCATCTAGAACCGCTTGGCCACTCTGGCCGGGTGAGTCACCGACTTTCCGGTTTAGCGTTTCAAAGTGGTTAAAGTTACGAACTTTGACACTAATTTCACCGCGAGTAAAACTTACTGGTTCCCATAGAATGAACGAGGCGATGGCCCGTACAGATCTGTTGCTACAATATCTCGCAATCCTTCTGGTACTATGGAGAACAACTCTGCATTATACGTTACCGAAGACGATTCTCCCTCCCAGGGAACGTCTCAAACCAGACGAGTGAAACCCCTACGTTTGTGTGGTAGAGTAATGGTAGTGTACGCGTACGTGGAGAACTTGTTTGAGCAGCAATCGCCGACATGGTGTAGCTGAGACGGAATAAGGGGGACCAGCCCGCGTTCGCCTAGGCAGGTGGAGAACCGCCTAAAAACCATCCACAGACTGGCCGGCTCACCGGACCTCGTCACAAGTCCGCTGGGCGGTTTCGCGCCGGGGACCAGGCGCACCTTCCCAATCCTGAAAGCCGTGCATTAGGCCGCACGGATAATCGGGCGGGCAATTTAGTATTTAATAAGAAATAAATTCCTGCTTGAAACTTCTGTAAGCATACACTGTTGATGACGTCATCATTCCAGCACTAATAACAATTTTACCGATGGTCCCTGAAAATTCCGAAAGACGTATACGAAACTAGTCGTCACACCACCACCACTGCGCCAACGTGCCCGGTAAAATATTCCAGCGCCTGGAGACTGTCCCATATCCCTGAGACAGAGAGCAAGAAGTCCGAGCCCACGATTGCCTCCACTGTGAGTCCTTGGATTACATGAAAGCTTATCTCTGCCTCTTCGTCTTGACAGAGTCCACTTAATCTAACCTTTTCCTTGACATCTGCGCCCTTTCCACTCGCAGCTCCACGTACCTTTAACTTTCTCCCCTTGACGATTGGTCACTGTATTTTCCTACTAATTTCATTACAGATTTCTCTGTCCAGTTCGGACACATAACTGACAGTGTCAATTACACACTGCGTTACGTCCTAAATTTGTGTGTGGTATCTACATTGAAAGTAGGCTGTTTAGGTTTTCTTATTGGTAACGCCACATAGCGCTCGGTATGAAAAAATCACTGGCTGTGCTGTGTGCAGTCTGTGTTTAGTCTGCATTGTTGTCTGCCATTGTAGTGTTGGGCGGCGGCAGCTGGATGTGAACAGCGCGTAGCGTTGCAGTTGGAGGTGAGCCGCCAGCAGTGGTGGACGTGGGGAGAGAGATGGCGGAGTTTTGAAATTTGTAAGAATTGGTGTCACGAACTGCTATATATATTATGACTAGTGAGGTAAATACATTGTTTGTTCTCTATTAAAATCTTTCATTTGCTAACTATGCCTATCAGTAGTTAGTGCCTTCAGTAGTTTGAATCTTTTATTTAGCTGGCAGTAGTGGCGCTCGCTGTATTGCAGTAGCTTGAGTAACGAAGATTTTTGTGAGGTAAGTGATTTGTGAAACGTATAGCTTAATGCTAGTCAGGGCCATTCTTTCGTAGGGACTTTTGGAAGTCAGATTGCGTTGCGCTAAAAACTATTGTGTGTCAGTTTAAGCACAGTCGTGTAATAATTTTACAAAGGGTACGTTTCAACATCTGTACACATCAACATCTTCTCCTAACAGAGTCTTTCTTAGTTCAGGTGAATTCCCGTATATACTATTTTCAATAGTTATTGGGTCCCTGCGGTGCGTTTTGGGGTACACAGTTCGGGTTGTGCACGAAGTATGCTGGGGGAGAGGGATGTTGTTGGTAAATGAGTGGTTTTAAAATTGACGTATAATATCATTTATTCATTAATTTCATTGAAGAACATAACTGCACAAAATCTTACTATAGAAGTATTCAAATGTGCTTGGAATAAGGGTCTGAGCACCTAATACGCAATATGACCTTAAATTAGAATTAATGACTCCTATTACGCGATCTAACATTGAAAGGTTCTCAAGTACAATCTGATTTCAAAGTAAATCAAACACTCAAAAACGCTATCTGATTATAAAGTTAAATGGATACCTGTGATTAGCTGTGAAAACAGTGGGAAGCAACTAACTGAATCTAATGCGCAACTCAGACATGGAATGCTTCGAACCAACTGTAGATTAAACCAAGTCATTAGCAAATGCAGGCCTGAATCTGAATTCTAAACTGGAACAAGTGAAGCGTATTGAGCTTTGCTCGTCCAGTAGAATTTCCTGCTGCTTAATGGCAGCTGGTTCAGTCTCACCATGTTGTCTGTTGAGATTTCGAAACGTGAGATGGTTCCAGGTTGTTAAGTATTACGCCGCCTGGTGTAAACTTACAATCTCACAAGAGCTGCACTGGATCACGACGGCTGCGGCAGGAGTCACGGAGCGGCGCTTCTTGGACGCGGGCACCAACAACAGTCTTACTCGAAGGCAGTAACAAGACTGTTTTCCGAAGTTATGATATTTACCTTTTCGGTTCTATTTATGTGGCCGAGCTGCCCCACAGGTTAGGTGGGGTGAACTTTAGCGAATCAGCATCTACATCTACGTTGATACTCTGTAAATCACATTTAAGTACCTGGAGAAGGTTCGTCGTACTACCTTCACAATAATTCTCCATTATTTCTAGCGTTGCTGCTACTTTTATAAACTTCTCCTTCTACAGTTTCATTTATTGTGGTTAACTACTAGTTTTTCAGATGAACTGGAGAAGCGAGCTTTACTTAGCACCAGAGTGGTCCCGCTAATCTTTCGGTGTGCATTGTGTCCCAAGGCACTGGGATGGCCCGTCCGGCTTCGCGCTACCGACTTGCCCAAGAAATGTAAGCGTCCACAGCCAAGCTGGGGTTCTTGACATGAATTCACAGGATACTACTAATTGGAACTTCAAATGAGATAAATTAATCGTAATAATCTGTATTGTAACTGTAACTGACCTCCTATCAAGCGAGACTGCGTATCAGTTATCTCAATTTCGTATAACTTCGTAGCCCTGGGGCAGAATTACACTCCCTGAGTGACTACATTCTGAGGGGTTTATACGTGGAGTTACTATTAGGAATAATCGCGAGTGTACCAGAAAAATTACAGCAATGTACAACATTTAGTTCAGGAGACACGACGTCATAAACACTGAGAAGCGTGAGGAACTACCGTATCATGCGAGACATTTAAACTTATTACTGCGTTGCTTCTAACTGTATTCGCAGACAGTATCCACATCTCCCATTGAATGTATCTGCTAAAATGTATTATTGTACAACTCATAATACAGGGGATATGACGTCATAAACACTTCGATGCACGAAAAATTACTGCATCATGCATGACGTTTTAATTTATTTCTTCATTGCTACTAATTCTTATAAATTACAGAGTGCAGCAATCAGTCGTCCTTTTTTTTTATTCTATTACGCAGATCCATATTTCGGCTAGTAGCTAGCCATTATCAATGCACTTTTTTCTATTGTCAGTGCGTGTAAGTCCCTGCTGTTCGAGCGTCAGTCACAGTTCTTTGAAGGACAAGACACATCCGCAGGAAATTAAGATACGAGTACAGTAAGACCGCGGTATATTCTGGCACTCGATAATACGGCAGACCCAATAGTCCGGCACGCATCAGAAATATTTAGCTCGGTGCGGTTGTCAGTACATTCGGGCGCCTTCGAGAAATAATTGGAACCGCTGGGTGCGGAGCCTCGTCAGTGACAATTGTGTGCCTCACACTTACAGTATAAATGTCTATGGAGCCAGCGTTCGGATGAGCAGAACGAGAATTCCGTCCATAACACCTGTTGCAGCTCAAGTCGTGTGATTTAGGGACGACGCAGTTTAGCCCGTATAGCGCTTAGCGTATTTTGAGAGTCATTACTTCGTTTCTACTAACAGAGCACCTTCAGGAGTACAGTATATGCGTTTTACAGGCATCTGAACAATTTGATACCAGGAACTGAAATTGTCTTAAAGATGTAAAAAGCGTTGGTATTGTGCTTTCTCGCCACAGTATCATGGTTCAGATTCCAATTTATTTTCGGTAACGGGGTACGAAGTGATAGCTGATAATATTTTTTTACGTTTTCTATTGTACTTATAGATATTATAAAGTCTCCATTCTAATTAATTACGTTACAATCACACTGTAGACGGCGCCGAAGTGTCATGAAAAAACAACGCATCTGGAACTATGAAATTGTTACACTATAAAGGTGAGCTATTTGCACTACTTTCAATTTTTCTCTATTTGCCTTCTACTATTTATAGACAAGCAAAATGTTTATAAGTTTTCTCGACATCTCGTCTGAAAAGTAAAACTATACACTACGCACAAATGACAAAAAAATATATTAGTGTTCGAATTCTGGAGTAATAAAAGAAGTCACAACCAGCTAGTCTATATTTTTTTACGATTTCTATTGTACGGATTCATATCGTCGAACCTGTTTTAATTAATTACGTTACAATGATACTGTATAGTAAACTGTTTAATCCAGAAATATTTAGAGACACACAAGAGTTTGAGAATTCGGATAAATTGGGGGAAATTAATCAGGCTATTATGTATAAATTTTATCTGCATATGAACATAGCACCTTAATATATCCACTGGCTGGCAGTTTACTCAAACACACTTTCTCATTTATCTGGCACTTGCTTGGCCATAAAATCGCAGAAATTATCTCTACAATACTAGATTGCGTAATACTGTTTCTCAATAGTTTTCAACAAATAAAGTTCCTCATATCAATATGACATTTCTAATTGTGGATTTGTTGAACATAGCTTTGAAAAGTGCCTGGGCCTCCTTCCACATAATTCTCTTACATCCGTAGCAACGGCAATACTGCACCAAAGCTGTTACTAAAATTAAACGCGCAGAAACTTATATAAAACAAGGTGAAAACGTGTGATATTCAAGTTTCCTATTACCGAAAATTCTAGACAAGTACTGTCGTCCCAGAATCATGTGACTAGCCCAATTTGATGTTGAGAACGTGCGCAGTAGGTTAGTCTCACTCCTTAGATGTATATACTCCATGGCCTCACTGAGCGATTGTATTCTTGCCAGGGAAGCCAGCTGTATTGTTAGCTTTGTACTGATATCAACCATTCTTCGGTCACTATAAATACATTTACAGTACTTACATTCGCGCAGAGAAAACTATGGCCTAAACTGGTCGAAGAAGTCGAGATGGAAAGTGATGTAAATGATGATGAGTCGCCACTGATCGCTCTGAAATTGTACGAGTGATAAATTCTGGATCCACTAATGAACTGAATGAGTTTTCAACACGAGGAGTTGACGAATGGATCGACACTGGCAGAAATTTGAGTATCTAGGAACAGCTGACTGACGATCAAGCGTTTTCAACTCATAGGAGGAACCAGAAACAGAGACACGAAGAAAAAACACCTGCAACTCATATCTCCTGGAATGAAGCTTCAGAAGCCTTAAACACTTGTGTGGTATTCGCTAAGAGTCACCAACAATACAACTCTTCAGAACTATAATTCTGCACAGCATACAAAGTAATTTTTGTCAAAAAAACGAGCTCAATTCAAGAAGATAGTTAGCATTCCTGCAATGTTCCAGGAGGCTCAGAAGAAAATTTCAACTAAACGATCTGGAAAGAGGAAGGTATTAAATTGGATAAAATTTGCATGTCAGCGTTACATCGGAAGCGTAACGATCGATTACTTTCAATCGAGAATGTTGGCATTACCAGAGACAGTCTCATAGTCGACGCCACGTGACGGAAAGTGGCACCCTGTGTACTGCCTATGTAATCAGCGCTTCCTCGAGTTCTCTTTGCAGTTTGCTGCTTTACCGCAGTCGGAGACGAAACGTCAGGGGAGAGTTTTATACATCGACGACGGCCTATCAGTCCGAAAGTTTTAAGTGAAGACAATACCGTAAGTGAAAGCCTATATTGTATGATTAAACGATAAGAGGTACAGGGTGTTTAAAAAATGACCGGTATATTTGAAACGGCAATAAAAACTAAACGAGCAGCGATAGAAATACACCGTTTGTTGCAATATGTTTGGGACAACAGTACATTTTCAGGCGGACAAACTTTCGACATTACAGTAGTTACAATTTTCAACAACAGATGGCGCTGCAAGTGATGTGAAAGATATAGAAGACAACGCAGTCTGTGGCTGCGCCATTCTGTGCGTCGTCTTTCTGCTGTAAGCGTGTGCTGTTCACAACGTGTAAGTGTGCTGTGGACAACATGGTTTATTCCTTAGAACAGAGGATTTTTCTGGTGTTGGAATTCCACCGCCTAGAACTCAGTGTTGTTGCAACAAGACGAAGTTTTCAACGGAGGTTTAATGTAACCAAAGGACCGAAAAGCGATACAATAAAGGATCTATTTGAAAAATTTCAACGGACTGGGAACGTGACGGATGAACATGCTGGAAAGGTAGGGCGACCGCGTACGGCAATCACAGAGGGCAACGCACAGCTAGTGCAGCAGGCAATCCAACAGCGGCCTCGGGTTTCCGTTCGCCGTGTTGCACCTGCGGTCCAAATGACGCCAACGTCCACGTATCGTCTCATGAGCCAGAGTTTACACCTCTATCCATACAAAATTCAAACGCAGCAACCCCTCAGCGCCGCTACCATTGCTGCACGAGAGACATTCGCTAACGATATAGTGCACAGGATTGATGACGGCGATATGCATGTGGGCAGCATTTGGTTTACTGACGAAACTTATTTTTACCTGGACGGCTTCGTCAATAAACAGAACTGGCGCATATGGGGAACCGAAAAGCCCCATGTTGCAGCCCCATCGTCCCTGCATCCTCAAAAAGTACTGGTCTGGGCCGCCATTTCTTCCAAAGGAATCATTGGCCCATTTTTCAGATCCGAAACGATTACTGCATCACGCTATCTGGACATTCTTCGTGAAATTGTGGCTTTACAAAGTGCCTTAGACGACACTGCGAACACCTCGTGGTTTATGCAAGATGGTGCCCAGCCACATCGCACGGCCGACGTCTTTCATTTCCTGAATGAAAATTTCGATGATCGTGTGATTGCTTTGGGCTATCCGAAACATACAGGAGGCGGCGTGGATTGGCCTCCCTATTCGCCAGACATGAACCCCTGTGACTTCTTTCTGTGGGGACACTTGAAAGACCAGGTGTACCGCCAGAATCCAGAAACAATTGAACAGCTGAAGCAGTACATCTCATCTGCATGTGAAGCCATTCCGCCAGACACGTTGTCAAAGGTTTCGGGTAATTTCATTCAGAGACTACGCCATATTATTGCTACGCATGGTGGATATGTGGAAAATATCGTACTATAGAGTTTCCCAGACTGCAGCGCCATCTGTTGTTGACAATTGTAACTACTGTAATTTCGAAAGTTTGTCTGCCTGAAAATGTACTGTTGTCCCAAGCATATTGCAACAAACGGTGTATTTCTATCGCTGCTCGTTTAGATTGTATTGCCGTTTCAAATATACCGGTCATTTTTGAAACACCCTGTAGATACTGTTATTGCAGTCCGACATGTTCCATGCCCTGGAAAGCGTCAGATGTCTGTGCTATTTCTAAAGGTAGTGATTCCAATTAAACTGCTCCATATTCCTAATACCAATTTTTGTTAATAAGTTTGTTCTTGAGTTTTCTAAGTCAATGGTAATTATTTTATTTCGTAATTGGCGTACGAAAAGTTATTTGTGTATATTGAACTTTTCTAAACCTTTGAACCTTAAACTGTACAGGAGTACAGTATTCGACATTTAATTCAAAATTGGTTTTAGAGAAAAGTAATACATACTTTCAAATTTTCATATTGTAATTTCTCTTGTTGTATTTAATAAATAACGGTTACATCCTTATGTACATTGAAACTGTAGGTTTTGCTTATATCACATTTTTAAAGCAGATTTTCGGAAATGACCATGATAATCGGACATATTTGAGAATACAGCATTGACAACTTAGCAAGCCGAATTGCCAAGCTCCTACTGTACCAAGTGATAGCTCAAAAATATTATATTGTCACTCATTAAAATAACAGCTGCATAACTTGTGTGACTAACGCGAGGTAACACAATGTTTTACACTACAAGTAGCCGGCCGCGGTGGTCTCGCGGTTCTAGGCGCTCAGTCTGGAGCCGCGTGACTGATACGGTCGCAGGTTCGAATCCTGCCTCGGGCATGTATATGAGTGATGTCCTTAGGTTATTTAGGTTTAAGTAGTTCTAAGATGTTAAGTCCCATAGTGCTCAGAGCCATTCGAACCATTTGTTTACACTACAAGTAGATAAGCCCACTGACTCAAACAACGTATACATTCAGTGTATGCCTTTACGTTCACGCATTGTAACATATGACACACAGTGTGATTAATTGTAAGATAAAAGTCACTAAAATCTTACTGGAAATATCGATGCATACAGACCTATAGATCACCTTTCTATCAATTGCTAAACTGTGATCAGCTGTGCAGTATACAATTTGTAGAATCCCTCCGTTCATACTGTTAATGCTGACTGCTGATTTAATACAAACGAATGCACTGTAGTAGTTACACAGTGCTGGTATGAGATACAAATGACTTTGATCTTGAGTATCAACTTACACTGATGAGGACATCTGCTGTAACGCAACACTTGACGTTGAGGGGGTTATTATGTTACAGCTGATGCAACTGGGTGAGGTATATTCAAGGTCAACCCGCTCCTGCCAGGTCTGTCCACACACTTGTATGTTATGCATTCAAGGACACTGCCTCCCCTCCCCTACCCCTCCAAGCTTGCCCACACACCTGACGCATTGCCAGTCTGAGGTACAAATCACTTTGAGTATCAGATTGCACTGCTATCGACTTCTGAGAACCTTGCCCGCTCGCTTGAAGTGGTACATTGAAGGTCACCCCCTCCCCTCCCCCTTCCAACTGGACCAATGTGATTAATGCACCTCCACACCACCCCTTTTTTTACTAGATCAGTTGTGAGAGATGTACCACTGGAGCTCTGTGCACCATACGGAGAGGACCATCACGTTTGTTCAGGGTCAAGTTATTACTGTTATTATTATTATTATTATTATTATTATTATTATATAAGTGGCCAAGATAGATACGAAGCCCACACCTACTACAGTAGTACAAGTTTATATGCCAATTAGCTCTGCAGATGACGAAGAAATTGAAGAAATGTACGATGAAATAAAAGAAATTATTCAGATAGTGAAGGGAGACGAAAATTGAATAGTCATGGGTGACTGGAATTCGAGTGTAGGAAAAGGGAGAGAAGGAAACATAGTAGGTGAATATGGATTGGGGCTAAGAAATGAAAGAGGAAGCCGCCTAGTAGAATTTTGCACAGAGCACAACTTAATCATAGCTAACACTTGGTTTAAGAATCATGAAAGAAGGTTGTATACATGGAAGACCCCTGGAGATACTAAAAGGTATCAGATAGATTATATAATGGTAAGACAGAGATTTAGGAACCAGGTTTTAAGTGGACTCTGACCACAATCTATTGGTTATGACCTGTAGATTAAAACTGAAGAAACTGCAAAAATGTGGGAAATTAAGGAGATGGGACCTGGATAAACTGAAAGAACCAGAGGTTGTACAGAGTTTCAGGGAGAGCATAAGGGAACAATTGACAGGAATGGGGGAAATAAATACAGTAGAAGAAGAATGGGTAGCTCTGAGGGATGAAGTAGTGAAAGCAGCAGAGGATAAAGTAGGTAAAAAGACGAGGGCTGCTAGGAATCCTTGGGTAACAGAAGAAATATTGAATTTAATTGATGAAAGGAGAAAATATAAAAATGCAGTAAATGAAGCAGGCAAAAAGGAATACAAACGTCTCAAAAATGAGATCGACAGGAAGTGCAAAATGGCTAAACAGGGATGGATAGAGGACAAATGTAAGGATGTAGAGGCTTATCTCACTAGGGGTAAGATAGATACTGCCTACAGGAAAATTAAAGAGACCTTTGAAGAGAAGAGAACCACGTGTATGAATATCAAGAGCTCAGATGGCAACCCAGTTCTAAGCAAAGAAGGGAAGGCAGAAAGGTGGAAGGAGTATATAGAAGGTTTATACAATGGCGATGTACTTGAGGACAATATTATGGAAATGGAAGAGGATGTAGATGAAGACGAAATGGGAGATACGATACTGCGTGAAGAGTCTGACAGAGCACTGTAAGGCCTGAATCGAAACAAGGCCCCCGGAGTAGACAACATTGCATTAGAACTACTGACGGCCTTGGAGAGCCAGTCATGACAAAACTCTACCAGCTGGTGAGCAAGATGTATGAGACAGGCGAAATACCCTCAGACTTCAAGAAGAATATAATAATTCCAATCCCAAAGAAAGCAGGTGCTGACAGATGTGAAAATTACCGAACTATCAGTTTAATAAATCACAGCTGCAAAATACTAACGCGAATTCTTTACAGACGAATGGAAAAACTGGTAGATGCGGACCTTGGGGAGGATCAGTTTGGATTTCGTAGAAATGTTGGAACACGTGAGGCAATACTGACCTTACGACTTATCTTAGAAGAAAGATTAAGAAAAGGCAAACCTACGTTTCTAGCATTTGTAGACTTGGAGAAGGCTTTTGACAATGTTGACTGGAATACTCTTTTTCAGATTCTAAAGGTAGCAGGGGTAAAATACAGGGAGCGAAAGACTATTTACAATTTGTACAGAAACCAGATGGCAGTTATAAGAGTCGAGGGGCATGAAAGGGAAGCAGTGGTTGGGAAAGGAGTGAGACAGGGTTGTAGCCTCTCCCCGATGTTATTCAATCTGTATATTGAGCAAGCTGTAAAGGAAACAAAAGAAAAATTTGGAGTAGGTATTAAAATTCATGGAGAAGAAGTAAAAACTTTGAGGTTCGCCGATGACATTGTAATTCTGTCAGAGACGGCAAAGGACTTGGAAGAGCAGTTGAACGGAATGGACAGTGTCTTGAAAGGAGGATATAAAATGAACATCAACAAAAGCAAAACGAGGGTAATGGAATGTAGTCAAATTAAATCAGGTGATGCTGAGGGAATTAGATTAGGAAATGAGACACTTAAAGTAGTAAAGGAGTTTTGCTATTTAGGAAGTAAAATAACTGATGATGGTCGAAGTAGAGAGGATATAAAATGGAGACTGGCAATGGCAAGGAAAGCGTTTCTGAAGAAGAGAAATTTGTTAACATCGAATATAGATTTATGTATCAGGAAGTCGTTTCTGAAAGTATTTGGAGTGTAGCCATGTATGGAAGTGAAACATGGACGATAACTAGTTTGGACAAGAAGAGAATAGAAGCTTTCGAAATGTGGTGCTACAGAAGAATACTGAAGATAATGTGGATAGATCACGTAACTAATGAGGTGGTATTGAATAGGATTGGGGAGAAGAGAAGTTTGTGGCACAACTTGACTAGAAGAAGGGATCGGTTGGTAGGACATGTTTTGAGGCATCAAGGGATCACAAATTTAGCATTGGAGGGCAGCGTGGAGGGTAAAAATCGTAGAGGGAGACCGAGAGATGAGTACACTAAGCAGATTCAGAAGGATGTACGTTGCAGTAGGTACTGGGAGATGAAGCAGCCTGCACAGAATAGAGTAGCATGGAGAGCTGCATCAAACCAGTCTCAGGACTGAAGACAACAACAAAAGTTTCATCATTTGAGGTCTAGGGAGAGGACCAGTGTGAGGGAATTTCTTAATAACAAATTAAATATAATACTATTACAATTTCGTGAATTCCGTCCTTTGACGTGCTAGCAAGGAATAATTGCTACCCCATGCAGAAATTTAAGTTCTATCATTTTCCATTTTTCCTAATTTTTACACATTTTCACCATTTTTCGTATTTCTTCATATTTTCCCCAAGTTTATCAATTTTTACATACTTTGTACACATTTTAGTCACATTCTGTATTTTTCCATATCTTCCACAGATTTACCATTATTATATATTTTACAATTTTCCATAGTCTGTATGTCAATATACAATATATGCTCTTATTGCAAATAACTGCCAGCCAGAGTGGCCGAGCGGTTCTAGGCGTCTCAATCTGGAACCGAGCGACCTCTGCGATCGTAGGTTCGAATCCTGCCCTGGGCATGGATGTGCGTGATGTCCTCAAGTTAGTTGGGTTTAATTAGTTCTAGGTTCTCGGGGACTGATGACCTCAGAAGTTAAGTCCCATAGTGCTCAGAGCCATTTGAACCATTTTTGCAAATAACTGCAGTACATTACTTAACAAAAAATACATGGTTGCAGAGACTTTAAAAGTTAACAGAAACCACAGAGAAGTTTATAAACACATTATGTAATATTTACAACAAACACACTCTTGAAAATACTTTAAATGATCAAGGAATATCACTTTGCTTTATATAAACAAATAAACCTTTCTTACATCATCCTTACATTTCTAGTGTGTGTGTGCGTGTGTGTGTGTGTGATGTCATGGTATATGCACTCAAAATGGCGTGTTCTCTTACTGTTATAAATAATGATGACATGATACATTGTGAAAATATTTATGAACTTCATCATGTCATAGCAAAATTCTGAGATTTACCTATTTCCAAAATTTACGTAAATATGGTATATACCGCCACCGCCAGCCATGGGAGTTGCTATGATTCAAACACAATATATGAGCCACCCGTTGGACATGCAGCACTTAGAGCACTGACGCATAGCGAGCTTATAGTCTCCCCACAACTGACCCAAAACCACGAACACTACGCTTCCCGACTACCCAGCAATGGTAGAAAAATTTGCTTAACAATTTATGTGTAATCTTTCCGACGCGACCGACTTGGTTGCTGATAGAAAAGACGCTGGTACAAAAGGAGGTACTAAGGAAGGCCCATCATGCCCACGTGACTATCGGCAAACAGGTCCCAACACGTTCGCAGAAATTTGTGGGTGGCATTGCAAAATAATAATAGTAATAATCTGGCTTTCAGCTAGTCTCGAAAGGGGAACGAAAGCAGCTTGCACCTGGTAGCCAAGAATGTTACCTGGGAACTGGTTTTTTCCTAAAGTGGGAAGACATCCTTTTTAGGTTGAATTGTTGACAAATGTCAGTCAGACGTGTGCCGTTGATCTAAGCGTTTCGGTGTGTTGAATTTGTACCAATGATTTATCTACAGGTTTTTTTCTGTTCCAAATAGAGAGTTGAAGTCTCCCATTACTATTTTCACGTCATCTTGGTGAATTTTGCTCATAGTATTTTCGAATGTGTTCCAGAATTTTTCGACATTTTCGGTGTTTTTCTTATTTTCGATGTTGGTGGGGGCATGTGCATTGATGAGTGTATATTTTTTACTGGGTCTCTGAATGAGCATAGGCATAAGCCGATTGTTGATGGGCCGGCCTTGGTGGCCGAACGGTTCTACGCTCTTCAGTCCGGAACCGCGCGACTGCTACGGTCGCAGGTTCGAATCCTGCCTCGGGCATGGATGTATGTGATGTCCTTAGGTTAGTTAGGTTTAAGTAGTTCTACGTTCTAGGGGACTGATGACCACCGCTGTGAAGTCCCTTAGTGCACAGAGCCATTTGAACCATTTGATTGCTGATGGGTGTGATTTCTTTGACAGAGTTGATGATAGATCTGTGTTCGAGAAATGCAATGCCGAAGATTGGTACGCGTTTCGCTACCTTTTGTTGTATTTTGCTCTTCAAGATGCAATGGTTTCCGTAATGCAAGGTTCTATTCTCAGTTAGTCGTGGTTCTTGAAGAGCGAAGGATGAGAAATTATTCAAAAATGTTCAAATATGTGTGAAATCTTATGGGACTTAACTGCTAAGGTCCTGAGTCCCTAAGCTTACACACTACTTAACCTAAATTATCCTAAGGACGAACACACATACCCATGCCCTGGGGAGGACTCGAACCTCCGCCGGGACCAGCCGCACAGTCCATGACTGCAGCGCCTTAGACGGCATTGCAAATTAGCACCGAACACTCCCCTCCGTCCTCGCTTTCTCGATAAGAAACCAGCCCCCAAATCATCCTGCTTTTAATGCTAGAGAAGGTATGTGGGTGACATCAGCATTTGTCAGCCAGCGCGCCCATATAGAATAAAAAAGAATAGGAAGACGATTGACCAACCACAACACAATATTTAAACAATTAAACCATACGTTATTAGTATGTCAACTCACTATAAAGCTCATAATCCACTACCGAAAAATCCAAAGTACAGAGTGTCTCAAAATTTTAAGGCTTTCCAGCGCTTGTTACACGCAACTTAAAATTATAAGTAATACATTATAGGAAAGAACAACTCAAACAGTTTTGTTCGTATAACTGTGCACGAAAGAAACAGTATGGAACGACCAAGAGTGGTTGAAGAATGTGTTTCACGAACAATTCCGTTGATGTCATTGTAGATACTTTCCAATTTCACCCTAATCGTTTGCAGTTGTTAAAAGTTCCAAAGCCTACAGACTAAGATTTACGTACCAACTTTGCAAACGAAATGTCGCTGCTTGACAACAAAGATTTTGTGGATCGTCTCATCTTCAGTGATGAAAGGACATTTCACCTATGTAGAAATGTGAACACACATAATGTGTGCACTTTGTGGTCAGCAAACCCCCACGAGATGGTACAGTTGCAACAAGACTCCCCTAAATTGAATGTTTTTGTGCATATCCTGAAAGGAAGGTTAAGGGCCTTATTTTTTGGTGAAGCAACTGTTATTGGTATTTGTTGTCTCTAGAACTATGACTCTTTCCTCAATTGGAAGAAGCTAAACTAACGAACTTCATTTGGCAGCAAGATAGTGCTCTGTGTCACGGGCATAGCTCAGTAAGTGATTGGTTCAACGATGTTCTACCCGGCCGCTGGATTTGCCGCAAGGGGCCGGATAACAGAGCGTGTTTTGCATGACCTTCACGCTCACACACGATCTGACACCGTGTGATTTTTACGTTTGGGGATCATAAAAGATCATGTGTATGTGCCTCCGCTACCAGCTGATCCATCCGGCTTTAGAAACAGCATTGTTGCAACAATTACTCCAGCTACACTGGTCAAGGTTTGCGATGAACCTTCCTATCAACTCGATGTGTGACAAATGTTGCTCGTATTATACACTTATAACAAAAACTGTTTCAATTCCTTTTTTATTCGATGTATTATTTACAATTGTAATTTGAATGTAATAAATGCTACGAAGCCTTTAAACTCGTCTATTTATTCTGAAACATCCAGTATATTCACGTCCAAAAAAAAAAGTTCAAATGGCTCTGAGCACTATGGGACTTAACATCTTAAGTCATCAGTCCCCTAGAACTTAGAACTACTTAAAACCGAACTAACCTAAGGACATCACACAACACCCAGCCATCACGAGGCAGAGAAAATCCCTAACCCCGCCGGGAATCGAACCTGGGAACCCGGGCGTGGGAAGCGATATACGCACGTCCCCGTCATCCAAATGAGACTGAGTGCAGCAAAAATAAACTGTGTCTGCATACCAGTCACCAGCTGTCCAATGTCACAGAATTTCTGTCGATGCTAGATAAATGTGGCCATAGAGATACGCAACGGCCATACGCAATCTGTCAATAACCCGAGACGACTCAGCCGACGCTGTTCACATACAGTCGACGCCACATATGACACACCTAACGCAAAAACCCAAGTATATACACATACAGTACACCGCTGTAAGCAAAATACCAAAGGCCATTAGTTTCACAAAATACACCGATATGCATTAAACTATTTCCGAAATGTAGTATTTGTATTGTATTGTACTGTATGTTAACCGGGGGCCTAGAAACGACGGAGAGGCTCAGTGGGCCACAACCTCACGACGACTACCGCAGTCCACTCCCCTCTGCCGCCCCACTCCTTCAGGGTTATTGTGCGGTTCGGCCCCGGTGGACCACCCTCCACCCCCCGCAGGGGACGTCTCACACCAGACGAGTGTAACCCCTATATTTGCATGGGAGAGTAATGGTGGTGTATACGTACGTGGAGAACTTGTTTGCGCAGCAATCGCCGACATAGTGTCGCTGAGGTGAAATAAGGGGAACCAGCTCGCATTCGCCAAACCAGATGGAGAACTGCCTAAAAACCATCCACAAACTGGCCGGCTCACCGGACCTCGACCCAAGTCCTCCGGGGGGATTTGTGCCGCGGACCAGGCGCACCTTCCCAATCCGGAAAGCCGTGCACGGATAACCGGGCGGACAATATAATATTTAATAAGAAATAAATTCTTGCTTAAAACTTCTGTAAGCGTACACTGTTGATCCCATCACTCCAGTACGAATAAAAATTTTACCGATGGTCCCTGGAAATTCCGAAAGACGTATACGAAACTAGTCGTCACACCACCACCACAGCGCCGACGTGCCCGGTAAAATATTCCGGCTTCTGTAGACGCTCCCATATCTCTGAGAAACGCAACATGTCCGTATCTCGCTTATGTGTTAATCGTATAGTTGGAAAAAGTATCTAAGCGTCTTTATATGCAACCGACATGATGCGGCTTGCGGACAACACGTACTTATTTGCTCCCAGAAACTATTGGAAAAATATGCTATTCATAAATGGAAAAACTCCGCCGTTTGTCGCTCACGCTAACTGCCGATTTCCCCAGCCCCTCCGTTTCCTTGCCCGTGACTCTCCGATCAGAATATTTAGAACAACGACTTTGTAAAAGACTTCCCTAAAAACAATAACATAGTGATAGACTTGTCACTGGTATGTTCGATCAACATGCGAGTATTACGTGAACTCAAACTGGTCGATGTTCTTTCGCGAAAACACTATTGAGGACGGACATTCACACCCAACATACATTTCGTGTAAGTTTAGAGAAACATGGATTCGTACAAAGGCATATAGACAGTCGTTTTCTTTCCTTACTCTATTTTTGTGGGTAGCACAAGGTACTATGAGGTGACTCGCAGAGTATGTATGCAATTGTAAAGACAGACTTCATGATAATGTGACCAAGTTATAAGCATACAGCGACCTAGAATCCGGTCCAACATTAAATAACACAATAATTTGCGATATGTGTGTAGAATTAGCGACCAACTGTCTGTTTCACAATTCAGACTGGACATCATATATGTGTAAACAGTTGGCTTCAAAATGGTTCAAATGGCTCTGAGCACTATGGGACTTAACATCTGCGGTCATCAGTCCCCTAGAACTTAGAACTACTTAAACCTAACTAACCTAAGGACATCACACACATCCATGCCCGAGGCAGGATTCGAACCTGCGACCGTAGCAGTCACGCGGTTCCGGACGAGCGCCTTAACCGCGAGACCACCGCGGCCGGCTGTAAATAGTTCACAAGTTTCCTATATCCGCAGTGAAATAAGCTTCTACGGAAGAGCTACAACATAGTTCTCTCGATAATTATCCACCACATGTATTAATCCAACCTGGTAAGTGCTTCAGCCTTTCGAGCATTTCCCACATTTTTTATGTAACACGTCACGAAAATCCGGAACATGTTATGTAAGTGATAAATAATAATTACAGATGAGATGGAACATAACGGTAATCATGGGTATTTTATGGTTGCATATTGGCATTGTAACTACATATTGTTCCAGGCAACCGAGCGAGGTGGCGCAGTAGTTAGCACACTGCACTCGCATTCGGGAGGACAACGGTTGAATCCCGTCTCCAGCCATCCTGATTTAGGTTTTCCGTGATTTTCCTAAATAGTTTCAGGCAAATGCCGGGATGGTTCCTTTGAAAGGGCACGGCCGATTTCCTTCCCAATCCTTCCCTAACCCGAGTTTGCGCTCCGTCTCTAATGACCTCGTTGTCGACGGGACGTTAAACACTAACCACCACCACCACCTGTTCCAGGCAGTCGATCCGTTTCAACGGCAGCCCTTTCAACACTGAGGCAAGTAAGTGCATTTGCAAGGTTAAATAATGCACTGTGGCAACACTCACCAAGTAAAAATTCTCCCTGCATTCCCAAGAAGTTCACTATAAACATTTTCCACCACAAATGGTACAGAATAGGAAGTAGTGAAGAAGTGCGCTTCTTTGAAAAATAAATACATAGTCTATATCGTAGTCTCTGAAGATCTCTGCAGCTTCGTTGCCAAGAACCAACTGCCAACAGCGCTGACGAGACCGCGGGTGAGACGTAGACTATCGCTATAGCACACTCTCACCCACAGATACAAGAAAAAGCGGTCATTGGGATATAACGGCCGATCACGAGACACAAACCACGGCGAAGAAAATGTACCCAGCCTAGGTAAACAGCGGACACATCAGAGTACACCTTGTATTACAGTAGAGTCTCAATTATCCGATCTTCGGTTATCCGACCTTCTGTGTTATCCGACCCTTTCACGGCGCGGCCGTGCGCCAGGCGACTACAGGTCAGCGACTAACGTGTTGTTTGTTGATACTCAGTTCATTGTCGCCGTCTGCTACTCCTCACTCCTCAGTGCTAACTTAGATCTGTAGTGGAGTGGACGTGTTGCACTTTGTTTATTGTAAAAATTCCTGGTGGTGGTTTCAAAACGGAAAAAGGTGCTCGTTTCAATGGAAGAAAAAATTAAAGCTTTAAATAGAATAGACAGTGGTGAAACTTTATTAAAAGTGGCGCAAGTTTATAACGTCGGGAAAACAACAGTTGGAGACTGGAAAAGGAACTGCAATGGAATTGAGAAGTGGTGTTCTCAGCGAGCAACCTCGGCTGTTTTGGAAGATCGGAAAAGCATGAAAAAATGTGATTATGAAAGAGTAAGTGAAGCTTTGATCCTATGGTTTACTCGACATAGAGATAAAGGTGTACCCATGTTGGGGCCTATTTTGCAGTAAAAAGCCTTAAAAGTTTCGTAACGAAACTGATTTCATAGCTAGTGTAGGTTTTCTCGATAGATGGAAGAAAAGATACCGAATTCGGCAACTTAATGTCTGTGTGAAAAGCTTTCAGCAAATTTTGAAGCTGTTCAGTTCTTTAGGAATAAACTTCACAAAGTATTGGACAAGGAAAACTTAACAGGCGATCAAATTTTTAACTGCAACGAGATTAGTCTCAATTACAAAATGTTACCGGAAAAAACATTAGCGTTAAATGCCGAAAAGGCAGCGCCAGACTACAAACGTAGCAAAGAAAGAGTGACAATTCTTGCATGAGTAACGCCACAGCAAATTTGAAAATGAAACTGTCTATGATAGGTAAGCCAAAAAACGATAGCATTTAAAAATGTATCTAAAAATGCTTTACCGGTGAAATATTACAACCAAAAAAATGCTTGGATCAGCTCACACATTTTTAAAGAATGGTTTTTTAACGAGTTCGTGCCACAAACTGAAAAGTTTTTGAAAGCCAACAACTTGCCCCGCAAAGCACTGTTGCTTCTAGGCAATGCCACTTGTCATCCTAATGAAGATGAACCTCAAGATCAATATATGAAAACCATGTTTTTGCCTCCAAATGTCACATCCTTATGTCAGTCTATGTACCAAGGGACCTTAGAGACACTGAAGAGAGTCTTTCTTCCCTCTTTAACTAATGCTGTGGACAAGGGAGAGGACATGCTAGAGCAGTTGCGCCGTATTAATTTGAAAGACGTACCTTGTGACGTGGCCCAATCTTGGGAGAGTGTTGGAGCAAATACAATTGCAAAATCCTGGAAAATTTTGCTAAAGGAAAATTAAGAAAATTCTCCAGATGATGAAAATCTACAGCAACAGACCGACGAGAAAATACTAGCCTGCTTTCATTGTTATGAAAAGTTCCGGAATGTGCTCGCGCCACAGAAGATGACATAAACGAATGGATTGTCCAAGATGAAGAATTTGAAGTGAAAGATGAAGAAATAGTCAACATGGTAAAGGAAAAAGAAGAAGACGAAGAAGCGGATGTACTGGAGGAATTGCGCCCAAGATTTCTCACAACGAAGGACACAAGGCCTTAGAAACTGCTTTAAAATATGTAGAGCAACTGGAGGAAGCATCGTCTACCGAGGTTTTAGTTCTTAAGAGACTACGCGATTTAGCGGCAAAAAAACGGCAAACACCAGGCAAACAAAAGACAATTACTAACTTCTACACACAGTAAATATCTATTCAGTCTAATTTGATTTGTATTGTATTAAATATTTAACTCATTTGGCCTTCTTTAGTTCAATTTTTGTGTTTTTTTGTATTATTTACCGTGTTATCCGACCTCCCCGCTTATCCGACCTTGCGCTGCCGGTTTAGGTCGGATAATGGAGACTCTACTGTACCTTAAATTACAACTAAAAGCATACAGTGCAAAGTCTTATTACTGATTGTCAGTCATGAATGCCTTTTTTTAGAGCATCGATGTATGGTACTGCATCCTGCTATTACCGAATATCCCGTTAAAACTTCAGTCTTCCACAACATCTACACAACCAGCTAAGATGGGGCACTTACGTATACCACATATATCGTATATGTTAACAATCTCATCTTAGGTTATAGATACAGGACAGTTATAATTAAAGTGCAGTGTGGGCTGTAATTACCGTATGTCAGCGAAACTTAGTAGATACTCTAATGTGTTAAAACAAAACCGATTTACGTTGAAAAAAAAACATTATTTCCAATTTTGACCACCATGTGCAAATCTGGAGCTGTGAATACAAGGAATACATATAGAAATATTTCCATATGTAATGGATTAGGAACGGGATGTGAGCAGAGAAGGTGAAATAAGTGAGAAAGGCATAATTTTGGTTTTATTCTTAACCACCGATAACACAGTTTATTCAAAATGAGCACTGGAGTCACCGACGAGATGCTGTACTGCACCAGATTTGCGCCCGATGGCCAAAATTGGAACTAATTTTTTTCTAGCATAAATCAGCTCTGCATTGGCGCATTAACATATCTACCAACTGTCGCAGGAATACGATAATTACAGCCCACACTGGACCCCTGTGAGTAGCTACACTTTAATCATAACCACCTGAGATATGCAGTACAAGAACGCAGTTTGAAAAGAGCATTTGTTAAAGGCGAAAGGGAGTAGATGGCTGGCAATTCGACTAATCAATTCGTCACCCATGTTTCATTACTTATGCTTACTATGCCTGGCAAAAGCGCCAACTTTCCAGAGGTTCTTGCTAGTGTAAAATCTAGTTAGATTCATCGTCTTCATGATGATCCTACACACAAAGAAATAAGATTAATAGAGTTGAATATACTGCGTGGTTATAATTAAAGTGCAGCTACTCACGAAAGTCCAGTATGGTTGTAATTATCATATGTCAGTGACACCTGGTAGATGTGCTAATGCGTTATTGCGGAACCGATTTATGCTGGAAAAAAAAATAGTTCCGATTTTGGCCATCAGGGGCAAATCTGGCGCTGTACAGCGTCTCGTCGGATCTGTGGTGCTCATATTGGATTGTGTATGTGCCGGTTAATAATAAAATCAACGTTATGTCTTTCTGATTTGTTTGACCTTTTCTGCCCACGTCCCGTTCCTGAGCCATTAGATATGAAAACATTTCTATACGTCTTTGTTGCATTCATAGCTCTAGATATGCACGTGATGCCCAAAATTGGAACTTATTTTTTCCAGCACAAATCGATTCCACATTAATGCATTAGTACGTCGCGCAAGTTTCGCTGTCGTACGGTGTAATTACAGCCCACACTGAACCTCTGTGAGTATCTGCACTTTAAATGTAACCATCTGGTATCTGTGTCAGGTGGGTTGTGGACATGGATGTGGAGTTCGTGGTCACTGAAGACATTCATAGAATGACGCCATCACTGTCCTTCGGCAGTTGTGCGGGAGTGCAGGTTAAGATCAGCAACGTTTATGTATTTGTTAAAGGTTCGGTTTACATCGCTTAGGAAATCGTAAGGGAGTGGTAGGGTGGATGTAGTCAGTGGTAAGTGTTAATGTGAGTCTTGGGAGAAAGATTTTAAGGATGAGATGCTCAGTTGGACCATTTTGGACTGGTTGAAGGGTGGAAAGGCTATTTTGGAGGTGGGAGATGGCTACTCCACCACAGGCAATAGTATAAGGTTTATGAGTTCGATGTAGGCTGGAGAAGACATTAGTATAGAATATTGAGGTTGGAGAAATGTTTCGTTTAAAAGGAGGGCATGGATTCCGTATAGCCTGAGGGTATGGGTACGAAGACGCTTATTTGCGGGGAGGGAATGCATGTTATGGTACAGGATGTTGGTACAGGTAGTTGAATTCTGAAACAGGTGAAGTATGTACTGAGACGGAAGACGGTGCAGGCGACGAGGATTATTTCATGTAGGATGTGAGGTCTTTCAAAAGGGTGGCTGTTTTGGAAGACTAAGATTACAAAACGTATAATGTCTCCAATGATGGGTGGAGAACAGAGGGAGTTGTTTGTGTGGAGTGGTTTATTAACAATGGGTATGGGCACTATGAATTCAAGTTTTTGAGGAGGAGATTTGGATTTGCATTTGTGGGAGCATGCAGGATGAAACTGATCGCAGGGATAGTAGGCAGACAGAAATTTTAGATTAAGACATTGTTTGTGGTTACAGCGGTGCTCGCTTGCAGAAAGGGCAGGTGGGTTGGTTTTTGCAATTTTCGGTCAGGTGATGAGTATACGGAGACATCCCAGATATCGATAAGTTTGTGTCGTTGTAGATACTTCTACAGGATGCTTTCTGTGGGAAATCAAGGCTGTACGTGTCATAAGTTTGCGAGGTGCCGGGGTGGGGATGAGTTTGTTCCTCTTTAATTCTGACGAATTTTGCATGAGAACGAGACATGCACTCGACCCCCCTCCTTACCTACCGCCTAATTAATTACGCGCACAACGGTAACGAAAGGAAATGATGGTGGACCCTGCTAGTTAGTAAAATAAGGAGCGCACACTCACAATAATTTAATAAAATCGTAATCTACTCAGAGAAAAACAAAGAGAACCTTATCATCATAAACAACATGAAATGGGATTCTGCATACATCTACGAAAGACTACAATGAGATTTATTTACATCAGAACATAAAGGCACATGTTTTTCGACACAAGCAGTAAGTTAAAGGACAGAGGTTATATAGACCTATTGTGAGAATAAGAGTTGGCTCGAGAACACGGGGCTCCTACTCTCTGTGATGCAACAGATTGACGATATGCCTGCAGGTCCTAATGAATCAAATATTACTCCCCCCAACTGCAATGCAGTATTGCGACTAATAGTGAGACCTCAAATGGGGTCACGTGAAGAAGCAAGCCAGGTGGACTTGTAGCAAAGCCAGCGGGCGTGCTGCTGAGGGATTCAGATAGGTCCTACAATGCCGAAGCAGCAAAATACTGTACCAGTCCTGAAATCTGCAGCACGTCGTCGGTAGGCAGCGTACTGGTGATGTAGGCGCCGACTTCTGCTGCGCAGCAACTCTGTTTCAACCCCTGGTCTCGAAGGCTGTCCGAGAATTCTAAATTCTGCCGAAAAAGTGCGACTAAGTAAGAGACCGCCCGACTCGGGCGAAGATCAGATCGCCGGCCGCTGTGACAGAGAGGTTCTAGGCGCTTCAATCCGGAACCGCACGAGCACTACAGTCACAGGTTCGAATTCTGCCTCGAGCGTCCGCAGCCCGTGGTCGTGCGGTAGCGTTCTCGCTTCCCACGCACGGGTTCCCGGGTTCGATTCCCGGGGGGTAAGGGATTTTCTCTGTCTCGTGATGACTGGGTGTTGTGTGATGTCCTTACGAGAGTTAGGTTTAAGTAGTTCTAAGTTCTAGGGGACTGTTGACCATAGATGTTGAGTACCATAGTGCTCAGAGCCATTTGAACCTTTTTTTTTTTTTTTGCCACGAGCATGGACGTGTATGATGTCCTTAAGTTAGTTTGGTTTAAGAAGTTCTAAGTCTAGGGAACTGATGACCTCAGATATTAAGTCCCATAGTGCTCAGAGCCATTTGAAGTATGCTGCGCCCGCGCAACCCAAGAGCGAAGCCAACATTGCTCAACTATCTACCATCCTCGAAAGCCGCGAATCACCATTCAGTGCTGATTCCAAAATTCTCCCACACTGTCTTAGAACATCATTCGCGCCAATAGCGACCGTTCCCTCATATTTCGAGCAGGGCTTTATGACGTCAACTTGCCTCACTTTAAGTTGACCAGTCATACCTCTGCTATTCAGCTGAGGGCACTGAACCTGCCGTTTGACCAGCTATGGAAACAACATGCCTAGACCACCGGCCATTAGGCGCCAGACAGTCACACCCAGCAGGGCACGGTCCATAAGTATTCTCAGAATCATGAGGAAAATGCAGTCAGTCAGTGCCAGCAGTCTTCGTTCCGGCGCGTCCGGAACGGTAAACACATAAACTGTGGCGACACCCAGACGTCTCGCACGTCGTTTCGTCGTGCATACAATAGGCGAAACTCGATCGACGTCAGTCGTTCCGCCAGGCGCTTAAGCCCATTGGTGTACGAGCCTCTCACTATTCAAATGGTTCAAATGGCTCTGAGCACTATGGGACTTAACATCTGAGGTCAATAGTCGCCTAGAATTTGGAACTACTTAAACCTAACTCATCCATGCCCGTGGCAGGATTCGAACCTGCGACCGTAGTGGTCGCGCGGTTCCAGACTGAAGCGCCTAGAACCGCTCGGTCACACCGGCCGGCCTCTCAGTATTCGCAGAAGTGCAGTCCCCAACCGGAAACGCAGTGTGCCACGTCGTCTGGTGGTCGCCTGGCACAGGCCACCCAGGGAAGTAACTCAACATGCATAGGAATCAAGTGAGAAGTATTTTGGGCTCTCAGTATCAATACTCTCATTACAATAACTTTATTCAGCCTGTTACCACCGTGCAGTGACATAAAACATTAATAAAATTTATGAAAATGAGATTTGACATGCAAAAGAGGGCACGGAACCTCTCAAGTTTGTCGACCGTGTCGGGAGATTCTGAAAACACTTTTACTAAGTAGCGTTGTCCATTATCATTTCGTATGCATAGTGCCTTGCTTACATTAATTCCTGCTAGCGAGTTCAGCTCACTTTCCATTTCTTCAGCTTTGTAGTCTACATAAATCCTTTTAAGTATTTCTGTAAACGTTGAGGGTCGACTTGGAAGGTGTAGCTGTTTTGCATGGTTAATTGTGATAGGTGTTATGGATACACTTCCTTCAGATAAAAGGGTAGTTCTGAGGAGGGAAAAATGGCAATGTGGGTCGTTGGTTTTGATGATGGAGTCTCTACTGGAGATGAGTTGCTGCATTTGCAGCGCTGGTATATATTATTGCATTCGACTGAGGAGATCTTGATGTTTAGAAATTTTTGTCGCATCTGCCTAGTAAAAAGGAAGTGGAAGGTAGGGGGATATGAGGTTCTAAAGTGATTTCGACCTGCATGCCATCAGTGTGCGATAGGATTAATTAAGTTCGTTCGGTATCGTGCTAAGGGCTATTTGGACTGAGTATCTTTTTTGGCTTTTGTAATAGGTTTAGATAGAGCTCGAAAGGAAGGTTGTGGGATGACTGGTAGTAGGGAATGTTTACCTGCAGATACCATTGTGTTGCAGATTTGTTACTGACGACGATGTGGCTGCTGCAGGTGATGATGTGGCTGCTGCTGTTGCTGGCGATGCTGCTGCTAATCACACTGCTGATGATGTTTTGTCTGGTGCTGTGACTGCTGACACTGATGGTGCGGTCGTTGGCACCTTGATTGGTGCCGTAGTGTTAGGGAGAGGTCCAGCGAACATCCGACAGGCAGTCGTTGTCCATGTTGAGCTTGTAGTAAACGGTGTCATGTAGACTGCGGCTATTTTCGGAGCAGCGATTCTGGGAGATGTCCTCAGTCTGATGGCTTGGTCATCTTCGAGTGGACAGGTGTTGGGGGGTAGCGGCAGAAGAAGCTGAGCTTCCACCGTCGATGTGGCGATGGCAACTCGAGATAAATGTTGTGGGGATGATTATATTCTGATGTGATGAGGGAGCGGTTTTGACAATCAAATATCGAATATAGAATAGTAGCTTCTAACACTATGAAGACAGAGTTAAGGGACTCGAACCCCTTCGATGTTCACCTGTCTGGTTCAAATGGCTCTGAGCACTATGGGACTTAACATCTGAGGTCATCAGTCCCCTAGAACTTAGAACTACTTAAACCTAACTAACCTAAGGACATCACACGCATCCATGCCCGGGTCAGGATTCGAACCTGCGACCGTAGCGATCGCTCAGTTCCAGGCTGAAGCGCATAGAACCGCTCGGTCACACAAGCCGGAATTCACCTGTCTGGTCGGGTACCAATTTACCAGAATAAAATATGCTTCTACTGTAACACAAAAAAGGCGTATATGTCCTGGGCAGAGTAAAGAATGGAACTAGCTTTTCGCCTTACCTAGCTGCTTCAAAGATATTTAAATCAAAACATCTTGACATATATCGCACATTATTACTTGTTAATATTAGTATCCATGCCATGTAATATAATGCATCGTATCAATCAAACTGAAATGATACGTGATGTCACATCACATAGCACAACACATACTGCTATATCATCCATTATGCAATTTGTTATGTAGTACATTATGGCAGAACGTGTCATTAAAGTTTAGGATGTGTGCACGCCCACTATGGGATACCTCCTATGATAGATTCTTAACCCATCCCCCTCCGAGATACTTCCTATTGTAGATGTATCCCATTCTCTAGAAGCACATAAATTTGTGCCTGTTGTTCTTATACCCCTTATCATACCTGTCACAAGGGGTGGGTCTAAGGAAGCTCACTCCACTCGGGGAATAAATTAACTCGTAAAAAACGCTAATATATCATGATGTTTTGATTGAAATGTCTTTGAAGCTGCCAGATAAGTCGAAAAGCTAGTTCCCTTGTTTTACGTCCCTAACTGTGCACAAGACATATTAGCCTTTTTTATGCTACGATAGTAGCGTTTTTCACTTAGGTTCCTAATTTATACTCAACCGTAATTTTGACATTAGACCACCATAACTTATCAACCGGTGTAGATTTTTGTTGACTCGGGCGGCGACTGATCTGGTATAGGTTTTCATTATCGTCTTTCAAACCATGTTGCTTGTATCGTGTCAACGGGCAAAGCTTTCACAAAACAACAAGACGACCATTAATTACAAGTATTTGTCCACTTTCTTAAGAAAATCTCACAGAAAACGCGTTTTTTGCACATAAAATACGAATGAAGCTAGATTTTTGAAGGGGAGTTTTCAGTTTTATCGTAAGTACACTTTTTATTTTTTTATTTACTTTAAATCGTTTCCTCACATTCAACTGATGCAGGAACGAATTTTACGAACTACATTTAGCTCCACCTTACACCATCGTATCTCGACAACGGATAAAGATTATTGGATAAAAAATGCATTAGGATTTTATCTACACTCCTGGAAAATGAAATAAGAACACCGTGAATTCATTGTCCCAGGAAGGGGAAACTTTATTGACACATTCCTGGGGTCAGATACATCACATGATCACACTGACAGAACCACAGGCACATAGACACAGGCAACAGAGCATGCACAATGTCGGCACTAGTACAGTGTATATCCACCTTTCGCAGCAATGCAGGCTGCTATTCTCCCATGGAGATGATCGTAGAGATGCTGGATGTAGTCCTGTGGAACGGCTTGCCATGCCATTTCCACCTGGCGCCTCAGTTGGACCAGCGTTCGTGCTGGACGTGCAGACCGCGTGAGACGACGCTTCATCCAGTCCCAAACATGCTCAATGGGGGACAGATCCGGAGATCTTGCTGGCCAGGGTAGTTGACTTACACCTTCTAGAGCACGTTGGGTGGCACGGGATACATGCGGACGTGCATTGTCCTGTTGGAACAGCAAGTTCCCTTGCCGGTCTAGGAATGGTAGAACGATGGGTTCGATGACGGTTTGGATGTACCGTGCACTATTCAGTGTCCCCTCGACGATCACCAGAGGTGTACGGCCAGTGTAGGAGATCGCTCCCCACACCATGATGCTGGGTGTTGGCCCTGTGTGCCTCGGTCGTATGCAGTCCTGATTGTGGCGCTCACCTGCACGGCGCCA
Source organism: Schistocerca gregaria (assembly GCF_023897955.1). NCBI lineage: Eukaryota > Metazoa > Arthropoda > Insecta > Orthoptera > Acrididae > Schistocerca > Schistocerca gregaria. The sequence goes on from NC_064931.1 coordinate 560,688,565, forward strand.
AACACGCATACGACCATCATTGGCACCAAGGCAGAAGCGACTCTCATCGCTGAAGACGACACGTCTCCATTCGTCCCTCCATTCACGCCTGTCGCGACACCACTGGAGGCGGGCTGCACGATGTTGGGGCGTGAGCGGAAGACGGCCTAACGGTGTGCGGGACCGTAGCCCAGCTTCATGGAGACGGTTGCGAATGGTCCTCGCCGATACCCCAGGAGCAACAGTGTCCCTAATTTGCTGGGAAGTGGCGGTGCGGTCCCCTACGGCTCTGCGTAGGATCCTACAGTCTTGGCGTGCATCCGTGCGTCGCTGCGGTCCGGTCCCAGGTCGACGGGCACGTGCACCTTCGCCGACCACTGGCGACAACATCGATGTACTGTGGAGACCTCACGCCCCACGTGTTGAGCAATTCGGCGGTACGTCCACCCGGCCTCCCGCATGCCCACTATACGCCCTCGCTCAAAGTCCGTCAACTGCACATACGGTTCACGTCCACGCTATCGCGGCATGCTACCAGTGTTAAAGACTGCGATGGAGCTCCGTATGCCACGGCAAACTGGCTGACACTGACGGCGGCGGTGCACAAATGCTGCGCAGCTAGCGCCATTCGACGGCCAACACCGCGGTTCCTGGTGTGTCCGCTGTGCCGTGCGTGTGATCATTGCTCGTACAGCCCTCTCGCAGTGTCCGGAGCAAGTATGGTGGATCTGACACACCGGTGTCAATGTGTTCTTTTTTCCATTTCCAGGAGTGTATTTATCTACCTTTGTGAAAAGTTTGAGCCGATTCGTACGGATTTAAAGTACAGATGTAGCGCGCTTCAAAAACCACCTAGAGAAACGTGTTTTTTGCATGAAATCTCCAAACGAAGCAAGATTTCTTCAAACAGTTAAAACCTATCTTAGAACAAGGTCCAATATACTGGAGGACCAAATTTGGACCAACAATCTCGCTCCAGTCCGGAGCTATTTAAGGGTGACTGTTTTTGTATGTAAAATGTGAATGAAAGTAACTGTTTTTGCACATAAAATTCGAACGGTGCACATACAAATTGTTTCATTAGCTGAGCATTAATTTCAATCCAATTTAATGAATTAATCGATTCGCACAATTTGCCTGGCTGCCAGCTCCTGTCTGTCGTTCAAACCTTGCTTAATATATTGTAACATAGCTACAGCAAGACAGATGTTCGAATGGCTACACAAATGTCCGCTGGTCCGGGCTAACCTAAAAACTTTTTACGCCATCTTTCTAGCTCAAATAGGGAACGAGCATCAAGATTCCACCAACCAGCAATTCTGCGCGCAGCCTTTTCAGAAATACGTATTTGTAACAGCGCTTCCACGTTGTAACGATTTCCTGTAGCGGGCCAGTGGCCATCCCCATGTGACGTGATTGCCACGACCCCTGGAGTCACAGCACCCGGAATCAGAACTGTCCACGACACAAGCAATAGAGTCGCTACTCCCTGAGCCTGTCTCCATACCGAAGGAGTGGCAGGATATTAGAGTAAAGGTCTGGTATGATATTAGTGCTCATAGGTACTTACTCATTTGCAAAAAGTTTGGAATGCCGTCTAATGATACTCTTCGCCATGTTCGGTGCAGTACCTTGCAGAGCATAAAGCAAGATGTTCATTTTTTCTATCGTAGATTAGATTCTGTGCATATCGATCTGTTGGTGTTGGAATCCGCGAACTGAGAACTGAAAAATTATCGATTCCAACACTCAGTCGGTGTTCTCAAGAAATGAATGGTATTCGAATACCACATCCGAGTACTAGACATGCCGTTTGACTCTATCTCCCCGTGTCGGCAGCAATCGACACTAGGACGATATCAACTGGTGATTGTTCTCAGATTTTGGTTGCCAGACGTGTATTCATTTCTGTTTGTTTCCAGTTGCCTTGTTTGCCAAAAATTAGAGGTTAGTTTTTAATTCACTAGTTATACAGAACAGAACGTTTCATTAGCTCTTTATTCGCACGAAGTAATGGCCGCTATCGACAGGGGATCTCAAGTTGATTCCGTATTTCTAGATTTCCGGAAAGCTTTTGACACCGTTCCTCACAAGCGACTTCTAATCAAGCTGCGGAGCTATGGGGTATCGTCTCAGTTGTGCGACTGGATTCGTGATTTCCTGTCAGGAAGGTCGCAGTTCGTAGTAATAGACGGCAAATCATCGAGTAAAACTGAAGTGATATCAGGTGTTCCCCAGGGAAGCGTCCTGGGACCTCTACTGTTCCTGATCTATATAAATGACCTGGGTGACAATATGAGCACTTCTCTTAGACTGTTCGCAGATGATGCTGTAATTTACGGTCTAGTAAGGTCATCCGAAGACCAGTATCAGCTGCAAAGCGATTTAGAAAAGATTGCTGTATGGTGTGTCAGGTGGCAGTTGACGCTAAATAACGAAAAGTGTGAGATGATCCACATGAGTTCCAAAAGAAATCCGTTGGAATTCGATTACTCGATAAATAGTACAATTCTCAAGGCTGTCAATTCAACTAAGTACCTGGGTGTTAAAATAACGAACAACTTCAGTTGTAAGGACCACGTAGATAATATTGTCGGGAAGGCGAGCCAAAGGTTGCGTTTCATTGGCAGGACACTTAGAAGATGCAACAAGTCCACTAAAGAGACAGCTTACACTACACTCGTTCGTCCTCTGTTAGAATATTGCTGCGCGGTGTGGGATCCTTACCAGGTGGGATTGACGGAGGACATCGAGAGGGTGCAAAGAAGGGCAGCTCGTTTTGTATTATCGCGTTATAGGGGAGAGAGTGTGGCAGATATGATACACGAGTTGGGATGGAAGTCATTACAGCATAGACGTTTTTCGTCACGGCGAGACCTTTTTACGAAATTTCAGTCACCAACTTTCTCTTCCGAATGCGAAAATATTTTGTTGAGCCCAACCTACATAGGTGGGAATGATCATCAAAATAAAATAAGAGAAATCAGAGCTCGAACAGAAAGGTTTAGGTGTTCGTTTTTCCCGCTCGCTGTTCGGGAGTGGAATAGTAGAGAGATAGTATGACTGTGGTTCGATGAACCCTCTGCCAAGCACTTAAATGTGAATTGCAGAGTAGTCATGTAGATGTCATGTAGATGTAGATTACAAGATGTATCTGAAAAACATTGACCCATACGTACTTCATATTTTTATTAACATAACCCCGTAGAGTTCGATAACAATTGTAGCACTATTGTTCAAATATGATAATAAAACCACTGGAGGACGAAAAAGACTTATGTGTACTATTCATAAAATACCCAGCAAATACATTTTTTACTGCAAACTATTCGAATCACATGCGATTTATTACTTAATTAAGAGTAATCATAGGCATCACGAATAACAAAAAGATATCTAGCTCATTATGAAGGTGCGATGAGAGACTATAATAAGTGACGGAACTAATTTTTTTTCAGTGTGTAGTTTTCTTAAAATCATATGAGAAACACTACATAGTAAAGAAAATATGCTCATAGAAAACAATGTATATTTGTACACAGTAATTAAAATGTTATCCGAAACATTAAAGTTAGAGAACTTATGAAGTTTTGCTTCATTTTCATAGCTCTGTTTCTCTTAGAGGTGCTCCAGATGATGTGAAATGTCACATTATGGACGCATGCACGCTAGAAGTGGGCTGCACGGGTGAAGGGGTGCTCGTAGCACATAGGCTGCAGGCGAGGATCCAAGAGGAAGTCAGGGGGAAATCATGAGTTCCTGACTCCCCCAAAAAATACTTCAAAAAGTAAGTCACACACAATTATAGGCGACCAAATAATCTTTATTGACTGATGCACTACACTTCGATGTGACGCAGATGCGTGACATTATTTTGCAACATAGTCGCCGATTCTCTGTAAACAACGATCGGAAAGTCTTGCCAATCGTATAATTCTTCAGCTGTAGAATCCACTCCATGGTCACATAGCAATCCGAGGACGCCGCCAGAATTTCACTATAAATCTGTGTGCCAAAAAGAATCGTTCTGACCTGCATACCTCAACTTTGGAGTACGTTTCCAGTGGCCTCGCTATTTCACCCTCGCATTGTGATACACCTAAACATACGGCAGCAGAACTATGTCAGCTGGAAACCCAGAACGCATATTCTCTTCTGACAATGCGCCACTCTTCTTACGCAATTGTGTTAGCGTAGCACGACATGTGTAACTTACTATCGTACGTTTGAAGGGTGAGGAGGCAGTAATACTCTGATTACCCCCCACAGAACCGAACCCTGAATCCACTCATCAGACAGTTAATTAGTTAATTGGTCTCATGTTCCGCGGATCACTTGCACGATAAATCGTAATGATGCGGAACGTGTCATTTTACATTCACATCGCACAGTCTGTACTCATTAAGGTTGTCATCTGAGTATTCGATTCCTTTTGTTTCGCGAGAGTAAAGCTGGCGCTACTCGTGGCCCTGCACGACACGGCAACGCCGACCTTCCCGGCTGCAGCCAGCCGTCAGTTGCGAAGTAATTATGAACGAGCCACGCGCCCCCTCTCTGGTCAGCCGCAGCCGGATCGAAACTGCACACCGGAAAACGACGCAACATCTGCCACGCAGTCACATCTCCATAACCCAGAGGTTCCCAGCCTTTCATACACCATTACCCCAGAGTGCAGTCAGATATTGGCTAGTACTCTCCCGCCCACCCCCTAGCCCTACAACCAATTTTAGCACCTAACTAAACTTTAGAATGAAAGAGAATTTCCTTTGAATTTTTAAAGTGATGAGAGATGAATTGAATTGCATGTAGCTCTTGTGGGTATTTTATTAAGGCACTAACTAATGCGTCAATGAGACGACTGGTACTTCTGATGTCTAACAACCTCATTTATATTTGAGTGTTTCTCAGTCACTACAGATCATGAATCATGTTCCACATCTGTTCAGACCCTTGTTTTATTTTAATTCTTATCGTACTGAAAGATTTACTTTCAAATCCATAAATATTGAATGCGACATTTATTTAACATATATTGTTCGGATAGCGTGTGTGTTTATTTGTTTTAGAATCAATGACGAAGCAATTGCCGGTGCATAGCGAGTGTAGCTACAATCCCTTCTCAGATACGAAAGCTAACTATCCACAGTCAGGGTAGACTTTGACCCTCAGAAAATTTTATTACGCTCTCGGGGGAAATTTGATTGCGCCCTCAGGGGATAATTACAGCAAGTTATGAAACACTTCTATAAGCGGACGCTACATTTATTCTTAGAGTCCGTCCCAGGTAACAGCAGTAGAATTACGCTCTGCACACTGCCATCGGATTCAGGAAGAAAATAATTCACTTCCTCGCCTGGCTCTTACTACTAAAATTTCCTGAAGTTTTATCAGTCGCTCTGGGCGCAGGCCGAAATGGCTCCTTAAAAATGGCAACAGTCATTTTCTTGCCCCATCATTGCCTATTCGAAATGGAAGTCTGTGACTAATAACCTCTATGTCGACTAACAGTAAATTCCATGAAACTTCCTGGCAGATTAAAATTGTGTGCCGGACCGAGACTCGAATTCGGGACCTTTGCCTGCAGACCTGGAGATCTTCTGTGAAGTTTGGAAGGTAGGAGAAGAGGTACTGGTGGAATTGAACCTGTGAGGAGGGACCGTGAGTCGTGCTTGGTTAGCTCAAAAGGTAGGGCACTTGTCCACGAAAGGTAAAGGTCCCGAGTTCGAGTCTCGGTCCGACACACAGTTTTAATCTGCCAGGAAGTTTCAGTAAATTCCTTCCTCCCAAATACGAAATGATAATTAAATGGACACCCTAGGTGCAAACAGGCGTTGATGTACTTCATTGGGGACATGTTGAAAATGTGTTCCCCGACCGGGACTCAAGCCCGGGATCTCCTGCTTACATGGCAGACGCTCTATCCATCTGAGCCACCGAGGGGACATAGGATAGTGCGCCTGCAGGGACTTATCCCTTGCACGCTCCCGAATACCAATTAGAAACTTATTAAAAGTATTTGGACTGCCGATTCTTTTCGCAGTACTGAAAGCAGTAACTATGCCCCGTCGAAAGTATTTTTTAACGAAATAACAACTTATTTGTCAGGCCGCCCACCCGCGCGCGTTTAATGAGCTCTTTCTGGTATACGAGGAGACGAGCCAGCCCCGGATCGATTTACGACGAGGGCTGGTCACCCGGCCAGGCGGTATGTGAATTTTATGGGATTTCCCACATCTACCGAGGTAACTTCCGGCCTCGTGCCCACTTCCCGTCTTAGATACACGCAATGCAAACATTTAGATTAACGTTCTGACTTTTGAGTATAGATTTGCTCTAGACGTAGACGGATGAAGTTGGCAGATTCCCTTCCGGGGGGAGTTGTGGCGTCAGGAGTAGCACCTGCTACTGTCTACCGCTGATGTTACCTCAGGCCATATAACACCGCCAACGCCGTAGATAAAGTGGAAAATTGCAAAGAGAAGAAGTTACCTGAAACACACTGAGGTTACGAAAGTCATGGAACACCTGTTAATATCGAGTCGGGCAATGTTTTGCCCGGCGTAGTTCAAGAACTCGACGTGGCATGGAGTCAACAAGTCGTTTGAAGTCCCCTGCAGAAGTACTGAGCCACGCTGCCCCTGTAGCTGTCCATAATTGGGAAAGTGTTGCCGGTGCAGGATTTTGTACACAAGCTGAAATCTTGATTATCTCCCAAATGTGTTCGATGGGATTCGAGGCGGGTGATCTGGGTGGCCAAACCATTTGCATGAACTGCTCAGAATGTTCTTCAAACCAATCGCGAAAAGTTATGGCCCGGTTATAAGGCGAAATGTCATCCACAAAAATTCCATCGTTGTTTGGTGCAAATGGCTCTGAGCACCATGGGACTTAACAGCTGAGGTCATCAGTCCCGTAGAACGTAGAACTACTTAAACCTAACTAACCTTAGGACATCACACACACATCCATGCCCGAGGCAGGATTCGAACCTGCGACCGTAGCGGTCACGCGGTTCCGGACTGAAGCGCATAGAACCGCTCTGGCACACCGGCCGGCAGTTGTTTGGCAGCACGGAGTCCATGAATGGCTGCAAATAGTCTCCAAGTAGCCAGACATCCAGAGGACTCAGTCCATTATATGCAAACACAGCCCTCACCATTATGGAGCCACCACCAAATTGCACAGTGCCTTGTTAACAACTTTGGCCCATGGCTTCATGGGGCCTGCTCCACACTCGAACCCTACCATCAGCTCAACCAACTGAAGGTCGTCTGGGGTCCAACCGATATGGTGACGAGCCCAGGAGAGGCGTTGCAGGCGATGTCGTATTGCTAGCAAAGGCACTCCTGTCTGTCGTCTGCTGCCATACCCCATTAACACCAAATTTCGCCGCACTGTCCTATCGGATACGTTCGTCGTACGTCCCACATTGATTTCTACGGTTATTTCACGCACTGTTGTTTGTCTGTTGAAACTGTCAACGCCATGCAATCGCTGATGCTGTCGGTCGTTAAGTGAAGACCGTTGACCACTGTGTTGTCATCGGTGAGAGGTAATGCCTGAAATTTGATATCCTTGGCACACTCTTGACACTGTGGATCTCGAAATATTGAATTCTCTATTTCCGAAATGGACTGTCACAAGCGTCTATCTCCACCTACCATTCTGCACTTAAAGTCTGTTAATCCTCGCCGTGCGGTCATAATCACGTCGGAAACCTTCTCACATGAATCGCCTGAGTACAAATGACAGCTTCGCCGATGCGCTGCCCTTTTATACCTTGTGTACACGATACTAGGAGCGCCCTCTGCATATTTGCATATCTCTATCTCATGAATTTTGTCACCTCAGTGTATTAAAGTAAAATCTTCAACAGCGAAAATCGTTAATTATAATTTTGTTTTTGATGACCGGTTTCAGCAAATCTAAATTGCTATCATCGGATCTTATGCAAATACATCTCCATCATATGTACAATATATAGTGTCAAGTCATGACATGTCATTCCAGGAACATCCCGAAAGTAGTACATCGGCATGTCAATAATAAAACAAGACTGAATGACTTGTCACGACCTGACATGGCATATTGTACATGTGATGGAGACGTATTTAGATGTATTTGCATAAGATCCGATGATGACAACGTAGATTTGCCGAACCCACTCATCAAAAATAAAATTATAATTGGCGAGCTTGGCTGTTGAAGTTTTTACTTGTCAAGCATATATAAAAACTTATTTGTCTTCTGCCATAAGCATTTCGCTCTGTTTACTCCGAAGCATTTTCAGTGCCCTGAAATACCTTTTCGTTTAGCAGCAGAATCTGTTTTCTGTTACACTACGTATCTTTAGGTTCAAACTTCTTAGACACTATCTGAATTTATGTAAGCTTTTTGTAATTATGAATTTTTGCTGAAATGTAGGTACTGTAGACGAATTGCCCTTGCCTCCTTCCAACCTTTGAACTGACTCAAGCAGCCAGTTAATGCGGACTAGGGTGGTTCTTATATGGGGGTTACATAAAAATGTAAAGTGATTTCAGCACCTCCCTCCTATTTTTTACTTTTAGCATGTTTCGATGATGTGCCACATTTCATTACCCATACCGCAACGGACTTAAATATTTAATAAGACTTGTATACGCACAAAATGTGTGAATGCAGCATAAATCAATACTAGTTTTAGCACAATTTTCGTTTCACTGTGCTTTTTTTTTTACAATCAGGGTATTGTCTCCTGTAATCTTGGACATGTTGCAAAATTAATTATTTTTGGTTCTTCATCAGCTGTTAATAGGCCATTGAAACCTTACATTAACTTCACTCTTTTTTTTCGCCGTATCATAGGTCGTCCTAAGATATTTCGTAGCTACTTTGGCACTAAGGTAGGAAGTGACGGAATCACAAGAAAAAGGAAACTTATTTAAGAAATCTAAATGTCCTTAACTTCTTCAGTGTGTCCATACGCTTGACTGAAATGAATTCATCACTCCAGGATTGCTAATGCCGCAAGTTACGCAGGAGAGGTTCTAAGAAAAGTTCAGAAGGTAGATCAGGCTAAGATGTGAGGACAGGTCCTGAGTCGTGCTTGGGCAGCCCAGTGAGTGGAGGATTTTTCTGCAAAATGCTAAGGTCCCGAGTTCTTGTCTCGGTCCTCGGTCTGGTACTCAGTTTTAATCTGCCACGAAGTTTCGTATCAGCGCACACTCCTGTGCTCAGTGAAAATTTCTTTTTTCATTATGACAGCAGTCGAACAAACTGATAATCAGTAATAAAAAAACACATAATAAAAGACGGAACTTCTCGGTCACTCTGGCATGGGTTCTTCGTCTTTAATTTCAGCAAAATAGGTCTTAAAACTGTGCGTGAAGAAACACTAAATTTGAAAAAATAAGGGCCACGCTAATGGGGACGTACAGATTAATGTGAAATCTCTGTGCAACTTGGTATTTTTTCAAAGATATAAATATATCATTGCCAGAGAGGAAAAAGTGAGAAGTGACCTTTAAATTTGTAGTATGCCATTTTGTTAGGAAGGCAGAAATCCACTCTATCGTTCATAACTTGTTTCCCAGTTTTATTTTTCGGTAGCATGTTTCCATGTTTCCCATTTCAACGAGTATTTATTGCGCTCTCACCGCAGTACACAGCGCTAACACAATGATCCGGAGAAGATACGACAGGCAGCAGCCAGCGTAAGTTATACAGATTGACCGTAAGCGGAGTCTATAAGGCAATTCGGGGCAAGGTCGTATGCACAGCAATCAGTCGTTAGACCGAAGGTTAATCCATACGCATATTCCAGGTCACAGCAATGTCAACAATGGTGTACGAAACACGAGGCAGACAGAGCACAACGAGAATCAAGAAATACGATGTTCCGGTAGCTGTTTTTCTCTTTGTTGTTATTTCAGTCACATCCCATAAGAGCGAGGGTTAGCTTGCAGCGGAACGATACACCGCTTTTCAAACGAGTTGAAGAGATACGAAGATGGAATAAAAATTTAAAAACGATATTATAAAATACATAAAAAAATCTTTTCATTTATGCTATTTAAAATAACACGTAGGGAAACGTTGTCTGACATTTAAAAACAATAAGATGTAAGGACGTTAAAACAAACACTGCACTGTATCACATTTCACTACCACCTGATGGGACGTGCATTTAGGAGTAAGAAGAAGGGAGAATCAATGATCCTTTGGAGTAATTTCGATCGACGGGATAAGTACGCACTAAAGACAAAAAAACCTAAACACCACGAAGTAATTATCCAAATCGGACGGAAATCGGTATATGTGATGCCCATGTACAGACAAACAACTGATTACAAGAATCAATGATCCTTTGGAGTAATTTCGGTCGATGGGATAAGTACGCACTAAAGACAAAAAACCTAAACACCACGAAGTAATTATCCAAATCGGACGGAAATCGGTATATGTGATGCACATGTACAGACAAACAACTGATTACAATTTCAGAAGAATTGGATGTTCTATTCAACAGAAAGCACTTCACAAATTAACCAAGTCAATAACGTGTTGGTACCTCTAGCCTTTATGAAAGCAGTTATTCGGGTTGGCATTGATTGATAGAGTTGCTGGAAGTCATTCTGAGTCACATCGTGCCAAATTCTGTCCTATTGGCGGGTTAGATCGTCAAAATTCCGAGCTGGTTGGAGGGTCCTCCCCATACTGCTCCGAACGTTCTTATTTGGGGAGACATTCAACGACCTTGCTGGATAAGGTAGGGTCTGGAAAGTAAGAAGGCAAGCGGTCAAGCCGTAGAGACTATCGTCGTTTGTGGGCGTGCATTATCTTGCTGAAATGTAAGCCCAGGATGGCCTGCCACGAAGGGAAACAAACCGGGGCGTAGAATATCGTCGACGTCTCGCTGTGGTGCTAGGGCGCCGCGGATGACAACCAAAGGGTTCCTCCTATCAAATGAGATGACACCCTGTTTGTCGGGTCGTGAGGTGGTGACAGTCAGGATGGTATCCTACCACTATCTGGCCCGTCTCCAGACACGTGTTTTGCCAGGAATCTCATTGACTGAAGTATAACTGTATTCACTGTTGAATCCCGCTTCGAACTGAGTCACGATGACAAGCGAAGACATGTCTGGAGACGCTCCAGACAGCGGTAGGATACCAATCTGACTGTCGCCCGCATTACGGTCTGACAAACAGGAGTGATGGTCTGCGGTGCCATTTCAATTCATAGAACTCCTTTGGTTGTCCTCCGTAGCACCCTTATAGCACAACGGTAAGTCAACGATATTGTACACCCCGGTTTGCTGCCCTTCATGGCAAGCCACTCTGGGCTTACATTTCAGCAAGATAATGCCCTCCCTCGCACAGCGAGAATTTTTACCACCTGCAAGGTCGCCGGATTTCTCTCCAACTGAGAACGTATCGAGCGATTTTGACGATCTAACTCGCCAATGGGACAGAATTTGGCATGATATCTCTGAGGAGCAAATCCAACAACTCTATTAATCAATGCCAAGACGAATAACTGCTTTCATAAGGGCCTGAGGTCGATCATGGTGAATATCTGGGTGAAGTCGATTCCTTGGCTGCACCAAAGTTGTGCAGCCATTGTCCTCCCTTCATAGCGAGTTAATGGCTGATTCATCAGTGGACGTTACCTAAAACAAACTGAGGTGACAAAAGTCATGGGACCCCTGTTAATATAGCGTCTGGCCATCTTTAGCCGACGCAGTAGAAGAATTCGACGTGGCATGGACTCAACAAGTCGTTTGAAGTCCCCTGCAGAAATACTGAGACACGCTGCCTCTGAAGCTGTCGATAATTGGGAAGGTGTTGCTGGCATGATATCTCTGAGGAGGAAGTCCAATAACTCTATCAATCAATGCCAAGACGAATAACTGCTTGCATAAGGGCCTGAGGTCGATCATGGCGAATATCTTGGTGAAGTCGATTTCTTGGCTACACCAAAGTTGTGCAATATACACTCACCGCCCTCACGTAAGATAATGACGAGCACATGTCGCTCCACAAAGGATGATGATCTTGTTCATTCTGAAGATGAATTGTCAGTTGAGCCCAGCGTATTCTATACCGAAATCAAGAACAACCTTTTTTTTAAAGTTTCATAAGCTGCTGCAAATAATGCATATTAACAGCATTGGGAAAATCGTTCACCCAGTCGTGAGAGAATCGGCAAAGGGTGAAGATGTCAATGTGCGTAACAGGTGAGGTGCAATTGCCACAGCAACCACATGATCCGGTAATTATGTTATTTAAAGTTAGCTACAGTTTCAACAACATCAACTGTAAACATGTCAGTGTCGATATGATCTCAGTCCAGGAGTTCTATTCTGTGATTGTATTTGAAAATTTACTATTTACTCGTGCTAGATCGTTATCACCTGCAGATGACCGGGTTCTACTGTGTGATATGTCAATGCTGATCTCTGCTTTGTTCCACAGGAACGTTCACTCATAGTCTGTAATACTGGGAGATCATATGGTCACAGCAGGAAACTTCCCTGGAGCAATTAAACTATTAAACAGCAGAGAGTGCATACATCTACGGAAACAGACGTTTAAAAATCTAATTTACGAAAGATATTATATAAATTGTGCTGTTGACTACCCGCCAAGTGGCAATCGCGCAACTGCCCATTCTACGAGACATTGTGGAGTAGTCTGTCACAAACTGTTCAGTAAACTCGGCGCCCATTGGAAGAAACCATTGTTCAACTCTATGATTCATGTTGTGCTTGTATTGAAGAAGAAACATATGAGCCTATTGTACCAGATACAAGCATGAAACTATGATACTTTTTTATGTCTGCTCATATATCCTGCAATATGAAAGTGTTCGTAAATAAAAAGGTTTAAGAGATACATGTGTGTTCTCTATAACACCCTGTATGACAATATGAGCGTCTAGTCATCATCAACGCCACCATAAGAGTCTTGTAGTAGCTGACTGGTCGTGCAATGATCCTGGAAACTGGGAGAGCAAGAAAACAAATGGATCATTCCTTCCCTATAACATATATGCTTTACTTGTTGGAACTTCAAACTGCGGGACAACTAATCTTGGTCTATCATTGCTAAATCATCCTAAGGGCATTCACTTGAAGATCTTGATCTATCAGTTTTAAACATCCTGAGGGTATTCACTTCAAGCATGTATATATTTTTTCCAAAAATCCTGATCAGAAAAAATGTCAGCTATTGCAGATGAATCTACACAGCATCTACAGAAAAACGTACCGGACATTCAGAGAAAGCAGCAATAATACACTGTCTGAAAAATAAAGCCAAAGAACATATTCATATTTTACGACATTGCTGTCTAAAACCAGGATGCCATCCAGAAATATTTCTGTTTTGGATGTCATATGAATGTCAATGTCTTCTATTTGAGCCAGACGTACTCAAGGATTTTGAAGCAGTTGGTCAGGGAGAATATGAAACTTATTATCACTTTCAACTGGAAAAATTTGAATTTAAAGCATATTTAACAAGCAGATGTGAGAAACAACATGTCATTCTATGAAACTATTAAGATATATGTGGACTGCTGGAATAACTCATAGTAGGGCTTTCTGGTTATTGATAACGTGAGGAAATTGAATGACGGCTGATACGGAAGAAACTTTAAAAAATGTGTAAAATCTTATGGGACTTAATTGCTAAGGTCATCAGTCCCTAAGCTTACACACTACTTAACCCAAATTATCCTAAGTACAAACACACACACCCATGCCTGAGGGAGGATTCGAACCTCTGCCGGGACCAGCCACACAGTCCAAGACTGCAGCGCCTGAGACCGCTCCGCTAATCCCGCGCGGCGAAGAAATGTAGTGTACTATTACGTAACTGCGTCAGTATATCGTAGGTTATATATAAATTCGCACGTATGTCGTGCACTCATTTCGATAGGATGAACCACAAACCAAACATATGTTTATACATCAACAGAAAAATCGAGCAATCAATGTAAGATTAATGGAATTGGATAGCTGTGTCAAGTCAATAGCTGCAAAAGGTGGATCTCAGATGCGTAATAGAATCCAGAGAAGTGAGCAAGCAATAAACACAAGACTAAGGAATTGGACATAATTATCAAGGCACCAGCTGCAAAAGGTGAATCTCAGGTGTGGCAGTTGAATGATAGAATATAGTCATTTGTAGAGGCAACAAACTCAACGATCAACGGGGCTCTTGTGGTAACTGTAAAGGTCTATGGAAAAAAAATAGAAGAAATAAGAATATCTCCTCCTGTAAATATCGCAGAAAGAAAAGCTCGGGAAGAAGGCAGTGAAATCCTCCTGAGGTTAAAGTTTATTGAGATACAGAAAACTGTGTATAAGACTATATAAAATACACTGGACCATCTCATGATCGTTCCACCACACATCACCACGACACCGTGCTGAGTTTGGCAGCAGCAGCAGCCGCCGCGCTGCCCTCTCTGTTGCAGATAACCAAGAAAGTTTTGCAGCTGGATTGGACTGCTCTGTGGTTGCTGGTGCACGTGGGGACAGGATCTCACAGGCTCACATTAACAACACGAATACGCCTGTCTATATCCTGCCAATTTCCTTAATGCTTGTGAAGCCATTTTGGAAAAGGAGCTCCCTATGTTAGTAAGTGACGCACGGTATCCAACCATTAACTGAAAAACACTTCTGTACTCTGAACTCATACATCCCTCGTAAGAGGCCAGTGATGCTGTTGACGAAAGCGCTGCGAAAGCTCATCTATCTTCTTTTTCAATCATTTAATGTTCTGATGAAACACACAAATTTTATTTCTTTGGATACCGTACTGCTACAGACATTATGGCACTGTTCTGCTTTAATGTCTTTCAGTACTCTCTGTCTGTAACCTGTCTCTAACCTAACCTGACACCGGAAGTCTTTATCTATGACCTTGAGATAAGAAACCGGTTTTAACAGGATTGTGCGTTTGTCTACCATTCCATCCTAGAAGAGCACATGGAAACATTGAACACCTCAATCTCTGTGTACTAGCTTTGATTTCTGTTATTTTACTGCTATGGCCATTACTCCATGTGTAGGTGAACATCCACAAGCATTCAGAGCAGAAAGCTGGTGATTGAAATAGCGTGAAAAGATCTCGCCTCAACGAAAAGCACCTTTCTTTTGACTTCTGCCACCCTAACTCGCTTGGCATATCGGCGAAACTCTCAGACCCCTATTTCGCTCTGTTCTTCTTTGAACTTTTTCTATGTCCTCCGTCAATGCTATCTGGTAAGGATCCCATACCGCTCAGCAGTACTTCAGAAGAGGAAGAGCAAGCGTAGTGTAGGCAATATCTGTAGCACAAGGGTGTGCTCAAAAGCAATGCCTCCGAATTTTTTAACTCTTAAAACTTTTTAAGTAAAATAATCATAATTGACATTCTACATCTTCATTCGCCATGTCCACATATTTCCAGGTCTCTGCCTGTACAGGGCTCCTAACACGTGGTGGTGTTTAACGCAACTATGTTGCTGTGGGAGGAACACCGTGCTGAAATCGAGTTTCGAATTCGAAGAGTTCGTCCACACATGGAGCACCCTCTCCTTCACCATGATAATGCCAGACCACACACGAACGCTGCTACATCTGCAATAATCCGACGCCTTTGGTTCATTGTCATCGATCATCGTCCCTACAGTCCCGACTTGGCTCCATCCGATTTTCAGACATTTATCTGTTTCCGAAACTTAAAGAACACCTTCGAGGACTTCACTTTGATAGTGGTGGAGCGGCGCAAGCAGAGGTGAGGTTATGGCTCCGTCAACAAAGTCAAACATTCTACAGTAACAGTATCAACAAACTGGTCTCCTGTTGGAAGAAATGTGTTCGTCGCCAGGGCGACTATGTTGATAAATAAATATGTAGACATGAAGAATAAAGATGTATAATGTTAGTAACGTTTGTTTTATTACTAAAGCTTTAAGATTTTTGATACAAAATTCTGAGGCAGTGCTTTTCCGCACACTCTCGTAGATTTGTTGCACCTCTTAAGAGCTCTGGCAGAAAAACTCAATCTTTGGTTCGCCTTCCCGAAAACATTTTCTATGTGTCGGCTCCAATATAGGCCCAATTTGTTCGTAATTGTAATAACTAGATATTTAGTTGAATCGATAACCTTTAAATTTCTGTGACTTTGGCTAGGAGCCCCCAAGGTGTAGCTTCAGCCGCGTGTCGCAAAGGGTTTTCTGCTGCAGCACGCATGGTCCCTTACCTTGTATAATGATGAAACCTGAGGCCTCCTCTAAAATAACACCGAGGGGACCCCGAACTTGACGTTTCCATCTGTCGGACGGATCACCATTAACAGTGTCACACGCCTTCACTTCGTAAGACACTGCGGAGAAATTTGGAGCTGGCCGTGGTGGCCGTGCGGTTCTAGGCGCATCAATCCGGAACCGCGAGACTGCTACGGTCGCAGGTTCGAATCCTCCCTCGGGCATGGATATGTGTGATGTCCTAAGGTTAGTTAAGTTGAAGTAGTTCTAAGTTCTAGGGGACTGATGACCTCAGATGTTAAGTCCCATAGTGCTCAGAGCCATTTGAACCATTTTTTTGAGAAGTTTGGACTTTAATCCACGACACTGGCGCAGATTCTGGTGTTAGTGACTTTCCATCCCTACCCGTCTTCCCCTTGTTGGCCAAATACTGAAAGTAAAAATTTCATCCACCAGGAACTAACCAGCTTCCCTCCGAGTCGAGTGCCATTGCACAGCGATCTCGGTTGCGAAGGCGGGTTTTTATCATATAACCAAAATTTGACTGGATTTCTTAGCACTCATGTGAAGGACCTCACACTTTTAACTATTCACTCAGTAGACACTTTTCGCACTATGCAGATACATTGACTAAATCATTTTTCTATACGTTTTGATATTCTTATGAATTTACTATATGGTTGACGACAGTATCGCCTGCAAACTATCTAAGAGGACTGCTTAGACTTTTACGTGGATTAAAAATAGCAGAAGGACTACAGCGCTTTCTTGGGAAACCCCACATACAAATTCGGTACCACTAGATGACGTCCCGTCGATTACTACGAACTGTGAACTTCGTGACAAGAACTCACAAATGCAGTCACACTGCTATGACGATACTCCTTAGGTACGCAGTTTGATTAGAAACAGCACGCGAGGAACAGTGAAATGGAACAGTAGTATTTAATGTCTCATTGACAACGGGGCATTAGAGACGTAGCACAAGCTCGGATTAAGGTAGGTCGGGGAAGGAAATCGGTCGTGTCCTTTCAAAAGAACCATCGTGGTACTTGCTTCAAGCAATTTGGGTAAAACCTAGATCAGGATGTCCGGATTGAGATCTGAACTGTTGTTCTCAAGTATGTGCGTCCACTGTGCTAACTACTGCGTTTCCTGCTTGGTGAAGTGCAATGTCAAAAGCGTTATGGAAATCAATAAATAAGGAATCAACATGATACCCAGTGTCGATAGCATCATTATTTTGTGTAAGTAAAGAGTTAGTTGTATTTCAAAAAATTATATTTTATGGTTAGGTGATGGCTGTGTATCAAAGATTGCGTTCTTCGAGATATTTCTCACAGATTCGTCCCAACCCCAAATTAAGGAATTAAGAAGCCGCTGGGTAATAAATGTTGATCTTTAATTCATCGTCGATTAAATAATAGATGACATAATAGGACTTTGAATGGCTTATAGCAACTGAAAGTTAAATTGTAGGTTTTATGTGTATTCTAATACACTCCTGGAAATGGAAAAAAGCACACATTGACACCGGTGTGTCAGACCCACCATACTTGCTCCGGACACTGCGAGAGGGCTGTACAAGCAATGATCACACGCACGGCACAGCGGACACACCAGGAACCGCGGTGTTGGCCGTCGAATGGCGCTAGCTGCGCAGCATTTATCCACCGCCGCCGTCAGTGTCAGCCAGTTTGCCGTGGCATACGGAGCTCCATCGCAGTCTTTAACACTGGTAGCATGCCGCGACAGCGTGGACGTGAACCGTATGTGCAGTTGACGGACTTTGAGCGAGGGCGTATAGTGGGCATGCGGGAGGCCGGGTGGACGTAAAGCCGAATTGCTCAACACGTGGGGCGTGAGGTCTCCACAGTACATCGATGTTGTCGCCAGTGGTCTGCGGAAGGTGCACATGCCCGTCGACCTGGGACCGGACCGCAGCGACGCACGGATGCACGCCAAGACCTTAGGATCCTACGCAGTGCCGTAGGGGACCGCACCGCCACTTCCCAGCAAATTAGGGACACTGTTGCTCCTGGGGTATCGGCGAGGACCATTCGCAACCGTCTCCATGAAGCTGGGCTACGGTCCCGCACACCGTTAGGCCGTCTTCCGCTCACGCCCCAACATCGTGCAGCCCGCCTCCAGTGGTGTTGCGACAGGCGTGAATGGAGGGACGAATGGAGACGTGTCGTCTTCAGCGATGAGAGTCGCTTCTGCCTTGGTGCCAATGATGGTCGTATGCGTGTTTGGCGCCGTGCAGGTGAGCGCCACAATCAGGACTGCATACGACCGAGGCACACAGGGCCAACACCCGGCATCATGGTGTGGGGAGCGATCTCCTACACTGGCCGTACACTTCTGGTGATCGTCGAGGGGACACTGAATAGTGTACGGTACATCCAAACCGTCATCGAACCCATCGTTCTACCATTCCTAGACCGGCAAGGGAACTTGCTGATCCAACAGGACAATGCACGTCCGCATGTATCCCGTGCCACCCAACGTGCTCTAGAAGGTGTAAGTCAACTACCCTGGCCAGCAAGATCTCCGGATCTGTCCCCCATTGAGCATGTTTGGGACTGGATGAAGCGTCGTCTCACGCGGTCTGCACGTCCAGCACGAACGCTGGTCCACCGGAGCGCCAGGTGGAAATGGCATGGCAAGCCGTTCCACAGGACTACATCCAGCATCTCTACGATTATCTCCATGGGAGAATAGCAGCCTGCATTGCTGCGAAAGGTGGATATACACTGTACTAGTGCCGACATTGTGCATGCTCTGTTGCCTGTCTCTATGTGCCTGTGGTTCTGTCAGTGTGATCATGTGATGTATCTGACCCCAGGAATGTGTCAATAAAGTTCCCCTTCCTGGGACAATGAATTCACGGTGTTCTTATTTCAATTTCCAGGAGTGTATTATTTCAGTATTTGATAAAAGCCTTACAACAGGAGTATTCTAATATCAAGACGGCTTTTCATGTTATTGAGAATGAAATGTGAGGAAACAAAAGCAAGAATAAAATGAGATGTGCAAGACACTAAGTCAGAGCATACTGTTAGCAAAAATGTGTAAAGTGAATACCATCTTACATCGAAAATTGTTCAAGTAAGAACAGCAGTCGTTATCACCGATATAAATAAAGGAAGGAAAGAAATAGTAGGGATACAGATCTTTCCTAAGTCTAGTTCATCAGAGACGAAGCACAGCCTCATAATGAAAATTGCTGATTACCCTCCTTGTCCCAAAGGCACCCCATCTTTCACCTTAAGCAGTTTAGGGAAACCACGAAAAACCTACTCGGGGTTTGAGGTTGTTTCTCTCGCACGTGAATCCAGTGGGTCATCTCACTCGCGACCACTATAATAGAACGTACTACGAAGACATACCCTCCCCTTGCCGCATGAACAAGAGCATTACCCATGTGGGGTGGCTTGCGCGCTTTCACGACACAGATATCCGTACCATAAGCGCATCCACACTCGAGGGATACCTGTGGAGGGGCCAGGCAAACTGTGCTCCCTGTAGAGAGGCCACGGCTTGTCAGTAGTTGCAGGGACAACATTCTCAATGACTCACTGATCTGGCCTTGTAACATTTAGCCAACATGGCTTTGATACGTTGGTACTGCGAATTGCTGAAACAAAGGGGAGTGTGAAGATCTGCCATATGACTTAATGATGATTACATCCTTTTGGCTAAAATATTCCAGAGGTAAAAGAATCACCCATTCGAATCTCCAGGCTGAGACTACTCAGGATGATTTCTACGACATAAAAAAGAAAACTAGTGTTCTACGTATCGAGGTTAGCAACGATAGATCCCTTAATCGGGTAGGCAGGTTAGAGAATTTAAAAAGGGAAATGAATATGTGAAAGTGAGGTATAGCGGAAATTAGTGAAGTGCGGAGGAAGGAAGAACAGGATTTCTGGTCAGGTGTGTACAGGTTTCTAAACACAGAATCAAATAGGGGTAAAGTAGATGTAGCTCTAAAAGTGAATGAGAAAATAGGAATCTCAGTTATGAACAACAACGTGTCGAACGCATTGTCGTGGCCAAGTTAAACACGAAGGCAACACCCAACATAATAATGCAAACTTATACGCCAAATAGCTTCGGCAGGTGCGAAGATCGAAAAAGCATATGATAAGATAATACAAATTTTCCAGGTAATCAAGGGCGAGCAAAATTTAATTGCGATGGGAAATTAAAATTCGGTAGTAAGAAAAGAAAGAGAAGGAAACCTGAAAGGACATGGAATGCGGGAGAGGAATGAAAGGGGAAGCCGTCTCGTAGAATTCGCACAGAGCACAATTTAAACATTGCAAACACATTGTTTAAGAATCGTGAAAGAAGGTTCTGTACGTGGAAGAGACCTGGAGAGACCGTAAGGTTTCAGGTAGATTATATAATTGTAAGGCGAATATTTCGAAATCAAATTATAAACTACAAAAATTTACAGGGAAAGGAGAAGACTATGACAATAATGTGTTGGTTGTGAACTGCAGATTAAAAGTGAAGAAATTAGAAAAAAGTAGGAAATTTGAGGAGATGGAATACAGATAAATTGGAAGAACCGACTGCTGAGAGTTAAAAAGGAGCGTTAGCAACGATTGAGAGAAACAATGGAAAGGACTCCAACAGAAGACGAATGGATAACTATGAGAAATGAAAAGTTAGATGACAGCAGAGGATCAAATAAGCAAAAAACCAAGGCCCATTAGAAATCCCTGAATAACGCCACAGATATTTAATTTAATTGACAAAAGGAGAAAATATAAATATGCAGCAAATGAAGTGAGGAAAACGGGAGTACAGAAGTCTAAAACATTAGACTGACCGAAAATGGAAAATGGCTAGGCAGGTATGGCTAGAGCACAAATGCAGGGCTTTAGAAGCATGTTTAACTTGTGAAAAGACAGGGGGCACTATAGGAAAATTAGAGAAACTTTTGGAGAAAAAAAGAAGCAGCTGTGTGGATATCAAGAGCTCTGACGGCAAACCAGTGTTAAGCGAACAAGGGAAAGTTGAAAGGTGAAATGAACATACAAAAGGGGTATACAAAGGAAATTAACTTCAAGACAGATTAGATTAGATTAGATTAGATTAATACTTGTTCCATAGATCATGAATACGACACTTCGTAATGATGTGGAACGTGTCAGGTTAATAAAAGATGTCTGTACAAGAAATTACATTACACAAAATATTGCATGACACTAATGATTAAGTTTTTTTTTTTTTTTACTTACTTTATATCTAAAAATTCAGCCAATGAGTAGAAGGAGTTGTCATCTAGAAATTCTTTTAATTTATTTTTAAATGTTAGTTGGCTATCTGTCAGGCTTTTGATGCTGTTTGGTAGGTGCCCAAAGACTTTTGTGGCAGCATAATTTACCCCTTTCTGTGCCAAAGTCAGATTTAACCCTGCATAGTGAAGATCATCCTTTCTCCTGGTGTTATAGGTATGCACACTGCTATTACTTTTGAATTGGGTTGGATTATTATCAACAAATTTCATAAGGGAATATATATACTGTGAGGTTACTGTGAGGATCCCTAGATCCTTAAATAGATGTCTGCAGGATGACCGTGGGTGGGCTCCAGCAATTATTCTGATTACACGTTTTTGTGCAATGAATACTTTTCTACTCAACGATGAATTACCCCGGAATATGATGCCATACGAAAGCAGTGAATGAAAGTAGGCATAGTAAGCTAATTTACTGAGATTCTTATCACCAAAATTTGCAATAACCCTAATAGCATACGTAGCTGAACTCAGACGTTTCAGCAGACCATCAATGTGTTGCTTCCAGTTTAACCTCTCATCAATGGACACACCTAAAAATTTTGAAAATTCTACCTTAGCTACAGACTTCTGTTCAAATTCTATATTTATTACTGGAGTTGTGCCATTTACTGTACGGAACTGTATATACTGTGTTTTATCAAAATTTAAAGAGAGTCCGTTTGCTGAGAACCACTTAATAATTTTGTGAAAAACATCATTTACAATTACATCACTTAGTTCTTGGTTTTTGGATGTTATTACTATACTTGTATCATCAGCAAAAAGAACTAACTTTGCATCTTCATCAATGTGGAATGGTAAGTCATTAATGTATATCAAGAACAGTAAAGGACCTAAGACCGAACCCTGTGGGACCCCGTGCTTGATAGCACCCCAGTTTGAGGAATCAGCTGTTTTAACATTACACGAACCACTTATTTCAACTTTCTGCATTCTTCCAGTTAAGTATGAATTAAACCATTTGTGCACTGCCCCACTCAAACCATAATGATTTAGCTTATCTAAAAGAATTCCATGATTTACACAATCAAAGGCCTTTGAGAGATCACAAAAAATACCAATGGGTGATGTCCGGTTATTCAGAGCATTTAATATTTGATCAGTGAAAGCATATATAGCATTTTCTGTTGAAAAGCCTTTCTGAAAACCAAACTGACATTTTGTTAGTACTTTATTTTTACAAATATGGGAGGCTACTCTTGAATACATTACTTTCTCAAAAATTTTTGATAGAGCTGTCAGAAGAGAGATTGGGCGGTAGTTGTTGACATCCGACATATCCCCCTTTTTATGCAATGGTTTTACAATGGCATATTTCAGTCTATCAGGGAAAACACCCTGCTCCAAAGAGCTATTACATACGTGGCTGAGAATTCTACTTATCTGTGGGGAACAAGCTTTAAGTACTTTGCTGGAAATGCCATCAATTCCGTAAGAGCTTTTACTTTTCAGTGAGTTTATTATTTTACTGATTTCAGAGGGAGAGGTTGGTGGAATTACAGCTGTTTCAAACTGTGCAGGTATGGCCTCTTCTATTAATAGCCTTGCCTCTTCTAGTGAAGATCTAGATCCTATTTTCTCCACAACATTTAAAAAATGATTATTCAAAATATTTTCAATTTCTGATTGTTTGTTAGTGCACTTGTCATTCAGTTTTATTGCACTAAAGTCTTCCTGTGCTCTTGGTTGCCCTGTTTCCCTTTCAATAATATTCCAAATTGCTTTAATTTTATTATCAGAGTTACTGATCTCAGACATGATACACATGCTTCTGGACTTTTTAATAACTTTTCTTAGTACCGCACAATAGTTTTTATAATATTGAACAATTTCGGGGTCAGTACTCCATCTTGCTGTTAGATACAGTTCTCTTTTGCGGTTGCAAGATATTCTTATTCCTTTAGTTAGCCAAGGTTTTTTATATGTTTTCTTGGAATTATGTTTAACTATTTTCTTGGGAAAACAATTTTCAAATACCCTTAAAAATGTATTGTGAAATAAGTTATATTTCAAGTTTGCATCGGGTTCCTTATACACTTCATCCCAGTCTAGCTGCTGTAGGCTTTCCCTAAAGTTTGCAATATTTATATTGTTAATTGAACGCACTGCTTTGAAAGTCTGATTTATTATACTGCATGGAGCTATGTCATGTACTGTAACAAGCTGTGCACTATGATCTGAAAGACCATTCTCAACAGGATAAGCATTTATGTCCTTAAACTTATCTTGGTCTATAAAAAAGTTATCTATCAATGTACTGCTGTTCTTTGTTATCCGAGTAGGAAAATCAATGACGGAGCTCAAATTGAAAGAACTGAGTAATACTAAAAGGTCATTCTTCCTATTACACTCTTTCAGGGAATCAACATTGAAATCCCCACAAATGATAATTTGCTTCCCCCTGTCTGACAGATAGCACAACAAAGCATCCAAGTTTTCCAGAAATAGCTGGAAATTCCCCGAGGGGGACCTATACACTGTTACAATTATGAAAGTGCCATCCTTTAGTTTAAGTTCAGTGGCACATGCTTCCATATGTTGCTCTACACAAAATTTTTTAGTTTCTAAATTTTTTGCACTGTGGAAGCTTTTGACATATATGGCAACTCCTCCTCTCATCATATTATCTCTACTTACATGTGCAGCTAATTTGTACCCATTGATGCTAACCTTTTGCATATCAGTGACAATGTGATGCTCAGACAGGCATAGTATATCTATTACATTCTTGGTTTCTATATCTTCTAAACAAAGCAGAAGCTCATCAATTTTATTCTTCAAGCCCCCAATATTTTGATGAAATATACTAACAGTATTTTTCACTTTACTTTTGTGAGTATCTTGAACTTTTTTAACATCTTTAGTACTTTTATTCTTCAATCCCCCAATATTTTGATGAAATATACTAACATTATTTTTCACTTTACTTTTGTGAGTATCTTGAACTTTTTTAACATCTTTAGTACTTGCCTGGCTGAGTTTCCCACTGGACACTGATCTTACACTAAAAAAGAGTTTCCACCATGAGATGTAGTTCCTCCCCCCTTTAAATTTCCTGCTATCAGCCCAGCCAGTTTACCCTTCCCTTTCCTGTTGAGGTGTAGGCCATGTCTAGTATAGTCCCACCTACAGAGTGAATCAACAGGAACCACACCAATGTGTGACCCTGCACCAGATACAAGTAGCCGTTCCAACTCCAAATTAACTCTCCTGACAGAAGAGGTCAAATGAGGTCGGTCGTGGCGCTCCAGAACCGACACAAACCCAACACTGGTATGATTCGATGCCGATGCAATCTTTGCCAGGTCACACTTTATGCTGTACCCCGGATCTCTGTCAATACTGTTGCCCGGCCCACCCACAATAACCACGGTGTCTTCCTTAGTAAAACCTTTACATAGTGAACCTAAATCCTCTGTAACCTGTCCAAGTTCAGCACTAGGTTTGAAAAAACTTGTGACCTGGTAATCCAACCCTAATTCATCCTGCAGAAGTTGGCCCACACCCCTAGCATGCGAACTACCTAGCAACAAGACTTTCTTTCTCTTTGCAGACTTCCCTACATTCTTAATCAATTTGCTGCTGAAAGCTTGTTGAGCCCTGTGTACATCTACTTCTGTGAGAGGCTCATCAGTTTCTGACTGAGGCAACAGGTCAAACCTATTTTGTACATTAATAACAAAGCTGTCAGAAGAATTTCTTGGCCTGTTCCTCATGCCTGTTGCCACTTCCCACCCCTGTTTACCCTTCTCCCCCCTTAACCTGCCCAGTTCTCGCCTAGCCTCATCTAACTCAGCCTGAAGGGCAGCAATTTTCCCCTCCTGTTCCACAATCTTCCTATCTCTACTGCATAGCCTACAGAACCACTGATGAGTCTCGCTCATTTTCCCAATTCCCACGCCACTATAGTCGCCCCAATGAAAAAAGTTACTACATCCATCACACCAGACCCCGGAGCTAACGATCCTACGGCACGTCAGGCACTTTACACTCATGGTACAAATCTATTTTAGTGACAGAAAGACAATTAAGTTACCGGAAAACAATGAAAATACGTGTACGAAAAATTAGGCCTACTCGCGACTATGTAAACAGTGGTTCAGAAGTTTTTTACTGGAAATTACTTAAGAGATGACGATACTCTACAGATATAAAGGGGCAGCAAACGTATTTAGCACACTAAACTATCAGTAAATGCACTTAAGATTGCGGTATGAAGTTTAATCTGAAAACTCAAAAGTTCGGCCTGGCCGCGATATGTAAACAAAATGAACTTTACGTGATTACTGTGAAAATACGCGAGTAAGACAAAAACCTTTAATGGTATGCTTGCAGAGCACTATAATTAACGTAATAAATTAGTTTAAAGTGTTAAAAAACAGTTTATTACTACTTAAATTACTTATCTTGTACAAGAGCTGTGACTCAGACGACAATATTATAGAAACTGATGAGGAAGTAAATGAAGATAATATGGGAGATGTGATAATGCTAGAGGAATTTGACAGAACACTGAAATATCTAAGCCAAAACAAGGCTATCGGAGTAGACGACATTCGGTCAGAGTTATTGAGAACCTTGGGAGAGCCGTTTATGATCCCACCTGGTGTGGTGCGACAGGCGAAATACCAGAATCAGAAGTGATGGTCTGGCATGCCATTGCGTTTCATAGCAGAACCCCTTTGGTTGTCATCCGCGATATCCTTACACCACAACGGTACGTCGACGATATTCTACACCCTGTTTTGTTGCCCTTCATGGCAAAGCAATCCTGGGCTTACATTTCAGAAAGATAACGGCCATCCGCACACAGCGAGAGTTTCTACTGCTTACCTTCGTGCTTCCCAAACGCTATCTTGGCCAGCAAGGTCGCCGGATCTCTCTGCAATTGGGAACGTTTGAAGCATTATGGACAGAGCCCTCCAACCAGCTGGGGATTTTGACGATCTAACGCGCCATTTGGACAGAATTTGGCACTATATCCCTCACGATGACATCCAAGAACTCTACCAATTAATGCCAAGTCGAATAACTGCTTGCATAAGGGCCACAGCTGAACCAACGCGTTATTGACTTTCTCATTTTGTGAAGTTCTCTCTCTCTCTCTCTCTCTCTCTCTCTCTCTCTCTCTCTCTCTCTCCTCCCTCCCTCTCTCTCTCTCTCCCTCTTTTGTCTTAGCGTGTAACTAATGGCAGCCGAAATAGAGAGAATATAAAATGTAGACTGGCATAAAAAGGAAGGTATTTCTGAGAAAGAGAAATTTGTTAATATCGTATATGAATTTAAATGTTAAAAATTCTCTTCTGAAAGTATTTGCATTGGGTGTAAACTTGTACAGAAGTGAAACGTGGATGATAAGCAATTCAGACAAGAAGATTATAGAGCGCTTTGAAATGTAGTGGTATAGAAGAATAGCAGTACGCTGGAGATTAAATGGGTAGATCACGTAACTAATGAAAAACTTCAAAGACTGATAAGGCAAATTTCGGAAAGGCCCCTTGTATTCAAACAAGTAAATGATCATGCTATATAGATTCCGTAATTTTCACTACTCCCAGACGCTAATGTATCAGTTTATGTGCGAAAGAAAGGAGATGGTTTCAGTCTCTCTCTCTCTCTCTCTCTCTCTCTCTCTCTCTCTCTAAGGACAAGAAAGTCGTGAGAGCGGCCATTATCAAGATTGAATGTAAGACGTGTGGTATTAGCATGTAGCTCATGAATATTATTTTACAGTTTGTGGTAAAGAGTTCATCGGGTTGATATTGATACGTGCTGTACTGTACACCATCAAGCCTCCAATCGTCCACAGTTTAAGCAACTAGTCGTGTAAACAACTGTTTTACAACACAGTCAATAGCTTATGAAATCTATCGTTAAAGGAATCACGGGCTCTGAAAACAATGTGGGCGTTCATAATCACAGTACACTCCTCAATGACTAGGCAGAAATCATTCTTGCTCGGTAAGTATAACACGTATACCGTACCATAGAATAATAACATGAGGGTAATTAATAGTGAAAACTGGCACGGGGAAAACAGTGAAAATATACATTGGGAGCAAAAGCTGTCCAGTAAACATGGGTCCGCAAATGAGTCGCTTGCAAGACAACTGCGAATGTGACGTTGAGACCTGCCACTTACTTCAGTATGACGTAATCCCCTAGTTCGTTTAAGTGACTTGACATGTTAACTTTTAGGTTAAGTCATCATCTAATGGGTCTCAAATTTCACTGATGGCCGATTGTAGGGGAATTTGGTACATGCAAGATGACTGATGAGGCACTGGCACATTTTGGTGCTGATATAAGACGACATCTAGCACGGTCTAAAATGGATAGGTCTAGCGGAGACAGCACATTGGGCTGTAACCTCTGGATTTTTCTGTCTTGAAGAGCCGTAGCAGCGAATTGTGCAATCTTGTCAAGATTTACGAGATGACCTAGGGGGTGTTTCAAATGATTCGTAACTCACTGCAGAGGCGATAACATTTTAGACCTTCTGGTGACAAACAGACCCGAAGTATTTGAAACAGTTAACGCAGAACAGGGATTCAGCGATCATAAAGCGGTTACGTCATCGATGATTTCAGCCGTAAATAGAAATATTAAAAAAGGTAGGAAGATTTTTCTGTTTAGCAAAAGTGACAAAAAGCAGATTACAGAGTACCTGAAAGCTCAACACAAAAGTTTTGTCTCAAGTACAGATAGTGTTGAGGATCAGTGGACAAAGTTCAAAACCATCGTACAATATGCGTTAGATGAGTATGTGCCAAGCAAGATCGTAAGAGATGGAAAAGAGCCACCGTGGTACAACAACCGAGTTAGAAAACTGCTGCGGAAGCAAAGGGAACTTCACAGCAAACATAAACATAGCCAAAGCCTTGCACACAAACAAAAATTACGCGAAGCGAAATGTAGTGTGAGGAGGGCTATGCGAGGGGCGTTCAGTGAATTCGAAAGTAAAGTTCTATGTACTGACTTGGCAGAAAATCCTAAGAAATTTTGGTCTTATGTCAAAACAGTAGGTGGATCAAAACAAAATGTCCAGACACTCTGTGACCAAAATGGTACTGAAACAGAGGATGACAGACTAAAGGCCGAAATATTAAATGTCTTTTTCCAAAGCTGTTTCACAGAGGAAGACTGCACTGTAGTTCCTTCTCTAGATTATCGTACAGATGAAAAAAAATGGTAGATATCGAAATAGACGACAGAGGGATAGAGAAACAATTAAAATCGCTCAAAAGAGGAAAGGCCGCTGGACCTGATGGGATACCAGTTCGATTTTACACAGAGTACGTGAAGGAAATTGCCCCCCTTCTTGCAGCGGTGTACCGTAGGTCTCCAGAAGAGCGTAGCGTTCCAAAAGATTGGAAAAGGGCACAGGTCATCCCCGTTTTCAAGAAGGGACGTCGAACAGATGTGCAGAACTATAGACCCATATCTCTAACGTCGATCAGTTGTAGAATTTTGGAACACGTATTATGTTCGAGTTTAATGACTTTTCTGGAGACTAGAAATCTACTCTGTAGGAATCAGCATGGGTTTCGAAAAAGACGGTCGTGTGAAACCCAGCTCTCGCTGTTCGTCCACGAGACTCAGAGGGTCATAGACACGGGTTCACAGGTAGATGCCGTGTTTCTAGACTTCCGTAAGGCGTTCGATACAGTTCCCCACAGTCGTTTAATGAACAAAGTAAGAGCATATGGACTATCAGACCAATTGTGTGATTGGATTGAAGAGTTCCTAGATAACAGAACACAGCATATCATTCTCAATGGAGGGAAGTCTTCCGAAGTAAGAGTGATTTCAGGTGTGCCGCACGGGAGTGTCATAGGACCGTTGATATTCACAATATACATAAATGACCTTGTGGATGACATCGGAAGTTCACTGAGGCTTTTTTCAGATGATGCTGTGGTGTATCGAGAGGTTGTAACAATGGAAAATTGCACTGAAATGCAGGAGGATATGGAGCGAATTGACGCATGGTGCACGGAATGGCAATTGAATCTCAATGTAGACAAGTGTAATGTGCTGCGAATACATAGATAGGTCCCTTATCATTTAGCTACAAAATAGCAGGTCAGCAACCGGAAGCAGTTAATTCCATAAATTATTTGGGAGTACGCATTAGGAGTGATTTAAAATGGAATGATCATACACTCCTGGAAATTGAAATAAGAACGCCGTGAATTCATTGTCCCAGGAAGGGGAAACTTTATTGACACATTCCTGGGGTCAGATACATCACATGATCACACTGACAGAACCACAGGCACATAGACACAGGCAACAGAGCACGCACAATGTCGGCACTAGTACAGTGTATATCCACCTTTCGCAGCAATGCAGGCTGCTATTCTCCCATGGAGACGATCGTAGAGATGCTGGATGTAGTCCTGTAGAACGGCTTGCCATGCCATTTCCACCTGGCGCCTCAATTGGACCAGCGTTCGTGCTGGACGTGCAGACCGCGTGAGACGATGCTTCATCCAGTCCCAAACATGCTCAATGGGGGACATATCCGGAGATCTTGCTGGCCAGGGTAGTTGACTTACACCTTCTAGAGCACGTTGGGTGGCACGGGATACATGCGGACGTGCATTGTCCTGTTGGAACAGCAAGTTCCCTTGCCGGTCTAGGGATGATAGAACGATGGGTTCGATGACGGTTTGGATGTACCGTGCACTATTCAGTGTCCCCTCGACGATCACCAGAGGTGTACGACCAGTGTAGGAGATCGCTCCCCACACCATGATGACGGGTGTTGGCACTGTGTGCCTCGGTCGTATGCAGTCCTGATTGTGGCGCTCACCTGCACGGCGCCAAACACTCATACGACCATCATTGGCACCAAGGCAGAAGCGACTCTCATCGCTGAAGACGACACGTCTACATTCGTCCCTCCATTCACGCCTGTCGCGACACCACTGGAGGCGGGCTGCACGATGTTGGGGCGTGAGCGGAAGACGGCCTAACGGTGTGCGGTACCGTAGCCCAGCTTCATGGAGATGGTTGCGAATGGTCCTCGCCGATACCCCAGGAGCAACAGTGTCCCTAATTTGCTGGGAAGTGGCGGTGCGGTCCCCTACGGCACTGCGTAGGATCCTACGGTCTTGGCGTGCATCCGTGCGTCGCTGCGGTCCGGTTCCAGGTCGACGGGCACGTGCACCTTCCGCCGACCACTGGCGACAACATCAATGTACTGTGGAGATCTCACGCCCCACGTGTGGAGCAATTCGGCGGTACGTCCACCCGGCCTCCCGGATGCCCACTATACGCCCTCGCTCAAAGTCCGTCAACTGCACATACGGTTCACGTCCACGCTGTCACGGCATGCTACCAGTGTTAAAGACTGTGATGGAGCTCCGTATGCCACGGCAAACTGGCTGACACTGACGGCGGCGGTGCACAAATGCTGCGCAGCTAGCGCCATTCGACGGCCAACACCGCGGTTCCTGGTGTGTCCGCTGTGCCGTGCGTGTTATCATTGCTTGTACAGCCCTCTCGCAGTGTCCGGAGCAAGTATGGTGGGTCTGACACACCGGTGTCAAATTGTTCTTTTTTCCATTTCCAGGAGTGTATAAAGTTGATCGTCGGTAAAGCAGATGCCAGACTGAGATTCATTGGATGAATCCTAAGGAAATGCAATCCGAAAACAAAGGAAGTAGGTTACAGTACGCTTGTTCACCCACTGCTTGAATACTGCTCAGCAGTGTGGGATCCATACCAGATAGGGTTGATAGAAGAGATAGAGAAGATCCAACGGAGAGCAGCGCGCTTCGTTACAGGATCATTTAGTAATCGCGAAAGCGTTGCGGAGATGATAGATAAACTCCAGTGGAAGACTCTGCAGGAGAGACGCTCAGTAGCTCGGAACGGGCTTTTGCTAAAGTTTTGAGAACATACCTTCACCGAAGAGTCAAGCAGTATATTGCTCCCTCCTACGTATATCTCGCGAAGAGAGCATGAGGATAAAATCAGAGAGATTAGAGCCCACACAAAAGCATACCGACAATCCTTCTTTCCACGAACAATACGAGACTGGAATAGAAGGGAGAACCGATAGAGGTACTCAAGGTTCCCTCCGCCACACACCGCCAGGTGGCTTGCGGAGTATGGATATAGATGTAGATGTAGAGACGAGAGCAGTACCGGATACAAATGCGAGATCGACACTAGGAACATCTCCTCTAATGCGTGTTAGTCTCTACAGTAAATTACAACATGTAACGTGCTGAACCAGTATTGTATTTCTTGTTACAGTAGATCAAGGGCGAAGTTTGATTGCAACTAGATGTGGACGTAATTGAAAAGCTTACATTTCAGTTACGTTTGTACAAACTAGGACAATATTTCACACTCAAATCAGTGGTGTTCCTAAACCAACATTCTCAATTATCTTGCAAACAGCTCGTTTGCAGATCCATGTTTGTATGTATGTATGTATGTAGTATCGAATTGGGGACCTAGAAAATAAAGAGAGGCTTCGTCTCCGCATAGCTCTCAGTGATACACAATCCCACAACAGGCTACAGCAGTCCACTCGCCCCACCGCTGCCCCACAACGAACCCAGGGTTATTGTGCGGTTCGGCCCCCAGTGGACCCCCCCGGGAACGTTTCAGTCCAGACGAGTGTAACTCCAATGTTTGCGTGGTAGAGTAATTATGGTGTACGCGTACGTGCAGACAGTGTTTGCGCAGCAATCGCCGACATAGTGAAACTTGGGCGGAATAAGGGAACCAGCCCTCATTCGCCGAAGCAGATGGAAAACCGCCTTAAAAACCATCCACAGGCTGGCAGGCACACCAGACCTCGACACTACCCGCCGAATGGATTCGTGCTGGAGACCGGCCCGCCGTAGCGCTCGGGACGCAGTGCTTTAGTCCGCACGGCTAGCCGGGCGGGCTGATCCATGTTTACTCGGACATTGTTGCTTCTATTATATTTCCAATCTTGTCAGTTTTCGCTATTAATTATGACACACCTAGTATATGTAACGCATAGCCAAAATTCTCTGAGAAAATATCATACTTCTGTAAACAAACGTTCGGCATCTTAGCCACATATAGTGAAAGTGATGCATGTAACATGTAAGTGTTATTGTTGTGGTGGTCAGTCCCACAACTGTTTAGATGCAGCTCTGCATGCTAGTTTATGCGTGGATAACTACTGCAATGTGCGTCCACTTGAATCTGCTTGCAGTAGTCAAGCCTCCGTCTCCCTCTACAACTTTACCCAGTACATTGTGTTCCATTACCAAATTAACCATTCCTTGACGTTTCAGAATGCATCCCATCAACCTATACCTTCTTTCACTCGAGTTGTGCAATAAATCTACGATTTGATTCAGAACCTCTTAATTATTTATCCGATCTATCTAGTTCATCTTCAGCTTTCTTCTGTGACATCACATTTGAAAAGCTTCGCTTGTCTTCTTGGAACGCAAAGCTCTGCGTTCTGGCAGCAAAGGACCAATCGGGTCCAACCGACTGCCATGTCATCCTTTGAGAATGACATCATCTGGATTGGGTATGGAGTGGCATTGGGTCAGCAAACCGCTCTCGCCGTCGTTGCCGGACTTCTTGGCTTTGGAGCGGCTACTTCTCAATCAAGAAGCTCCTCAGCCGGCCTCACGAGGCCGAGTGCACTCCATTCCAGTCCTCCCACCGAGGAAAATCCCCTGGCAGTACCGAGAATTGAACCCAGTACCTACGCATAGACACGTTGACCGCATTGTCCTCTTGCCTGTACTGTTTATCATCCACGGTTCACGTCCATACTTGCCTACACTCCACACAAAAACTTTCACACAATACTTCCTAACACTTAAATTTACATTACAGATGTTACCGTATTTCTCTTTTTCAGAGTAGTTTTTCTTTCTATTCGAAGTTTGCATTTTACATCGTTCTTGCCTCTATCGTCGTCAGTTATTTTGCTGTCCAAACAACAAAACCCGTCTACACCTGAATGTCTCCTTCCATAATCTAATACTCTCGATATCGCGCAATTTAATTAGATTTCAGTACACGTTGATGTTGATGTTCATTGGTAACTTGCTTGTAAGACGCTATACATTTTACTTAAATAAATTTCCAAACCATTTGCCGTCTCTGACACGATTACAGCATTATCAACAATCAACTAAACCCGCTTTCCTAATTTCAACCTAGTTTCCTTTAATCTTACTCTCTGTGCGGACTGAATACCAAAGGATAAACCCACAACTCTGTCTCACTCTCTTCTCACGTACATGATCTCTCATTTTCTTCTACGCTTACAACTTCATTCTGCTTTCTGCACATGTTGTAGATAACTTCCGCTCCAGGTATTTTACGAAAACAGCTTACGAAAATTTTGAAAATGTTTGTTAAATATTTCCCTGCTAATACATGGTTGTAACTTACTTCTTAAGTTAAGAAAACGGCGACAACGCGCTCGTCGGTAGTGAGGGGACACACACGGTTTCGGACCCGCGGCCTCCGCTCAGAAGGCCACCTTGTGGCTGGCCTCGTCGTATCAGTTTGCAGCTGCCTACGGGCAGCCTGTCACTCCACACTGCGTGTGAGACTCCCGCCAGCCCAGATACCACCTTCGATCGCCTCTACTCCGAAACTTCTGAATTTCTTACTCTGGCATTCGGTGTACACGTGTGCCGACAATTGTACATCGCTCTTGCGGAACAAGTTACTTCCAGTGTCAGCGCGGTTTTCCGGAACTGTAGCCCGCATCTCGTGGTCGTGCGGTAGCGTTCTCGCTTCCCACGCCCGGGTTCCCGGGTTCGATTCCCGGCGGGGTCAGGGATTTTCTCTGCCTCGTGGTGGCTGGGTGTTGTGTGATGTCCTTAGGTTTTAGTTTGGTTTAAGTAGTTCTAAGTTCTAGGGGACTGATGACCATAGATGTTAAGTCCCATAGTGCTCAGAGCCATTTGAACCATTTGAACCGGAACTGTAAGCATCCGGGGAAGAAAGTAGGGAAAACAGAGGTAAAGCTGCCTTTTTAGGTCAATTCGCAATACAGCAAGGCGCGTCTTAGAGTCAGTGAAAAACCCACCAGTCAATCAGAGGGTCTATGGTGACCGATCGGTGACGGTACGGAGTCCTGAAATCAGTGAATGAGAGAGACAGGAAGGAGCACGTCATGCTATGCGAAAGCGGGGACAAGAGAGGACGAACGCCTCCCGGTCGACGCCATGTATGCCCCCTCCCCCCTGCGGCTAACACCATTCCGTCCTCACTTATCCAACTGGTTGATCAGACGTCGCGCGTCCATAATTAGAATGAACTACTTTTTTGATGAATTGACGGTTGGATCTGACACGTAGGTCACGAGAGGTGGTACCAAAACATGTACTGGCTGGGAACTGAAATATTCCCGGTAACCCCTAGACATGGTGGCTTGAACGGTTACTCAACTCCTAATAAAGGTCGTAACCGAGTCATTAACGGAAGTTCTGAGCGAGGTGTCGGACATTTTAAGGCTCTGAGCACTATGGGACTTAACATCTGAGGTCATCAGTCCCCTAGAACTTAGAACTACTTAAACCTAACTAACCTAAGGACATCACATACATCCATGCCCGAGGCAGGATTCGAATCAGCGACCGTAGCAGTCGCGCGGTTCCGGACTGAAGCGCCTAGAACCGCTCGGCCACTACGGCCGGCGGACATTTTAAGGCACCGGGTTGTCTTTTGTGGAGGAGCATGTTTCAAATTTCACTCCAGCAATACAAATTTAGGTTTTCTCCGTGATGTACATAAATTGCTTAAGGCAAATGCAATACTGGTTCCTTTCAAAATGGCATGGCTCATTTCCTTCCCAAATCTATCTCGGTCTGCGTTTGTGCTCTGTCCCTAAATACGAGGGCGTCGTGAAAGGTAATGCCTTTCATGTGAAAACTCTTAAAGCTTTTAAAATAAAACAAACATCGTTAAAATTCTACGGTGTCTATATATTTGCAGCTCTCTGCCGCTAGAGGGTTCCGAATTGTACCATGTAACATGGCAATATGTAACGTAGCTGTGTCGGTACGTGAGTAGCAGCGAGCTGTAATCGAGTTTCGAATTCGAAGAGTTCGTCCACACATGGAACACTCTTTCCTTCAGCACGACAGTGTTAAGACCACAAACTAGCTATACCACATCTTCAACAGTCCGGCGCCTTGGGTTCACTCTAATCGATCATCCTCCATACAGACCTGACTTGGCTCCATCCAATTTCAATTTGTTTCCTACATTTAAAGAACACCTTCGACGGCTTCACTTTGATAGTGACGAAACGGTGTAAGCAGAGGTGAGGTTGTGACTCCACCAACTAAGTCAAACATTCTACAGTGACGGTATCAACAAACTGGTCTCTCAGTGGGAGAAATCTGTTCGTCATCGGGTGATCGTGATGAGAAATAAATATGTAGACATGAAGAATAAAGATGTAGGGTATTAACAACACTTGATTTATTTAAAAAGCTTTGAGAGTTTTCACACAAAAAAACAATCGGTGGCATTACTTTACCCTCTCCCTCGTACCTCGTCGTCCTGCACTGTCTGACATATCCGCTGCCACCTGGCGATGCAGACAGTCCTTTTTGCTTTGGCATCTACTGAAGTGATGAGATATACTCCCTTCCCTTGCCTACTTAATGCTAATTAGTTGGCTGGATGTTCTACAAGAATCAGCAAGGATTCGGGAAAAACCACTTTTGTGAAATACATTTTGCTTTAATAAGGCAAATGCGATACTGTTTCCTTTCAAAATGGTATGGCTCATTTCCTTCCAAGTTCTACATCAGTCTGCGTTTGTGCTCTGTCCCTAAATACGAGGGCGTCGTGACTTCGCCCAAAAAATAGATGCAGCACAACAAATAGATTCGTCTGCCTAGATATCCGAATGTCCACATCGTCAGCTACTAATCAAGATAAGATCATATGGAGGCTATTTGCAAATATGTGTCTGGTTCAATGAACGCGTTGGGTACATTACACTGGATAATGAACGACTAGGGACAGGAAAATTTCACGAAAACAATAGCACACCAAATAATGCCAAATTGACAATTTTCAGCGAAATAAAGCGAAATCGGCGTTTTTCGAAACATCTTCAAATTTGTCATTTTCCTGTATAAAAAATAGCAATTTGTCTTCTTTTTTCCTGAAGCCTGAGGTCTGTCTATAATCTTATAATGACAGTTCATTTCCCATGTAACGAACTAAGATGTGACGCTAAAAATAACATCTATCTCCGCGAAAAAAAGCACCTAAATTGGCAAAAAATAATACAGAAAATGGCGAAAAATACCGAATTTGGAAGAAAGTAACACACTACTGGGAAAAAATTACTGAACTTGGCAAAACATATTCCACGAACTTGGCAAGAGAAAAGCGAAATCTGGCAAAAAAGTAAGACTGAATCCGGCAACAAAAAGAGGCACCGAATCCGGTAACAAAAGATTAACACTGAATCTAGCAAAGATGAAGTACTGAATGTGGCAGAAAAGTTTTACCGAATACAGAAAGAAGTAACACTGCCAAAAAATAACACCAACTTTTGCAAAAAAGAAGCACCACGGAAATGACAAAGACTAACACCGAAATGCACAAAAAATAACATCGCAATGGATAAAATATCATCATCGAATTCGATGTCCTCCTCCATGACTGAGTACAGTCTGCCTTCGGCAGTGGTAATGCGTGCACGCCTTGTTTGCGTCTCGCGTCCTATGCTGCTTGCGAGCAAGCGCGCGTTTGTTTACTTCTTCGTACCGGCTTGCTTCAGAGGCCGACTTCATCGACCACCATGGCGTTCCCTTACCGCCAAGCCACAATTAAATTAACTTTTCCTTTGGATCACGAACGACCGAAGCCGAAGAACGTTTTATACGGAATGAAATGCGCCTCCCGCCACAAGATGTTCTCGGAATTCACGTTTCGATCCTCAGTACTGCTGTGTACATAAAGCTGGCGAGTGACGAGCTGTGCGCCGACGTTGTACGGGACCACGCCACTGCTCTCAAGTTCCGGTACTCAGACGGACATATAGGGACTGTCGCTGTTGATCACCCTGGTTTAGGCCTCCAAACGTTGCGAGTTTTCGAACTCCTGTTTGAGTCATCGTCCCGTAATGTCTCTTGTGCCAAGTAGCAGAACTATACACAACGTTCAAAGTCGTCGCCATGCAATTCCTGGTACATAGAAATATGGTACAGGTGCAATCGAAGATGATGTAGCATTCTCAACACCGACGTTTTTGAGATTCCTGATTCTTGTGCAATTTGCCTGCTACTAATGTGCGGATTAGCCGCGACAGCAGTTAAAAAACCTACTTGGGCATCATCATTTGTTGCAGGTCGTGGTTGACGTTTCACATGTGGCTGAACACTCCCTGTTTCCTTAAATAACGTAACTATCCGGCGAACGGTCCGGACAATTGGATGATGTCGTCCAGGTTACCGAGCAGCATACATAGCACACGCCCGTTGGGCATTTTATCACAATAGCCATACATCAACACGATGTAGACCTTTTCCGCAATTGGTAAATGGTCCATTTTAACACGGGTAATGTATCAAGTATCAAATACCGCCCGCACTGGCGGAATGTTACGTGATGGTGATAGTTAGTGTTTAACGTCCCGTCGACAACAAGGTCATTAGAGACGGAGTGCAAGCTCGGGTCATGGAAGGATTGGGAAGGAAATTGGTCGTGCCCTTTTAAAGGAACCATCCCGGCATTTGCCTGAAACGATTTAGGGAAATCACGGAAAACCTAAATCAGGATGGCTGGAGACGCGATTGAACCGTCGTCCTCCCGAATGCGAGTCCAGTGTGCTAACCACTGCGCCACCTCGCTCGGTGTTATTTCTTTTCTTTATTGCGATTTCATTCCCCTGCCCCATATGGGCAGGGGAGGGCTGTCAGCAGCACAATCCGCTGCTCTTCAGTCGAGTGACAGTACAACTAAAATAAGAATAAAATGATACATACATAAGGAGATAAATAAGGGGAACATAAAACAGAGTAAGGGGAGAAAATGGAGGTAAAATATACACTGACAAGGAGACGTTCATGGGGAACAGTTAAAAAAAGTCACCAGAAATTTAAAAAACACAACTGGCGATTCTTAAAACACAGAGAAGACACTGAATGCGCAGGCACAGGTTAAAAGTCGGCCACAGTAATAAAAACACTCTGGAACAACACACTTAAAACCCACTTGGAGCACGCACGACGAACAATAAAACTGCCAGGTGGGACCTGCCGAGGGAAAAGGTCAGAGAGTATGGAAAAGGAGGGGAGAGCAAGGGGCAGCTGGGGAAGCGGCGGGATGAAGAGAGGAGGGGAATCAGTGGGTTCATGAAGAGGCAGGAGACACGTGGGGCGGGAGAGGAAGAGGGAAGACAGGGCAGGGGGGAGCGCAGAGACACTGGAAGGAGGCACAAGCGATGAAGGGGGAGTAGGAGGGGGAAGCCGCTCAGGAGGAGGGAGGGGGAGGAAAGGGAGCCCAGAGGAGGAGGCAGGAAGAAGGGGTTAGAGTTGGTAGGAGGGGTAGATGTCAGGGCGAAGCTCATCATCCGGGAGGGGTAGACGGTGGAAGTTCTGTTGGGAAAGGAGATGGAGGGTTTGGAGATGGAGAGAGGGTGGGACACAACGGTAAAGGTGCGGCAACTGGTTGGGGGTTGAGAGGATGGGAGAAACCAGGGGGTGGGGTTATCAAGGCGGCGGACAATATAGAGTGTGCAGATGTGTTCAAGGAAAAAGAGAAGGGGATGAGGTTTTAGAGGATACGGGTGGGGGATGGAAGGCGGATGCGGAAGGCGAGGTGGAGTGCATGGCGTTCGAGGATTTGGAGGGCTTGATAGAACCAGGGAGGGGTAGAAACCCAAGTGACGCTGGCATAACAGAGGATGGGGCAGATCAAGGATTTGTAGGTGTGAAGGATGGTGGAAGGATGCAGACCCCACGTCCGGCTGGACAGGAATTTCAGGACGCAGAGGCGGTTGTGAGCTTTGTTTTGGATGGTAAGATGATGGGGAGTCCAGGTGAGGTGACGGTCCAGTGTGAGGCCAAGGTATTTGAGGGTAGGAGTGAGGTGGATAGGACGGCCATAATTGGTGAGGTAGAAATCATGGAGGCGGAAGGAGCGGGTGGTGCGACCTATGATGATCACCTGGGTCTTGGAGGGATTAACACAGAGGAACCACTGATTGCACCAAGCGGTGAATTGGTGAAGGTGGGTTTGTAGGGTATGTTGGGACCGTTGAACGGTAGGATAAAGGGCTAGGAAGGCGGTGTCATCAGCGAACTGGAGAAGATGAACAGGAGGGGGAGGTTTGGGCATATCAGCAGTGTACAGAAGATAGAAGAGAGGGGAAAGGACAGAACCTTGGGGCACGCCAGCAGAATGGTAAAAAGTACAGGAGTTGGAATTATTGATAATCACATAGGAGGGACGATGGCAGAGGAAGGAAGCAACGAGACGGACGAAGTTGATGGGGAGAGCATAGGTCTGAAGTTTGAAGAGGAGCCCGGGATGCCAGACACAGTCATAGGCATTCTGGAGATCAAGGGAAAGAAAGATAGCGGAGCGACGGGAGTTAAGTTGGAGGGAAAGAAGATTGGTAAGGTTAAGGAGCTGGTCGTCAGTGGAGAAGGAAGGCCGGAAGCCACATTGGGTAAGGGGAAGGAGCCGGTGCTGGTTAAGGTGGCGGTGAATACGGCGTGAGAGGATGGCCTCGAAGACCTTACTGAACACGGACGTGAGGCAGACTGGACGATAGGAAGAGGTATCAGAGGGGGGTTTGTTAGGTTTAGGGAACAGCAGGACATGGGATGTCTTCCACAGGTCGGGGTAAAATCCAGTGGAGAGGAGGACATTGTACAGGGTAGCATGGACAGACAGGAAGGATGGAGGGGATTCCTTGAGGTGATGGTAGGTGACGCCATCATGACCAGGGGCGGTGTTGCGTTTGGAGCGGAGGACAAGTATGATGTCTTGTGCGGTGATGGGAGTGTTGATGTCTGAGGGGGGCAACCAATCCAAGTACTGGAAGCTAGGGGCGAGCGAGGGGACAAAGGTGTCAGTGCGGTCAAAGACGGTGGGGAAGAGGGAGTAATCAAAATGGGGATCGTCAGAAATGGAGAAGACCTCGGATAGGTGGGAAGCAAAGTGGTTAGCCTTACTGAATTTGTCAGGAAACGGTCGATCGTCATGGAGGATGGGGTAATGCGGGGTGGGATGGCTACCAATAAGGCGTAGCTCGGTGTTACTTGATACCACGTACTTATACGTTTTTGACATCTATCACAAAGCGAAAAAAGTGGTCCAACTAAAACATTCATATTTCTTTACGTACTACACGAATATATAATAAAAAATGGGGGTTCCTATTTTTAAAAAAAGCAATTGGTATTCGTTTGACCTATAGCAGCGCCATCTAGCGGGCCAACCATAGTGCCATCTGGTCTCCCCCTTCAAGCTAGATGAGCTTCGTTCTTTGTAGTTTTTTTCGTTTCATGCTTATTTCGTGAGATATTAGGCCCAGTCACTATCAATGGACCACCCTGTGTATAAACTCAAGTGGGAATTTTTTTTCCTTTTTAAATATAGTACACCGGTTGAAAATGTTAAAATTTTTTTGTGCATTACTTCAAGATCTAATAAAATGGTTAGTTTTTTATATAGAACGCTGTGGATTGCTCTGTTCAAAAATGCTTCAAATGGCTCTGAGCACTATGGGACTTAACATCTGTGGCCATCAGTCCCCTAGAACTTAGAACTACTTAAACCCTACTAAGCTAAGGACATCACACACATCGATGCCTAAGGCAGGATTCTAACCTGCGACCGTAGCGGTCACACGGTTCCAAACTGAAGCGCCTAGAACCGCAAGGCCACACCGGCCGGCGACTGCTGTGTTACAAAGGTCGTGTCCAGAAGAGGATGGGCACCAGGTTGAGGAAGTTGAAACAAAGTTTGAGAGAGAAGAAACTTCCCGATGGTAAAACCATAAGAGGCAGGCTAATAGATAAAATGATTGATAAACTACAGCAGTATTATGGGATGACCATTAGAAATAATACCGAGGATTTGTTGAAGATGAAGCAGGCAGTATGGGCTACCTTCGTCCACAGACTGTCAACTGATGAAAAACCAGTACACCACCTTTTCCCTCCTGGACCTGATTATGGTGCAAATACCGCAATGGCAAGTACTCAAACAGTTCATACAGCCATAAACTTCCCATCCTAGCAGCGGTCAAGGATATCATAAAACCTATTTAGAGACCTGGCAAATACTGAATTACTGAAAAAGTGTCTACATGGTCGGACTCAAAATCCCAATGAGTCGTTCAATAATCTTATATGGACTCTTTTACCAAAAAATGTTTTTGTTGGAATGAAGACACTAAAGTGGGGGTCAGTGATGCTGTTATTGCTTTTAATGATGGCAACATTGGTAGGATGAAAGTGTTACAACATATAATTAATCCTGGAGCAAACCGCATGAGAGAACTTGAACGGACGGACAAGGTTCGCATTGATAAAGCAGAGTATGCAGCACAATTGGCCACTAAGGAGTCCAGAAAGAAGAAAAGAGGAAAAAACTTGGTAAAGATCTAGAGGATGATATTTAGTATGGTGCAGGGTGCTTCTGAGTGACTAAAAATAAAAAATTAAGCATATATTAAGTGAGTTACAGTCTTTTAAACTTTAGAGGCCGTTCCTGAAAATTTACATTTTCTGTTACATTTTTCACTAAATCTCAGAAACCATTTCGAGGAGAGTATTCAAATTTTCGAGGAGTAATAACATACATATCCTGTGTCTACTGAACTAAAAGAAGAACATAACGTTATGTATAATTAAAATTATTTAGGATAACGTACAAAAAAGTACACACTGTGTAATTAAAAAATTGAGCCAGCCTTGCACTAGGCTTCACGGTGCTGGTGGCCTGGTACTCACTCCCCAACACTTCCTGCAACTGCTGGCCCACACCTCTATCTTGCGAACTACCTAGCAGCAGAATCTTCTTCTTTCTGTTAGACTTGGCAACTGATCTAGGCCTAACTGCTGAGGACTGCTGCATCTTCCCTACATCCACAGCTACAAGAGGCTCCTCTCCACTCAACTCTGACAGTTGGTCTATTGTGTATACGCGAAGTATAACTGTCTGAATACCTCCTCCTCTTAGCTGCCTTCTTGCCAACTGCCAGTTCCCATTCCCCACCATCCTTCACCCTCCTCAACCTATCTAGTTCGTCCTTTGCGCGTTGTAACTGCACCTGAAGGGCACAGATCTTACGCTACTGCTCCTCTATCAACTTATTTCTACTACAGATTCTGCATTCCCATGAGAGGATCTCGCTATTATGCCCACTGGCTTCCCTTCTGCATTCCCCCAATGAAAATACTTTGAACAAATCCCACACCGTGACCCACTACTCACAAACCTATGACAGAGCCCACACTTCTCACTCATGGTAAAATTTTACAGTTACTGAAAAAAACTATGCGTCTACGTCACCTAAGTTCAGTTACACCAGTAAAACTATCTATAGAACTAACAATAGCGACCTCGAAATTCTCTGTCTACTAAGAAAGCAACTACTTGTATTAATACTATTACACCACAGCTAATACCTACACCAACAAAACTTCACAAAATTACTAGCCGAAACCAAAAATTCAAGCTGCCATTGGAGCACTCAACGAAGTAAAAACACTGAATAAAAATATTACGGAAATATTTCACTAGAAACAATATGAAACGTCAACTGAAAACTAAAGCACGAAATTCACTAAACGAATGCAACGCACAGAAAACTCTAAAAAACACAGCGAGCGAACGTTTACAAAAGTTTATTAAATCGCTATTTCGCCACAAACAGCACGAAACACCGCTCAAAACTGTTAAATTTAATAACTGTATAACAGTGCACAAATAACTGTCAGTACTTAGCTTATAAGGGCTGCAGCTGCAACTGCGCGCCGCAAAATGTAGACACACAACTGAGGCGTGAAGCTGGTGACCATGTATTCAGCCGCAACGTTTATGCAGACGATCTCGTCATCGTTCTTCGTAGCAGTGCTGAGGTCAGGGAGTCACTGACATGGTTACCACGTACGGCGTAGCTTCTGGTACCTTCCTTAACGTCCGCAAATCGAGCGCCATCATCATAGGTGCGGGGCTTCCTGCAGACAGCTCTGCTCCTTCACGTAAGATGATAGTATCCGATGCTTAGGACTCGATTTTGCAAGTGATCTACGGCGCACGATTGCTCTCAACTGCGGACACTTACTTTCTCAGCTACGAGCTGGACTCTTAGATCACCGTTTACGGGCACTCGATCTTGCAATGGATGCAATATGTAAATGTGTATCTGGCGTCTTGTATCCCCCACGTGGTACAGACACTTCCTATTCCACCATCCATGGCCCTCGCATGTTAGTGGCATTGGGTGCATTTATTTGCCACGGCTTGCTGTTCAAGATAAGGTACGAGACCCTCACCCTCTCGCGGTGTAGGGGCGGTTTAGGTCTGTATCACGTGCCTCACAGAGCGATGACCCTTTTCATTGGCTCTGAAATGGCGTTGTGGCGCCGTTGTCCTACCTGCCTTACCAGCCTATTGCTGGAGGCCCTTGCACCCCACTCCCTCTCAGAACCGCCCTTCTATTATTTCCGCCACGTTTTCCTCGACCTGAGCTACGTCCATACTGCAATCCACGAAGGCGATCCATGACTTTCTTGAGCAGCACAGGTGACTGAGAAGAAGCATCCCCACGTGCCGTTCGGCGATCGGTGTGTGCTCCTTATCTCGACACTCACGTCCAGTCTGCATGGACCTTACTATCAATGGGAAGCAAGTATGCTGGTCACGCCTTTGAGGGGTTCACCTCGCAGACACCCCATTCCGTGTC
Source organism: Schistocerca gregaria (assembly GCF_023897955.1). Classification (NCBI taxonomy): domain Eukaryota; kingdom Metazoa; phylum Arthropoda; class Insecta; order Orthoptera; family Acrididae; genus Schistocerca; species Schistocerca gregaria. Next base: position 560,733,030 of record NC_064931.1, read on the forward strand.
GGCTGTTATGTTTTAGACACAGACGAGCATCGCCTGGTGTGCAGATCAGCAAGAGGTGTCTGGTTCTTGGGGCGACAGATGTTGTCCCTCATTAACTGTACGACTCCTCATCAGATACCTACTCAACTGCTCCTCTTTCCGAATCTGGAGAAATTCCCGCCAGTGAAAACGAACTCTGTGAAGTGGATTTGTAGACACGCAGCTCACTACTTGTTTGCTGATAGCGAGAAAAGTATCCTTGATTTTTGGCAGTTCTTTCATGAACGCCATTATGTAGTTATCCGCAATCCGAAATGCAGACCTTTTCCCCCAATTTCCTTTGCAGTGTCTTCCTTAATCGACCCCAGGGATGGGATTCTCCTGTCACGAAGAGTTTATCTCTGCCTCTTACACACTTACAACCAATCTAGTCTCTGGCCTTCAAATGTTCTTGTCGGGAGAACTATACGTTGATAGTCTCAATGTGTTTGACGTCTTGCTGCGCCCTCCTCCTCGCGACACCGGTTTCCTGCAGTTCTCGGTGGTATTAATGTCATGGTCACATTATAATAAGAAAAGCATATCAAGACTGGCCAAAATTAGACACTACAAAACAGTTGTATTACCGAAACTACTACGTGCGTCAGAAACGACCACAACTGAAGCATCAGGCATTATAGAGACAGAAAAAATAGAACGCAAAATTCTCAGGAAAATATTCGGACCAATACACAAAGATGGCAGGCATATGGATGAAAAGACCTACCAGTGAGTTATACCAACACACTGACAGCCTCACAGACATGATCAGAAACAGCAGACTAAATTTCTAGCCGGCCGGTGTGGCCGAGCGGTTCTAGGCGCTTCAGTCTGGAACCACGCGACCCCTACGGCAGCAGGTTCGAATCCTGCCTCGGGCATGGATGTGTGTGATGTCCTTAGGTTAGTTAGGTTTAAGTAGTTCTAAATTCTAGGGGACTGATGACCTCAGATGTTAAGTCCCATAGTGCTCAGAGCCTTTTGAACTAAATTTCTAGGGACCATACAGGGAATGGACAACACCAGACTTACAAAGAGAATCTTTGATATAGTAAAACATTCAAGCCTTAAAACATATTGGTATCATTAATTAGAGAAAGACATAAGGCAACTGGGGATCAACAAACAAATGATAAAAGACAGGAAGGAATTCAGGAACAAAATTAGGAACGCAAGATTTATAGTAAATGAGAAGAGGAAGACGGGAGCATTATGGACGCAATTAAGGAAATAAGAGCATAGTAAAAAGATGAAGAGTTTTGGGAAGAGAAAAGGAAGAAAGGAAAGAAGTGAAAATTGTGTTATTTGAGTTCAAACACTGTCCATAAGGGAAAAAATGATATGAATGTATGAAGGAAATGAATAAACCACTGATGTTCGTTGTACCTCTACTGCACGTTCCCTACGCTTTCCTTGGTTCCTGGAGGGTTGGAACGGAACATGGTGGCCAGGCCTCGGGTTGCGACCTCTGCCCACTTTGCCCCCACCACTCCCTTTGGGGGTCAGGAAGGTTCCTTTTTTTTAAAAAAAAAAAAAAGAAAAAAGTATGTGCTTGGTTACATAAGAGGGAGGAGCATGAATCAAATCTTGCTCATCCTATTTTCTTCCGTTCCCGCGAAATTCTAAATTTAAAAAAAAATTATAGTGGTCATCGCCGCAGCATGCCATGCGAGGGCCTGGGTCGTAGATTTTTTCCGCTTGGGGACTGGGTGTCGTGTTGTTCTCATAATCATTTCATCCTCATCGACACGCAAGTCGCCGAAGCGTCGTCAACTGAGATGACTTGCAGCAGGCGATAGGGCTACACCAAAATTCGCAAAGAAAGCAAATAAATTCGAAGAAATTAACATCAAATTAACCAAAAAACATGTAAATTGGCAAAAAATGAATTTGACAAAAAATAGCACGGAAATTGGCAAAAAATAACACCGAATACCTCGAAAGATACCGCCGAAACTGGCACAAAATAGCACCGAATTTAGAAAAAAATAACATAGAATTTGGCCATACGATTTTTTCCTGTCCCTACAAATGTCTTAAAGAAATCAAAGTAATGCCGAGTAAACGTCACACGATCTCTAATATTTTCAGCATACATAAACGATTTGTCAGATAGGATTAGCAACACTGTAAGATTGTTTTCTGACGATGCTGAAGTCTACAGGAAAGTATCTTTGTAGGACAGTTGTAAGGAAATGCATAAAGCAATGGCCGTCAAACTGCGGCCCGAATCAATTATTCGTGCGGTCCGCATTTCTCAGCCGTATTTTGTAACAGTATGGATCTAACAACTAACAGCCGAATCCAAAATCGTGAACTAACGTTAAGAACTTCTTAAGAGTGTAGGTATCCTGCTCGATAACAAACAAAAATACTTAGAGACCGTAATAATTTGAGATGTCCTTAATATTAATTGACGTCGGCAAATTCGGCCATGAGTTAAGTAAAGCTTACCGTTTATCTCAGAGCCACAGGGGTAAGTAGCGCAGCCAGTGCCAGGAAAGAGGATGTGAGAGGAGGCGTGTTTCATTGTTTCACTTTCAGTACTGACAACTCACAGGCATGATGGACTCTTACCGATAAACTGCTATGGCATAAATATGGACACGGAAGTAACTTCGATTCTTGAATACATATTACAAAGACGGTCATCTTCAAGTGCGGTACATGTTTGTAGTAACGTGAAATAAAAATTAACTTTTTCGTAATACATCGCAATGAGCAGGGGAATAACATTCAAATCTTTTGTAAATGCGGTATTTATGGCAGTGTGTTATATTGCATAATGTATTTAAATATGAGTACAATTAATGTTGTTAATCAATTAATTATCCGATCACAAAGACGACAGACGACCACTTCGTCAGGCAATCACACGGTCACAACTTTGTGTTCGCTGAGAGTGTAAGCAATCTGAAACAGTACTGTCAACGTGAAGTGTTCCGAATGTTGCCGTTTCTAAACGATCAGTACTTGGGGGCGACAGCAACTTATCGCTCCCTTACTATAGCTACTCTACTGAGAACGCATAACATACTAATTTATGTAGGTTACCAATTAATACTTCCCCTCATGAACCATGGACCTTGCCGTTGGTGGGGAGGCTTGCGTGCCTCAGCGATACAGATAGCCGTACCGTAGGTGCAACCACAACGGAGGGGTATCTGTTGAGAGGCCAGACAAACGTGTGGTTCTTGAAGAGGGGCAGCAGCCTTTTCAGTAGTTGCAGGGGCAACAGTCTAGATGATTGACTGATCTGGCCTTGTAACACTCACCAAAACTGCCTTGCTGTACTGGTACTGCGAACGGCTGAAAGCAAGGGGAAACTATAGCCGTAATTTCTCCCGAGGGCATGCAGCTTTACTTCACGGTTAAATGACGATGGCGTTTTCTTGGGTAAAATATTCCGGGGGTAAAATAGTCCCCCACTCGGATCTCCGGGCGGGGCTACTCAGAAGGACATCGTTATCAGCAGAAAACAAAACTGGCGTTCTACGGATTGGAGCGTGAAATGTCAGATCCCTTAAACGGGGAGGTAGGTTAGATAATTTAGAAAGGGAAATGGATAGGTTAAAATTAGATATAGTAGGAATTAGTGAAGTTTGGTGGCAGGAGGAACAAGACTACTGGTCAAGTGAATACAGGGCTATAAATACAAAATCAAATAGGGGTGATTCAGGAGTCGGTTTAATAATGAATAAAAAAAATAGGAGTGCTGGTAGGCTACTACGAATAGCATAGTGAACGCATTATTGTAGCCAAGGTAGACACTAAGCCCACGCCTACCACAGTAGTACAAGTTTAAATGCCAGCTAGCTCTGCAGATGACGAAGAGATTGAAGAAATGTATGATGAGATAAAAGAAATTATTCAGATAGTTAAGGGAGACGAAAAGTTAATAGTCATGTGGAACTAGAATTCAGTAGGAAAAGGAAGAGAAGGAAAAGTAGTACGTGAGTCTGGAATGGGGGTAAGGAATGAAAGAGGAAGCTGCCTGGTAGAATTTTGCGCAGGGCATAACTTAATAATAGCTAACACTTGGTTTAAGAAACATGAAAGAAGGCTGTATACATGGAAGAGGCCTAAAGACACTGGAAGGTTTCAGATAGATTATATAATAATAAGACAGAGATTTAGGAGTCAGGTTTTAAACTGTAAGAGATTTCCAGGGGAGATGTGGACTCTGATCACAATATACTGGTTATGAACTGTAGATTACAACTGAAGAAACTGCAAGGAGGTGGGAATTTAAGGAGATGGAACCTGATAAAATAAAAGTACCAGAGGTTGTAGAGCGTTTCAGCGGGACCATTAGCGAACGTCTGACAAGAACAGGTAAAAGGAATACATAGAAGAAGAATGGGTTGCTTTGAGAGATGAAATAGTGAGGGCAGCAGAGAATCAAGTAGATAAAAAGACTAGGGCTAGTAGAAATCCTTGGGTAACAGAAGAGATATTGAATTTAATTGATGAAAGGAGAAAATATAAAAATGCGTAAATGAAGCAGCCAAAAAGGGATACAAACGTCTCAAAAATGAGATCGACAGCGAAAAAGCGAAAAATGGCTAAGCAGGGATGGCTAGAGGACAAAGGTAAGGATGTTGTAAGGTGGCTATAATTTCGCACCTTACAAGCACTCTTCCACATACTTTGCCGTGAACTACAAACACAATTAAGTGTCATGTGATAGGTTGTACATCGTATATACGAATATATAAAGGAGATTAACATTGTCACGTACTTCTTGCAAATTATTGTTAACGCTTATTGCATGAAAGGTGACGGAGTGTCTTTATTATAAAAACGGGGTATTGAATGATTGCCTATACTAGTAGAGGTTGGAACGCCAGTGGAAATGAAACGGCTGGCGGAATTGAAGCCTTGGGTAGAAGGCCCACACAGGTGTGTTGGTCCTGCTTAAACACAGGAAATAGCAAGACGGACGTCGTAGCACCGAAGCGCTGGAGCACAATAGAGTACCGACCGGTCGGTTTTGTAGCCGAACCGGAAGGGTTGTACTTCGGAAACGCTGAAAATCTTGGACGCAGGTGAGAGGAACGAAGAAGCGGCACCTCGCAAACCAAGCAGGCTGGGTTATTTTCAAGGATTTTTACTCAGAAGCGTACCATTGTACGAGTACAGGTTTTCCCTCCCAAATTTCCGTGCTCTACGACAAAAGACTAAAATATGATTGGGCGACGTTCGGAAGAATCTGTAGAGAAGAAGAATATTTCTTGGTTTCGGGAATATGATTCGTTTTCGGAATTACGATGGTGGGGAGCGAAGCCTTGCTGGGAAGCCAGCTCTGGAGAGAGAGGTCTTCCGTTGTGAGCGCCCATGTGATATGGATTGACATGCTGTATTTGCTTTCAGGAGAGTTGATAGAACAGTTAGGCACTGTACTGTTGTGAACCTATACGATTCTGGACTTCACCTCCGGGTTGGAAGTCGTCATTGAGTACGCAGCGTTCGGTGACTGAGAGCACTTCTTCTGCCTATACTTACGTTGAGACGTTATTAGAACTCCGTCCTTAGAGACAGTATTAGAGTGTATTAGTCAGAGGACCGCCTTCTGCCATCCTAGGGTTAGAAAGAGTTTTATTTTTTGGCTGGAGTTATTCCATCGACGCAGACGTGTACGAAAACCAGCACGCCGACTCACCAGACGCAGTACATACGGTGATATCGCAAATTGCTTCGGCTTATTAGGGCTATAAAGCTAAACAATTGTCATCACGTTAGTTTATTTCCACTGAGGTCCCAGATCACTGTGGATCATCTTTGAAAGAAGTGTCTTCTAGTGTCTGGTAAGTAAATAATGTCAGTAGTTTCGCGTTATTTATGTTAGATCGAGTGGCCATAAAAGGGGGCAGAATTGGGCAATTGATTAATAATTTTACTTAGGAAATATAGATATTTCAGAAAGTGTTTTTTTAATCCCCAATAAACATATAATAAGAAACAACGTTTATCATTTAGTAGTATTAGTTCCCTTCATCATTCATTTATGTTTAGATTAGATTTTATGGAATTAAGATTTTAGCGTTTATTATTTTCCGTTGCGCACATTCATTTTACACCCGCATGGAGTAGCATAATGGAATGTAGAGGCATATATCACTAGGGGTAAGATAGATACTACCTACAGGAAAATTAAAGAGACCTTTGGAGAAAAGATGACTACTTTTATGAATATCAAACGCTTAAATGGAAAACCAGTTCTAAGCAAAGAAGGGAAAGCAGAAAGGTTGAAGGAGTACATAGAAGATCTATACAAGGGCGATGTACTTGAGGGCAATATTATGCAAATGGAAAAGGAGGTAGATGGAGATGAAATAGGAGATATGATACTGCGTGAAGAATTTGACAGAGTACTAAAAGACCTAAATCGAAACAAGGCCCCGGGAGTAGACACCATTCCATTAGAACTACTGACAGCCTGGGAGAGCCAGTCCTGACAAAACTCTACCATCTCGTGAGCAAGACGTATGCAGAGGGACGATATAGCCTCAGACTTCAAGACGGATATAATAATTTCAATCCCAAAGAAAGCAGGTGTTGACAGGTGTGAAAAGCACCGAACTAGCAGTTTACAAAGTCACGGCTGCAAAATACTAACACGAATCCTTTACAGGCGAATGGAAAAACTGGTAGAGGCCGACCTTGGGGAAGATCAGTCTGGATTCCCTGTAAATGTTGGAACACGTGAGGCAATACTGACCCTACGAATTATCTTATAAGGTAGATTAAGGACGCGCAAACCTACGTTTATAGCATTTGTAGACTTAGAGAAAGCTTTTGACAGTGGTGACTGGAATACTCTCTTTCAAATTCTGAAGGTGGCAGGGGCACAATACAGGGAGCGAAAGTCTATTTACAATTTGTACGAAAAGCAGATGGCTGTTAAAAGAGTCGAGGGGCATGAAAGGGAAGCAGTAGTTGGGAAGGGAGTGAGACAGGAATGTAGCCTATTCCCGATGTTATTCAATCTGTACATTGGGCAGTCAGTAGACGAAACAAACGAAAAATTTGGAATAGGAATTAAAATCCATGGAGAACAAATAAAAACTTTGGGGTTTGTCGATGACATTGTAATTCTCTCAGAAATAGCAAAGGACCTGGAAGAGCAGTTGAACGGAGTGTGTCTTGAAAAGCGGATATAAGATGAACATCGACAAAAGCGAAACGAGGATAATGGAATGTAGTCGAATTAAATCAGGCGATGCTCAGGGAATTAGATTAGGAAATGAGACACTTAAAGTAATAGATGAGTTTTGCTATTTGGGGAGCAAAATAACTGATGATGGTCGAAGTAGAGAGGATATAAAATGTGGACAGGCAATGACAAGGAAAGTGATTCTGAAGAAGAGAAATTTGATAACATCTAGTATCGATTTTAGTGTCAGGAAGTCTTTTCTGAAAGTATTTGGAGTGTCTCCATGTACGGAAGTGAAACATAGATGATAAATAGTTCAGACAATCGGGCCCTACCAACTGTCATGTCATCCTCTGCCAATGGTGGCGTTGAATGTGGTATGGAGGCGCATATCGTCAGTACAGTACTCTCTTCCAGTCGTTGTAGGGTTATGTAACATTGAAACCGGTACTAATCGCTAGAATAGCTCCTCTATTGCATTAAGAGACTGAGTACATTCTGTATGAGTCCTCAACCAAGGAAAAACCCTTGGAGGTACAGGGAATCGAACTCAGGACCTCCATATGGCAGTAAGCCACACTGACCACTCACCTACAGAGGTGGACTGAGGGTGAGTATATGATCTTAATTTTACCTATGGCTTTTGTGTAAATTCTGGATTCGGTTCTGCACTGTTGTTTTAGGCTCTTATAGAAGCATCAATTATTCATATGGCATTCTTAACAAACTATCGGTGAAAATTTTATAAACTCAGAAGTAAATTAATGGATTAACAAATAAATGAGATAAGAAAGGAGTGATCCAAGAGGATAATGATGTTGCCTAACCACTATCAATTTATTCAGATCAGTCTCCCATTACTTCACATGGTGGGCTCGTACAGGGTGATATTTAAAGACAGTAAGCAATAAGAGATCAATTAACTGACCTATCAGAGCAAGCAGAGTATCTGCAGGCAATAATGAATGTGTACAAAAGGCAGTGTTGCGTTCGCTCAGATCACTCACGTTAAATTAAATATGTGAAGTTCAATAAGTTCAATCAAAATAATCGATTCACCACGGCAAATCTAGCACTCACTGTTCAAATCTATACTACTATAGAAAGGCAACTCATTGTCTAACATTGTTACCTAAACTCCGGAAATGTTCTGGACAATTTTTCTTCATATTTTTACGCGATCCTGTAATGATCGTTCGGCCAGACGCAGGCTGTATATGTGTATTATATAAAGAGGAAAAATTATTACCGAAAATAGTGAAAAGATTTTTGGTAATAATTCAGATTTTTACACAGTAATTTAATGAATATTCCGATGGACATAGGCTGCATATATTTAAATATATATAACAGATAACTAAATATACAATATATAAAGAAGAAAAGTTTTTACCAATCATCTGGAAATGTACTTGTCTGACTTAAATGGTTCAAATGGCTCTGAGCACTATGGGACTTAACTGCCGAGGTCATCAGTTCCCTAGAACTTAGAACTACTTAAACCTAACGAACCTAAGGACATCACACACATCCATGCCCGAGGCAGGATTCGAACCTGCGACCGTAGCGGTCGCGCGGTTCCAGACTGTAGCGCCTAGAACCGCTCGGCCACCCTAACAGGCTTGATGACTTACTTGAAATTTTTACACACTATTCTAGAGAACATTCGGAGAGACATAGGCTGTGTATTTTTTAGTATATACACTCCTGGAAATTGAAATAAGAACACCGTGAATTCATTGTCCCAGGAAGGGGAAACTTTATTGACACATTCCTGGGGTCAGATACATCACATGATCTCACTGACAGAACCACAGGCACATAGACCCAGGCAACAGAGCATGCACAATGTCGGCACTAATACAGTGTATATCCACCTTTCGCAGCAATGCAGGCTGCTATTCTCCCATGGAGACGATCGTAGAGATGCTGGACGTAGTCCTGTGGAATGGCTTGCCATGCCATTTCCACCTGGCGCCTCAGTTGGACCAGCGTTCGTGCTAGACGTGCAGACCGCGTGAGACGACGCTTCATCCAGTCCCAAACATGCTCAATGGGGGACAGATCCGGAGATCTTGCTGGCCAGGGTAGTTGACTTACACCTTCTGGAGCACGTTGGGTGGCACGGGATACATGCGGACGTGCATTGTCCTGTTGGAACAGCTAGTTCCCTTGCCGGTCTAGGAATGGTAGAACGATGGGTTCGATGACGGTTTGGATGTACCGTGCACTATTCAGTGTCCCCTCAACAATCACCAGAGGTGTACGGCCAGTGTAGGAGATCGCTCCCCACACCATGATGCCGGGTGTTGGCCCTGTGTGCCTCGGTCGTATGCAGTCCTGATTGTGGCGCTCACCTGCACGACGCCAAACACGTATACGACCATCATTGGCACCAAGGCAGAAGCGACTCTCATCGCTGAAGACGACACGTCTCCGTTCGTCCCTCCATTCACGCCTGTCGCGACACCACTGGAGGCGGGCTGCACGATGTTGGGGCGTGAGCGGAAGACGGCCTAACGGTGTGCGGGACCGTAGCCCAGCTTCATGGAGACGGTTGCGAATGGTCCTCGCCGATACCCCAGGAGCAACAGTGTCCCTAATTTGCTGGGAAGTGGCGGTGCGGTCCCCTACGGCACTGCGTAGGATCCTACGGTCTTGGCGTGCATCCGTGCGTCGCTGCGGTCCGCTCCCAGGTCGACGGGCACGTGCACCTTCCGCCGACCACTGGCGACAACATCAATGTACTGTGGAGACCTCACGCCCCACGTGTTGAGCAATTCGGCGGTACGTCCACCCGGCCTCCCGCATGCCTACTATACGCCCTCGCTCAAAGTCCGTCAACTGCACATACGGTTCACGTCCACGCTGTCGCGGCATGCTACCAGTGTTAAAGACTGCGATGGAGCTCCGTATGCCACGGCAAACTGGCTGACACTGACGGCGGTGGTGCACAAATGCTGCGCAGCTAGCGCCATTCGACGGCCAACACCGCGGTTCCTGGTGTGTCCGCTGTGCCGTGCGTGTGATCATTGCTTGTACAGCCCTCTCGCAGTGTCCGGAGCAAGTATGGTGGGTCTGACACACTGGTGTCAATGTGTTCTTTTTTCCATTTCCAGGAGTGTAAAATACGTAAATAGCTATGAGATATAAAAAGGGAAAACATAGCTACCAAAAATCTCGAAATGTTCTTGCTCAATTTACTTCATATTTTTACATGAGACATTCGGATGGAAACATACCAATTTACTTCAAAATTTTACACGATATTTTAATAAACATTCAGATGGACATTGGCTACATACACTGAAGCGCAAAAGAAATTGTTTTAGGCGTCCGTATTCAAATACAGAGATATGTAAACAGGCATAACACAGCGCTGCCGTCGGCAACGCCTGTATAAGACAACAAGCGTGTGGCGCAGTTGTTAGATCGGTCACTGCTGCTACAGTGGCAGGTTATTAAATTTTAAGTGAGTTTGAACGTGGTGCTAAGTCGGCTCACGATCGATGGGACACAGCATCTCCGAGGTAGCGATGAAGTGATGATTTTCCCGGACGACCATTTCACGAGTGTGCCATGAATATCAGGAATCCGGTAAACATCAAATCGCTGCAGCAAGAAAAAGACCCTGTAAGCGCGGGACCAACGACGACTGAAGAGAATCGCTCAACGCGACATAAGAGCAACCCTTCCGCAAATTGCTGCATATTTCAATGCTGGGCTATTAACAACTGTTAGCGTGCGAACCATTCACCGAAATATCATCGATATGGGCTTTTGGAGCCGAAGGCCCACTCGTGTACCCTTGATGACTGCACGACACAAAACGTTACGCCTTGGCTGGGCCCATCAACAGCGACATTGGACTGTTAATGACTGGAAACATGTTGCCTGGTCGGACGAGTCTCGTTCCAAACTGTATCGAGCGGATGGACGCGTAAGGGTATGGAGACACACTGAATCCTTGGACCCTGCATTTCAGCAGGGGGCTGTTCAGTGTGGTAGAGGCTTTGTAATGGTGTGGGACGTGTGCAGTTGGAGTGATGTGGGACCCCTGATACGTGCAGATACTACTCTGACAGGTGACATGTACGTAAGCATCCTGCCTGATCACCCGAATCTATTCACGTCCATTGTGCATTCCGACGGACTTGGGTAATTCCAGCAGGACAATGCTACACCTCACAGGTCCAGAATTGCTATACAGTGGCTCCAGGAACACTCTTCTGAGTTTAAACACTTCCGCTGGCCACCAAATTCCCCAGACATGAACATTATTGAGTATATATGGGATGCCTTGCAACGTGCTGTTCAGAAGAGATCTCCACTCCCTCGTACTCTTACGGATTTATGGACAGCCATGTAGGATTCATGGTGTCAGTTCCCTTCAGCAGTATTTCAGACATTAGTTGAGTCCATGCGACTTCTTGTTGCGGCAACTTCTGCGTGCTCGCGTGGCCCCTACACAATATTAGGCAGGTGTACCAGTTTCTTTGGCTCTTAAGCTTATTTCCATAAATGTATCATCTTCTAGAGATATGTATATACTAATTTTTATGCTTCCGCTATATAGAATTATTGTCTATTAGATTCAATGAATACTTGTTGTTAACTCACTTTACATTGGTGTCATCTGAAAAACTTATTTGATGAATATGCAGCTATGCTCATTTAAATTGTGTTTCATAATTTAAGTTAGGGTGTTTATATTTTAAAGATTGTCTGCGCTTTTATAAATATTTAGAGGGAGAAAAATATAAATAATGAAATAACATTTTTAGATACCAGCCCCCAAACTAGCACTACTTATTGGCTACAGGCTACATGTTTGTTCAGATTTTTGAGACAACTAATATCTTATGTCGTGATAAGCACAGATTTTGAACACTGTTCTGATAGTTCTAAGCTTTGTGGTGAGTGTATTATTAAAAACATTTTTGTACATTTTGTAACTTTTCAACTTATGTGGCTTTTTGTATAAAAAGTGTTCTTGCTATAATGTTGCTTCAGTCTTAATTGTAGTTATCTAATGCTGGTATTAGCTGAAATGGGATAGCAAAGAAAGATAATTTTATAGAAATCTAGACAGTTTTGTTCACAAAATATTCACACTGGTGGTGGGCATATACAAGAAATTCATTTCGTTTATTAATAATCTATCAAGGAGGTATACAATGGCTGTAGAAAATAAAATGGAAGACTTAGTAGTAGGTTGCCTATTAGAAAATTAAGTTATTCCATTGAACTTGATCCTTGCTGACTAAACGAAGGCTGAGCAAGATGTTGACGATACTGTGAAAAAACATGTTTCAGTGACTCCACCTCCCCAGAGCTTTTGCTGGACAACCACCATTTGAGGTATCAACTTGCTCTTGCATTCTGATCATCTTGCTATAAATTCCAAGATGTATGGATGAATTACTTGTTATGAGCATAAAATGTTGTCATTGTTAACTCTGCCGATTCTCAGAGCACTTTAGGCCATAAATTAAAAATTCAGTGATGTACATATGTATGTTTTGCAACCAATCTTTACATACTGAAATGAATTTAATGTCTGACTCAGAGATCGAATTATGGTCATCTCCTAAAATTTATTTAGGTACTGCCAATAAGCAAGCTATCTATTACAAAGGTGCACAGAAAATTTAGATGTGGAAATATTAATTTGAAGGTCCATAGACCTTGCAAAGTGACTACAACAATCGTAATTTCATTGCCAGTAAGTGTTGCTTAATCTAAAATTTTTATTAATAGTGTCAGTATGCAAGCTGCATGTATTTCATAAATAATACACTACAATTAAGATGTTAAAAATATTTTATTTGAAGATCAATTGTACCTGCATTGTGTTTTTTGTGCTCAAAACATAACAGTTCAATAGCGATTATGTAGTTTAAATTTTTGAGGCCTGTAATATACTTGTATATTACAATAAGCAACATTTATTGTACTCGAAAAATGATAAACACTTTTACCACAGATTTTACTTTTGATACTTGATTCTGTCATCATCTTCGGTGATGTAGTGTATACATCATAATGAAAGCACCTTCTTCCTTTCTTCCTATAATGGTGTTTCGATATGGTTTGTGTGTGTGTGTGTGTGTGTGTGTGTGTGTGTGTGTGTGTGTGTGTGTATGTATGTATGTGAGTATGTGTGGTGTTTCACATCGCATATTTTTATTAGATGCCAGTGTTAATTAGCAGCTGATTATAGGAAAAAAGTCTGTAAACGTTTTAGAGAGCATTGGCACCATAGTTCTGATTGGTAATATTAAATTAGTTCTTTTTGTGCTCATCCTTGACTAATCCAATCATTAGTAATAAAAATCATTATGGTAATTGCCAATTAGTACCATCGACTATATTTTTCTAGTGATGTAGTGTCAACTTCTCGTCTGTATTTGTGGTGAAACATTGCTGAAAAGCGTTAGGTGATGATAGTATGTTTTATAATATTTCTTCAGATTAAACTGACATCACCCTTTACGTAGTTTAGATGTCGAGATTGCACTGTAACACTAGGGAACCATCATAGAACAATTTAGATTCAGTTTGGAGGTCTATTGTAACTTACACTTGGAGTAGGCCTAAAAATGGAATCAATTTCATTTTATTTGTGTATAATTTTACCACTGTACCCAACATAATTATTGTACTTAGTTTATAACATGTCACCTGATTATACAAACGAGTATGAAGTTTAAGCTACATTAACTTGACAAAATCGGATTTATATACCCCCTGAAATATTTATTCCAACGCATGTATTCAGCACCTCAAAACAAAGATCTCCAAAATCCTTTAAAAAAATTTATTCTGTAATAATGTGGTCATGTACTCTGTGATAACGTTCCTCTTCCGCTGTATGAGCATTGCACCTAATAGTTTCCAGACACCATATTTGTTTACAAAATATGAGAGTATACACGTGATCTGTTACGACAGTGAAAGGAACCTGTGACCACTGGACGTTAGATAATTTAAGTTTTTTGTTAAAAGAAATCCAAAACCATGTTCTGAAATAGTGTTTTGTTTCTCCACTAGATTATGCCACAAGTTCCTCCAAAAATCATAACACAACACATACACACACGTTTCATACTAACAACTGTAAATCCACCTGTTGTGCCTTACTCTCTGATACATTAATCGAGAATGTTCACAAGTGCAGCGACCGGTTGGTGACGAGAAACAACAGGAGCATAATGCAGTAGTTCATTATACTTCCATTTTGAAGTTTTGTGAATTAATTGTGAAAGTAAAAACCATTCTCAGCAGCCATTTATTACTAATTCATTAATTATGTTGCATAAATAAACATTGGTTTGTAACCATCTATAGAGAGTATGTTTTATACAGTTGTCATATACCATAATGAATGCTGCATAGTTCCCAGTGAAATTTACAGACGTGACTAGTGGTACAGTCCATAATCAATTTTTGTATTTGGTAGCGAAAAAGTACTTGGTAATATTCTTTTTTGTGGTATTTTACACAATTCCGGTGTTGGTTACATATTTTTGTGTTTATTCGTAATTCAGAGGTAAACATCTTTGACATCACAGAAATAATACATATCTTTGACGTTGGCACTGACTCAGGTGAAAGTTACCTACTTTTCTGCAGCCTATATTCGAACTTGGAGCCAGAAGCTTGCGTATACATTTGGACTGGCTGTATCATTTTAGTTTTACACTGTGATTGGTGAAAAATGGAAGGGAGGGGGAGGATGTTCCAAGTACAACTGTGCTAGTGCCACCATACTGTTTTTTTAAATTTATTTTGTTTATTTACTGAAACTACATTCAGACTGGCAGCCTCGTAATTCTGCACTGTGGCTGTAGGAAGGAAGGGATGAGGGAGAGAGAAGGGGGATCGGTATGCAAAGCTCAAGTGAGCCAGTTCCACGATCTTACTTTTTTCACACTAGTACAGCTAGTTTGGTTCCTACCATCAGCTTGTCACGTGACAGGTAAGGGTTACGTGGCCTGCAACCATCGTGGATTATGACATCACGGATACGTCAATGGACTGAGTCAATGATGTTTTGCAATTAGTTTGGTCTGGTTTGGTTCAGGGTCATTTTTATGTCCAGAACGTCTACTGCATACCTACTGATTTCACATCTGTCAGTTGCTAAATTCCCAGTGAAGTTACACAGTGATTTCGCACCTGACTACTATTGTTGCAGTCAGTAAACATTTTGTTCAGGCATTCAGTATGTATGGATTATAAGGACTTAAACCCTCCAGATGGTCCAAACGGGCGTGAATTATTCTATTACGATATTCGTGCTGTGTGTCTACGAACTCTTTGTTTCCTCGTAAGATGAGACTCTCACTGCAGTAACATGGGCGGGCCCCGTCTTGGTATCCCCTATGGAAACGATTTTTTAAACTATACTATATGTTGTTAACGGAGTTCAAATTATTCCCAAAATTACTCTAATCACGATGTCTCCTAAGAAGGGTCCCAGCTTGGGAGTCGGCAACTTAATGATTCTGACAGATAGGGCTGTAGAGTCCAGCTGTCATTGTGAAGAAATTCTTGTCGATTTACATTGCTGTCTTCTGAGTGGCTCGATTTGCTTTGTCAGAGTATCGGTCGGAGGCGGTGTGGTCACAAGATATTTGTCATCGGACAAAATATCGTGTATCCAGCCTTTTAGTGGAATAATGCGCCATGCCGCCTGGTGAATCATCGTCCATAAATCCATGTATTATTATATTAATAATAGCTGCAGCTGTTCTTCCTCAGTTGCTGTTTCAGTTATATTTATCATGTACGTAAGAACAAATTTTTATTGTTGTTCTCAAATAAGCATGGTGCGCGTATTCGTAATAGGCATCATCAGTGAAAACGTAAAAACCACTGGTGATGCCTACTACTAGTAGCTGTAGCATGTGAATTTGAAAATAATAATAATAAACATTCAGTTGCAAAAGATTGATATTTCTCCCTTTTGACACAATAAACCTTGTATGATTCTTACTTGTGAACGGAACTGTCTTCTGTTGCATATTTTGATGGGAGTAGTACATCTGTTCTGAACGGCTGTCCAGGTAAATCAGCTGCGTGTACTCATTTTTCAATCGAGATGTAACGTCTGCCTCTCTAATCCCTCAGGTAACATGGCACAGGTATAAAGAGGACAAAAAAATACGCGATACATCGGCGGGATCCAGGGCTTTATTTTTGGCACATAAAGACAACAGAGCTAGTTCCGTGAAACGGCACTGGTTTCAGGTAGCGTTGTTCTCAGCGTCAGTACTATACCCACCAAAAGATGTCACTCGTGTCAACGCCAACAGCAGCTTGCAGTTGGTGCCTAGCGGATATCTAAATCAATTTCAGCTTACGTCAGAGTCAAAATGATAATGCACTTCTGTAGTTTCTGCTACTCGCACAGTCTCATTGCGTTTTCTACAACAACGTGTTTAGCTGAGCTGCTGGACCTCACTTATATCCAAGAGCACAGTTATATTTCTTCACTGTAAAAGGCGAACTTATGACTTACGGTTAAATCTGCGCACATACAGCATACACGACCATTATCTTCCAAGATTACGGCTTCAGCATATAGAGGCTAAGGGCAAATGAATGTTCACACACTCGACATCTACGAAAGATACATTAGGCCTAATCCGGAAATGCTGATTGTTAGTCTACCCTAAATTCTGATAAGATAATTTACGTAAAATGCAAATTCCTAGATAACTCAGTTACGCCACACCTGCACTCCTAATATTGTGAAAATGTTTTGGTAGGGCTCGCTAGCCTTACGCTGACTTGTAAAACAAGATAAATCATCACTACTACACAGGTTATTTGAAAATTGCTGGGATCTCATTGTGCTCAGAAACACACGCGATTCAAATACCCAGCCAAATTTATTCGTCAAAAACTATCTCTACTTAATCGTAAAAACATTTTCTTACAACGTCTTCGGAATCTCACAAAAGAAACGTGCTGTTCATCACTGAAATTATACCTCAAAAGTACAAGCGTCAAACAGGAAAATAAAGTCTCCTCAGTTTCCGCGTGACATTGTCTAATTCCACGTTAATAAACATCGTATGGTGTATTGCTCAAGCTAAAGCCTCCTTCAGTTAACTATTGGTTCTATCACCCAACAAATGGCGGCTGTCAAAAAATCCCACTCTCTTACACTCAGTCTTTCCTACAGCTTACCCCTAAACAGCCGCGTGTGAAAGGAAAAGTAACTGTAATTTTCTGCTAACTTCTGCACTTGTAAAGTGAATTTGGTGACCCCTATGAACCACAAATAACGGAAAACTGCTGGAAGCCACGTCCGTCATCTGCTCTGCATGAGGTTCTGTGACCCATTTCCGAAAATCCCCGAGAAACTCCAGAAAATTACTTCAAATTACGTCCTTTTAACTAAGCATCATGGTGATAAGGGATGACATGACTTTTGTCTCAGTAATGAGCATCAAAATAGGTTTTGTCTCCTTGTTTTCATAGTTGTACTTGTCTGCTTGGAAATGTTCCTGGCAGGACCACTCATTAGTATTATTTATGTCCTAATATTTGAAAATAATTCTGCTCTTTGTGTGGAAATCAGGTGGCACTTAGAGTCCCCGAGAATCTCTTTTCCGGCATGCTCTATGAGCACTGAGAACCTCTACTGGGAAAAAAAAAAACATATGCTCAGCTCAGGGAATCTCGGTTCATCAACTAATGATTAACAAAAAAAGAAACATCCCTCCCACTTAAATTGAACATACCTAGTTTGGACATGCATCACTCGTCTCATGTAGGAGAAAAGTAGACAAATCCTCTGACAACGTTTCATACCACACATAGCGCCCTTTGTATTTAAAAAAAAAAAATTTAAAAAAGTTTCCGTACTGTGACCTTCCAGGGGATGTTTTTGGAATGTAGAATTCTTAAAACGTTATTTTAACGCTTTTCTGAGCATTTTAAAAGTGCGAATACAACATTTGTTTTACATCGCTTCAACAGCAACAGAACTTGATCGTACATCTCAAATTTTGTGATTCTAACTTTTTTTCGTCAGCGGTACCAGTACAGCGTACCGGTGCATACAGTCGCAAATTGCGCAGGAATATTCAGCGAAGGTTAGTCATCTATCCTGAAGACGATGAGCATGTTCGGAATCGTCGTAGGGACGAACAGCAAAAATTTCGCGGAGTTTTCGGGCAGGAAACGAGTGACCGCCGCGGAGCAAGGATATCTCAGTTCCTTAAAAGAGCCCGGATTGAAAAGATACAGCATCAAGTTCAGAAACAGAGCAAGTATGAGGAAAAGGAAGGATGCTCCCAATGGTCCTGGGATCGCAGATTAATCGTAAGATTCAGAACAACATTTTTTTCTTACTCCGAACTTTAAACGCGTTTTTATCAAAACAACATTTTTCAGCGCGCGAAGATTAACCGATTCACTTCATTTTTTTTTTGAATGAAAGATAATTAAATATTTGGAAACGTGGCGAGAGCTTTTCTTTTATTCGAATACTGAATTTTTTTAACATTTGAGCTTATAAAAACATACCACAAATTTGACATGTTTTTCAAATAGCTGCTATTTTTTGACGTATCTTTCAAAACCGCATCGTGTTGGCCCCCAAAATCCATTCTAACTTGAGAATAATCTATTTTTATCGGTTTCAAAAATAGCCCCGGGTGTGTACAACGCCTCGCGCAGACCAGGACGTGCCGCAATGCGAATACTTTGACAAGGGCTACAGCCGCCATTTTTAATTTATGAGATAGTTTTTTTCATACTGGGATGTATGTGTAATAAATTGGTAAAACCCACATTTTTAATAAAAACTGTCCTTGTATGAAAAAATTCTAAACTTCAATCATTTTCTGTGCCTCTCGAGCAATTTTTACGAAAACCGCAGAGGTCACAAATGAGGATTGGCGGACGGGAATTTTGTAACGTTGTTTCATCTATGTAAAACTCCTATGAGTAATATTCGATCACAATAATCGGATAAACCGCAACCGATTACGAACAGCTGCTGTGAGTGAAGCGTATTATTACGCCAGCGCACACAAATTGTTCCAAAAGTAAATAGTCGTTCGATTGAAGTTGATATTGGTGGGATGCAGGCCAACTAATTACACTTCACTAATTAATTACGTTTCAAATTGGATTCCCAGAGACACAAGGAACAAAACAGGGTGGACTGCAGCATTGACAAACCAGCGTACAAAATAATATCACATACGACAAAACGGCTAGAACCCAAATGAAGCTTATCCGTTATGGATACTGCAGAACGCCATGTAGCTACAGATAGCTGCTGTCACTCACACTTATGAAATATTAATTTCATTGCATGAATTAGTTTGCGAGCCATTTCAAGCTTTGAGAAGTGATATGCAGAAGTTTACGTATTCATGTTTCCAGCAACGATGATTGACACTAAAAGTAGTCTTACGCCGAATTATGGGCAGTATTTTTGTTAAAATCTCATTGCTAGCTTCCAGTGCCATAGCATATTAGTTGCAGACTTAAGTACTATTCTCTATCACTACATATTTGTTTCTGTTATTTTGTGAAACACTGTGTACCACAAGAAACCAAACATTACATGTTAGATGCTATTTAATTTCTTGTCACAAAAATAATTTAACAAAATAACAGAAAAAAGTTGAGTCATAGTGGATAATGCTTAGTTCTGCAACTGAAAGGCTGTCGCAATGTAAGCTGCCAGAGGAACGCCGACATCAATACCGCCCATACAGCAGCATGGAGCAACCGCCAGCGCCCGGCATAATCATCCAAGTATGAATATGTAAATTCCTGTATACCACGTCTGATTAGGAATCGAAAACGTATCGAATAAATTAATGCATGAAAATAAACTAATATTTCATTAGTGACTGGTAGCAGGCATCTGTAGTAATATTTCAGCTAGGAAGCAGTCACGCTCAAGCTCAAGCTTCGCGAGTAAACGTTACGCAAAATATCTGGATAATCGTAACGGTATAAAACCTAAGTCATGCACGCGAATCAGTTAGTTTTTTAAATATACCGTGTATCATCTCCACGATTTTTATCGAAATGATGGGGAACAAGCCACTTTACGTACTAAGTACAGCTGATTTTTTTGTGATATGGTCACATGCTGGGAACTTACAGGTTATAAAATAGCTCAATAGTATTAGTTTTTAATACTACTCATGAGGAAAGTGATGCAGTTCTTTTTTAGCTACACATACTACTAATTTTAAACAAAAATTCGTCCACAGAGTAGAAGAGATAATGATTTTGGGCTGGATTTAAAATCTGCTACCTCGCTTGTCAAACATTTTATGTTATTGGACAAAGTTAGTTAACATTTGTGTGTGGTAGCAGTGATTCATTTGGCATTGGAGTAAAAGACCAACTTTATGAAAATATCAGAATAACAAAATTACATACCTTAACAAAGCTAGCAATGTCTGTTACACGAAGATTCACTACTACACGACCGAAAACTTTTATGTTAAAATACATAAATGACTGCAACCAGCCTCATTTGTTGATCGTCGCATTACCTGTTACGAATGATTATGTTTCCAACGTCAGGCGGATTTATTTAAATCAGTAACACTCCTCTGTCTTGCATGTAACATAAAAAGTTCACAAAAAAGCTTTCAGATAATAAAACCGTCTACAATTTTTACCAGTGCAAACATTAATTAGTTATTACGCACACTGGTATTGAACAAGTTATCTCAAAATTGTAGACAAACTGTTGAAGATTCTCAGAAGATGCGAAACAAGTAAGGTATAATGAACATATGCCCAGAAGCACATAGTTTCCATGCGCGAAGTTATTTTATTCACACCATGCAGCACCTTCCTTACCCAATATATTCTAACGAAATAGACTGTCGTTCCCTGTCAGACGACGGTACTGTTGGCGTTGCGGCAACTGGGCTGTTCGTTAGGGCTTACTTGTCCTTCGCCCTCTAAGGACTGATTCGACAGTCTCCCGCAGTTTGACCCTGTGACGAGATACACGGTACCCGCCACCCTAAGCTGACATTAGCACTGACCGATGAGCATGTGGTGCCAAGAGGTGGACCAAAACGAATTAGCTGCACAGTAGACCTAAGGGCTGGGTTTAGACACCAGGCATTTCTGTGTGCCAACGTGGGCCTTTCTGGAAGAGGGAGGCGGAGTTCCGTACACACAAAAAAAAAAGGCTCTGAGCACTATGGGACTTAACTGGTGAGGTCATCAGTCCCCTAGAACTTAGAACTATTTAAACCTAACTAACCTAAGGACACCACACACATCCAGACTGTAGCGCCTAGAACCGCTCGGCCACTCCGGCCGGCACATTTATTTAGGTGTCGTTAACATTGTTTCTTTACTAACGGCGATGCACAATTTTTCAACGGAATTCTTAAGACAGCTATTGTGAAATGTCCTAAATGAAGAAACTGTTCACAACGCGCAAGTAAATGTAAACATCTGAAGATGGTGTGAATATAAAATGATTGTACTCTCTAAAAAACGGGTGTTTTGAGGCACAGCTCGTTGGCGTGCCGTATTGGTAAAGGAGTGCCATTCGTATCGGTGCGATACCCCACAAACGTTGTCACAGACGCTATAGTTTTAAATTCATGCGCTAGGGACACTGGACACTGGACTAGCATTCGGGAGGACGACGCGTCCGGCCATCCTAATTTAGGTTTCCCTTGATTTCCCTAGATCACTTCAGGCAAATGCCGGGATGGTTCCTTTAAAAGGGCACGGCCGATTTCCTTCTTCGTCCCTCCCTAATTCGAGCTTGTGCTCCGTCTCTAATGACCTCGTTGTCGACGGGACCTTAAACACTAAATTCCTCCTCCTAGGGACACTGGTGTCACGTCACTTGACGAGGCGGCCCCCGAGCGTAAGTAAGTATGTGAAATAGGCCCGCGGGTCCCCAAAGTTGCACTACCCTGCTCTGCTGTTTCGGAAGTCGACTGCGCAAAAATTACAAGACATAAAAAACAGACACCTATATAGCATCTCTTCCCATTTCACTTCATGTTACAGGTTCTCAATATAAGTTCCGTTTCTGGTACGGCAGTTGTCAATGCGTACACGCAATTCATTGTCACGAAGCTGCGACAGAATCACGCTTCGCAAATCTGTATGTTGTATTGCCTAACTGCAGGCGCGAACTAATTCGAGGTGACTATACGGAGCGAAGTGGAACAAAATTTAACACTGGAAACATGAAAGCAGCACAATCTACACGTGTAAGCTGTAATTCAACCCATTAACAGGCTTCCCTTTATCAGTGCGACGTTGATACATCAGAATAACACGCATCAGATTCCCACTGGCTCCCTGATTCCCTATCTTGGTACACGTCCGGTAAATCCCAGTGATAGTGAAAGGGCTAAATACTGCATACGGCAGGCAAAAATAAGGATCTGGAACCGATTCGATTCACAGAATCTACTTCTTGACGCGTGGAGTACGCATATAAAAGGGTCTATTTGAAGATAATATGTCCAACAATGTTACCAACTTCAAAACAAGCAGAAGGCAGTATGACAGAAAAGTGGCGGCGGTCGACACGATCACAGATGGATACCCTCTTTCCAGATGTCACTGCGAAGGACGAATTTAATGAACACAAAGAACTGCGGAACATGTGCGGCTGATCCCGGCGAGGGTTCGAGTCCTCCCTCGGGCATGGGTGTGTGTGTTTGCCCTTAGGATAATTTAGGTTAAGTAGTGTGTAAGCTTAGGGACTGATGACCTTAGCATTTAAGTCCCATAAGATTTCACACACATTTGAACATTTTTTGAACTGCGGAACACAAGTAGGGAAGCATACGTGAGTGATGGGATAATTTTACCTTTTTCAGAAGATGAGATGAAAGAAGTCCTGAAATTGAAAAGGTATAGATCGCCTGATCCTGGCGGTATCTCTGCTGAAATTCTACATGCCCTTCGTTTGCACATGGCTTTATACACTTATCAGCCAATACATTATGACCACCTGCTTAATAACTTGTTTGTCCGTCTTTCTGTGTATCATGGATCGACGGTTTGTTGGCAGGTTTGTGGAGGTATATGGCATTAGATGATTACGCACAGGCCACGTAATTCGCGAAAATAATGGGCCGCTGATTTGCGTACGCTGTGACGGGCCGAGAGCGGCGTGGCCGAGCGGTTCTAGACGCTCCAGTCTGGAACCGCGTGACCGATACGGTCGCAGGTTCGAATCCTGCCTCGGGCATGGATGTGTGTGATGTCCTTGGGTTAGTTAATTTTAAGTAGTTCTAGGTTCTAGGGGACTGATGACCTCAGATGTTGAGTCCCATAGTGTTCAGAGCCATTTGAACCAAGCCCAATATCGACCCAGGTGTGTTCCATGGGATTTACATCAGGCGAAGTTGATTGCCGAGACATCAACGTGAGTTCACTATAATGCTTCTCAAACCACTGTAGCACGGTTCTGGCTCCAAGACATGAACAATTATACTGCTGAAAGATGACATCGTCGTCAGGGAAGACATCTAGTACGAAGGGGATGCGGGTATTTCGCAGCTTTCAGTGTGTCTCCGATTACTACCATAGGTCTCATGCAAAAGCAAGAGAATGTATCCCACAGTATAATACTGCTCCTAAGAGCCTGCGTCCGTGGCGCGCTGTACGTTCCGAGCCGCCGTTCATCTCGATGACGGAGTTTATAGAGACGACCATCGACCTAGTTTAGTAAAAATTTGATTCAGCCGAGGAGCCCACACGTTACCATTGATTGACTGTCGATTCCCGATGGTCCCGTGCCCACTGCAATCGTAACTGACGATGTCGTTGGGCCAACATGTGAGCACGTAGGGGTGGTCCGCTGCGGAGCTCCAAGTTGAACAATGTACAATGAACGGTGTGCTCCGAAACACTTGTACTTGCACAAGCATTGTGCTCTTTCGGCAGAGATGTCACAGATCACCATCTGTGCTCCTTTACAGAGCACACAAGCCTCCCTCTGCGAAGAGTCGTGGAAGATCAACCATTTAGCGCCTAGTGGTAGTTTCACTGTTCTTCTACCTCTTTCTGTATATGCTCATGACAGTAACACGTGAACATTCGACGAACTTCGCCGTTTTCGAGATACTCGTTCACAGGCTTTGCGTAATAATAATCTGTCCTTTGTCAAAGTCGTTAATCTCAATGGATTTCCCCATTTGCAGCCCATATCTTCATTAGGGTGATCCCCAGACCGAGTCTGCTCCGCTTACATACTTTTGTTAGCGCGTCAAGTGCTCGCAACTCCACCAGAAGGCAACCAACGTCAAGGTCGGCAGTGGTCATAATGTCTTGGCTTATCAGTGTCTTTGTGCCTGTCCGCCCCCTTAGCTGAGTGGTCAGCCCATCTGGTTGCAATGCAGCGGGCCCGGTTTCGATTCCCTGCCAGATCGGAGACTTTCTCCACTCGGAGACTGGGTGTTGTGTTATCATCATCATCGACACGCAGATCGCCCAATGTGACATTAACTGAAAAACTTGAAATTTTTTTCAGTCAAATACGTATTGCGTGTTTGTTGCAGGGAAGAAGACCAGATATTTGGAAGAGAGCGACTGTGATTATTCTGAAAAAGGATGAAGATAAAGATCTTATAACTGCAAAGTCCAGCAGACCACACTGACTTCGCGGTACCTGAGGAAAAATGTCACAAAAGTTGCTATGCAGCAGACGATTAGAGTAAAAACTTCCTCACGGAATGAACTCCCAGCTGTATGGGTTGAGGCGTAGACAACCGAAAGAATACGTTATTAGTGAGGAGATAAGGTTTGCAAAAAACGCTCCGCATTAATACACTACTGGCGATTAAAATTGCAACACCACGAAGACGACGTGCTACAGACGCGAAATTTAAGCGACAGGAAGAAGATGCTGTGATATACAAATGATTAGCTTTCCAGAGCATTCACACAAGGTTGGCGCCGGTGACGGCACCTACAACGTGCTGAAATGAGGAAAGTTTCCAATCGATTTCTCATACACAAACAGCAGTAAACCGGCGTTGCCTGGTGAAACGTTGTTGTGATGCCTCGCGTAAGGAGGAGAAATGCGTAACAGCACGTTTCCGACTTTGATAAAGGTCGGATTGCAGCCTATCGCGATTTCGGTTTATCGTATCGCGACATTGCTGCTAGAGCTGGTCGAGATCCAATGACTGTTAGCAGAATATGGAATCTGTGGGTTCAATAGGGTAATACGGAACGCCGTGCTGGATCCCAACGGCCTCGTATCACTAGCAGTCGAGATGACAGGCATCTTATCCGCATGGCTGTAACGGATCGTGCAGCCACGTCTCGATCCCTGAGTCAACAGATGGGGACGTTTGCAAGACAACAACTATCTGCTCGAACAATTCGACGACGTTTGCAGCAGCATGGACTATCAGCTCGGAGACCATGGCTGCCGTTACCCTTGACGCTGCATCACAGGCAGGAGCGCCTGCGATGGTGTACTCAACGACGAACCTGGGTGCACGAATGGCAAAACGTCATCTTTTCGGATGAATCCAGGTTCTGTTTACAGCATCATGATGGTTGCATCCGAGTTTGGCGACATCGCGGTGAACGCACATTGGAAGCGTGTATTCGTCATCGCCTTATTGGCGTATCACCCGGCGTGATGGTATGGGGTGCCATTGGTTACACGTCTCGGTCACCTCTTGTTCGCATTGACGGCACTTTGAACAGTGGACGTTACATTTCAGATGTGTGACGACCCGTGGCTCTACCCTTCATTCGATCCCTGCGAAACCCTACATTTCAGCAGGATAAGGCACGACCGCATGTTGCAGGTCCTGTCGGGCCTTTCGACGGCTGCCCTGACCAGCACATTCTCCAGATCTCTCACCAATTGAAAACGTCTAGTCAATAGTGGCCGAACAACTGGTTCCTCACAATACGCCAGTCACTACTCTTGATGCACTGTGGTATCGTGCTGAAGCTGCATCGGCAGCTGTACCTGTACACACCAGCCAAGCTCTGTTTGACTCAATGCCCAGGCGTATCAAGGCCCTTATTACGACCAGAGATGGTTGTTCTGGGTACTGATTTCTCAGGATCTATGCACCCAAATTGCGTGAAAATGTAGTCACATGTTAGTTCTAGTATAATATATTTGTCCAATGAATACCCGTTTATCATCTGCATTTCTTCTTGGTGTAGCAATTTTAATGGCCAGTAGTGTATGTTGCAGTCATAATGATAGGCACTTCCGGAGCGTTCGATCATTTATGGTGGCCAACACTTGTTGCCCGGACTTGGACTGCCCACGAGCGTTATAAAACTGCTTCAAGAACTATTACCAAACCAGAGAGGCAACTCTTTCGGCCCGCGAGAGAACCTTGCAAAAGAAATTTCGAGAGGTTGCCTCCAGCGATACATATATGGCCATATCTTCTGGGATGTGATACTCGAGCCGGTATCAGGAAACGTGTACGACAACGAAGCGGTGGTATATGCGACGATGTGTTGATTTTTGTAGATGCAAGCTCGAGAAGTAACATGGAAGAAGGGTGTGGCAAAACTCGCCAAAAATTAAATGAATGGTACCGAGGAGTTAAACTGTCTTTTGCGCCTTAAAAAAGCCACGTGCATGTTATTACAAAGGATCCTTATAAGCAACAATCCCATTAAGAGAAAATCTGTCACCAGATACCTTGGCTTCGTTTTGTACAAGCGACAAAATTGTAGGGCATACATTGAAGAAATGAATGGAGGAACATAATGAACAAAATTATTACCCTAGTCAGTTATGATCATAAACTACCAATGTAAACAATAAGAACGTAAAACTGTTTGCCGGACCGAGACTCGAACTCGGGGCCTATGCCTTTCGCAATATCCTTTCTTTCAGGAGTGCTAGTTCTGCAAGGTCCGCAGGAGAGCTTCTGCAAAGTTTGGAAGGTAGGAGACGAGGTACTGGCAGAAGTAAAGCTGTGAGGACCGGGCGTGAGTCGTGCTTGAGTAGCTCAGTTGGTAGAGCACTTGCCCGCGAAAGGCAAAGGTCCCGAGTTCGAGTCTCGGTCCAGCACACAGTTTTAATATCGCAGGAAGTTTCATATCAGCACACACTCCGCTGCAGAGTGAAAATCTTATTCTGGAATAAAAACGTACCTTAAAGCTGTGAGGACGGGGCGTGAGTTGTGCTTGAGTAGCTCAGTTGGTAGAGCATTTGCCCGCGAAAGGCAAAGGTCCCGAGTTCGAGTCTCGGTCCAGCACACAGTTTTAATCTCGCAGGAAGTTTCATATCAGCACACACTCCGCTGCAGAGTGAAAATCTCATTCTGGAATAAAAACGTACCTTAAAGCTATCCTAATTGCGACCGTGGGATACTGCAGAAGTGCTTGGGAGCACAGATTTCTGCTCATTAGACCAGCACTGGTCGTCAGCAGCTTGTAATGCAGAATACTTCCTCAGTTGAAGGAAGCTTTTACTACTGTGTCAGCCTAAGCGTTGAACGTAATATTTGGAGTATGACTGCTTCGTCTCCAGATGTGAAATAAAGCGTCGATGTATTGGCTGAAGAAAGAAGCACCTCATGTAGTGCAGAATTTAACAAGAGTGCGGGCCGCATCCAAGCAGTAAATTCACAATCATATACTCCTGTGGCAGAAATGATGAGATGATGCAGAAACTGTGGAACGCACCTACGGTTCCCTCCAAAACATAAAACTGGGGTCGACGTACCTACCTTCCTCAAGAGTCCTGACACACTTCTTGACAAGTCATGGGCCTTACGCCACCTACTAGCATTGAATTGGGCGAAGACAAACCTCCGAATGTGCCTGTGGTGAAGAAGGCACCCCAGAAAACACTGTCTGTGTATGTCCGCCATATGCTCATGTTGTTAATATAAAATAGCGGCAACTGAGTTGGCTAAGAAAACTCTATGTTAGGAAGATACTGCGCAAAAGAGAACATCGCAGATCTTAGATAATATCACCGACGCTCTTGCAAGAAAGGCTTGGGCAGTGCGTCACCTTATCAATTAACCCTGTCCGCTGCACTACGGACGGTTGTGACGGAGATTAAGAAGCAATGCATCGAAGACAGCTGGGTCTGAAGTCAACATATGCGGCAGACGGGCAAACAATAGCCCATCCTCGGCGAACGTAGCTGCAACATTAGAGCGATTGCGCAGCTGTGGGTCGGTGTTTCGCCCAGCAAGGAACTACAATTGCGGTGACGTGGGCCGTTGTATGACTACGCTTCTCACCAGCAACTACATGTTCGATGCTCCCTCAGAATAGGGGAATCGTCCCTTGGGATCAGGTAGCCATAAACAATAGAAGGAGCAGATTCAAAAATGGTTCAAATGGTTCTGAGCACTATGGGACCTAACTTCTGTGGTCATCAGTCCCCTAGAACTTAGAACTACTTAATCCTAACTAACCTAAGGACATCACACGCGTCCATGCCCGAGGCAGAATTCGAACCTGCGGCCGTAGCGGTCACGCGGTTCCAGACTGAAGCACCTAGAACCGCACGGCCACGGTGCAGATTACATCACAACGCCCTCTGCAGCACGTAAGGAACCGGGACGATGTGTCCACGGCCCGGGGAGCTATAGAGTGCCTTGTGGAATGTGGCAGATAAAAACTGCTGTTATTAATGTTTATAATTTATTTCTATTACTTTTAGAGTATCCAGTGACAGACAGAAAGGAAAACGGGTTATAGAGCAATAGTGGTGGTATATATAGGTAGGTATGGTAGTCCACGTAGTTTCTATTAACAGCAGAAAAAGTTATGGTGATGAGAAGTACTATTGTGTTAGCTGTAATAGTGCATTTCGAATCATTAGCTGCTGATGTATAGTGAAAAAATTGAGTGTTGTTAGTAATTTGAGTAAGGTTGTTTGAATTGTAGATAGCGGGGTACAAGGAAGCGAGCCTACTTAGAATACCGCGTCCCGCGCCTAGGTGCGTAAACGACAGTTCGGCTTTAATAGAAGGAAGCAGGAATTTAACGTTCTGTCGACAGCGCGAATAGTAAATTGAGTAAGGTTGTTTGGATTGTACGTAGCGGGGTACCGTGTAATAAATAAATAAAATAAATGCTGAAGCAAGTGAGTTAAATTTATTAGTGGGCAGAAAGCGACCCTACATAGGATGGCGCGTCCCGCGCCTAGGTGTGTAAACAGCAGTTCGGCTTCAATAGAAGGGGGCAGGAATTTAACGTTCTGTCGACAGTGGGGTCGTCAGAGACGGGACACAAGCGCGGATTACGAAAGAGGGGGAAGAAAATCCCCAATATCCTATCCCGTAATTTTAATTTTAAATTTTTTCAAAAAATTGACCTTTATTATCATAGTTAGCAATGAACACAAGAATAAATTGATAAAAAGTAAACAATTAATACACGATTTTAAACATGGCTGCAACAGTTGAAATTCTTCACGATAAAGGATGACAGCCAAAAACAGTTGAAGGATACAAATTTATTAAAATTCTTGACCACTGTTTCGGTACATATAAATATACCTTCATCAGAAGTAAAAAATCCTGAACAGGAAGACACTTTCATTAGAAAAGCATTAGCATCGGAAGTGAGAAACACAAAAGCTTAAGTAACAGTGAAATTACCCCAGTAATACAGGCACCCCTCCTTGCCTTAATGTCTGGCTGACTAGAAGTTAGTTTTCTTGCTTGTTGATGCCGGTGAAAGGCACTTTTCCTGTCTTGTTGGGATTTTACGTATTTTTGACGTTTGTTGTTTGTGATTTTCGATGTGTATGTGTGGTTAATTGACTAGTATGTTTTTATTCACAACGACAGATGGTTTCGTTTTATTATAACATTTTAGTTGTTTTCGCTAGTATGTATTTCACATCCTACGTTACGCGAGATTCTCGCGCAATACACAAGTGCCCTCTCGCGTTAGATGTTCCATAGCGCAAGCTTTATCTGTTTGACACTAGGACACAGGTAAATTGGTTTTATATTTTCTATTTTACATAAATGTTTTTAAATGGTCTGATATGTTTTATTTATTAAGACAGAAAGTTTGAATAACACAACTTTTATAATTTTTGATGCGCTTTTGTATGTATTTATGGATTTTAATTTGCGCGATTGTCTGGCACATACAAGTGCTTTCACACTCTTGTCTCGATAGTTCATAGGCGAAGTAATGGTGCTAAACTGTTCGCTTTGACCCTGTGCCCAAAGTCATGTTGTACAGATGGAGATGATGTCTCAATTATTGACGACGCCTTTGGCACAATTGTTTTATTAATCTCCATTGCATGACGTAATTTTAGTAAGTAACTAAAGACTTTATGCGTGTACTACTCTGGTAATTTCACTGTTACTTAAGCTTTTGTGTTTCTCACTTCCGATGCTAAGGCTTTTCTAATGAAAGTGTCTTCCTGTTCAGGATTTTTTACTTCTGATGAAGGTATATTTATATGTACCGAAACCTTGGTCAAGAATTTTAATAAATTTTTATCCTGCAACTGTTTTTGCTGTCATCCTTTATCGTGAAAAAACAATTAATAGTTTTAAAGTTGTGGTTTCATTTTGGAACTAATGGGCCACCCAGTTATCAACCACCCAATTTTTGATGAGATAATACTCGGTGTTTGGAAATTCTCGTTATAAACTTCTATAACTAGTAGAGGGGAGTTAGTAGGTCATATTTCGAACAGGAACCTATGTCCGCACCGTTTTCATTCTACGATGGTTTCCATCCAGATATTTACCTCATCTACTTCTGCATGAGGAATTGAATTAAGCTTGACGCAGTAAAGTTACCACGCAAGCGCGACCGCTACGGTCGCAGGTTCGAATCCTGCCTCGGGCATGGATGTGTGTAATGTCCTTAGGTTAGTTAGGTTTAAGTAGTTCTACGTTCTAGGGGACTGATGACCTCAGAAGTTAAGTCCCATAGTGCTCAGAGCCATTTGAACCATTTTTTTTAGTTACCACGCAACAGTTCGAAAGGAAACATAACGAAACATATATTTATCACGTACGCAAATTTGTTTCTATTAACACTTAAACATTGCATGTTTACTTTATTCCAAAACAAAAAAAGAACCCAGGTTACTGTACGTACATCTACATCTACATTTGCATGGATACACTCCAAATCGCACTTAAGTGCCTGGAAGAGGGTTCATCGAACCACTTTCACAATAATTTTCTGTTATTCCACTCTTGATCAGTGTGCGGAAAAAAACTAACACCCATAGAACGTAATATTTAAGTGTTGATGCAAATAAATGAGCTTAAGTGAAAAATGGATATTTCGTTATGTTTACTTTCGAATTGTTATCTAATAGTTGTACTGCGTTACGCCTAATTCAATTCCTCAAGCAGAAGTGGATGAGTTAAACATATGAATTGAAACCGTCGTAAAATGGAAACGATACGTTTCCGAACGTGAGTTCCTATTCAAAATATTATGCACTCACTCACCTCTACAAGCCCTAGAAGTCTGTAACGAGAATTTTCGAACACCCTGCATTTGAAAACAATTTCTTATTTTTCCTAGACTCAGTCCCACATCTCGAAACTTCCATGAACTCACAAGGCCTAAAACAAATTAAATTTCCAAGTATCAAGCAAAATGGGCCTAAAATTTAATAAATCTATATCAAAAGTATTTACTGCTCCAGTGACATCATGTAAGGAGGCCACACATAACAGCAGTAGTAAAAACTCTTATTTACGTTAGAATAAGTACATATGTACTTACTTTCACTGTCAATGATCTCAATATGATCACAAAAGAAACCACGTGTCAAACCTTCTACAATAAAGTAGCACAAATCTCCGCGCCGACTGTTGCTCTGAACGCTGTAAGTGCCTGCTACAATGCGCTACATTCGTAAAAGTTCCTCAGTCCACCACAAGACGTCTCTGTCGTGCAACGGCATCGGTGATTTAATCCGAAAGGCACTGGTACATCGAAATATAGTAATAAAATGGTGACCTTAAATAACGAAAAGTGTGAGGTCATCCACATAAGTGCAAAAGCAATTCGTTATACTTCGGTTACACGGGAAATCAGTCAAATCTAAAGGCTGTAAATTCAACTAAACACCTAGGAATTACAATTACGAGCAACGTAAATTGGAAGGAACACACAGAAAATGTTGTGGGGAAGTTTATCGAAAGACTGCGTTTTATTGGCAAGACACTTAGAAAATGTAACAGATCTACTAAGGAGACTGCCTTCACTACCCTTGTCCGTCCTCTTTTAGAATACTACTGCGCGGTGTGGGATCCTTACCAGATAGGATTGACGGAGTTCACTGAAATAGTTCAAAGAAGTGCAGCACGTTTTGTATTATCGCGATATATGGCACAGAGTGTCACTGAAACGATACAGGATTTTGGGTGGACATCATTAAAACAAAGGCTTTTTTCGTTGTATCGGAATCTCCTCATGAAATTCCAATCACCAACTTTTTCCTCCGAATACGAAAATATTTTGCTGACGCCGACCTACATAGGGAGAAACGATCACCATAATAAAATAAGGGAAATCAGAGCTCGTACGGAAAGATATAGGTGTTCGTTCTTTCCGCTAGCAATACAAGATTGGAATAATAGAGAATTGTGAAGGTGGTTCGATGAACCCTCTGCCAGGCACTTAAATGTGATTTGCAGAGTATCCATGTAGATTTAGATGTTTCAGGGGGAAACCATTCGTACTCAAAAGAGTAAATCATGAAAAACCAAAATTTGTATGGCCACACTGGGATTTCAACAGTCGTCTTCCGATCTGCGAGTCTACTGTGCTATCCACTGCGCTACTACGCTCGCGGAATTTTTATTGCAAAACAAGCAGTAGAACTTTGCTTCTGAGCACCATTGTGTAGATGAACACAGAAATTTTCGTGAGTGTCGTAGCTGGACTCTTAGAATTAAACATTTTTGCGAGGGATGGATTTCATATGGGCAACAGACTCGAATTTTAAGTAGGAGTTTGGTTCCTGAAGATGTTATTTGGACTGACAAGGCGGCCACACGGCAGTTGAATTTTTGTAAATCTTTGTGTTTCTAGTACGTGAAGTTCAGAACTCAAATATCCATCACAAAAAGCAGTTATATGCAACTCTCAAAAATTCTCGAGAAAGTCGACTTTGCAGTTTCTGAGCGCCTTAAATTCCCTGTAGTAAGGAAGATTTATTTTTATTTTTTTTTCCAGTGGGTGGTTTGCCTCTGACATAGACAGCTCGCCTACAATGTGGCCAGCCTCCATTCGATTCCCGACTAATGCAAATTTCTGAACGAAGATACGTGTTCTACGAGTGTTTCCATAGAGCAAAAAGCATATGGGGTGAATCGAAAATCTTCCATTCAAAGACCACACAGTCCAGAATTGGTATACCAATCAGGCAAGATCGCCGTGGGTATTGGACCAACAATACCACCGATGCACCAGTGTCCTGGTGCGTGAAGAAGTCCTTAATTGCATGCCTTACATCCTCATCCGACAGGAATCGTCGGCCCTTCAAGGCATTCTTTAAGGGACCAAAGACGTGATAATTGCATGGGCGAGATCAGGGCTATAAGGCGGGTGCTCTAGTGTCTCCCACTTGTCATCACAACCACAGGTGGAAACACAAGCGGCCAAAGACACTGGTAGCTAGGGCATAGCCACCTATGGTAAACTAACATACGCAAACAGCTACAAACGTCGGTAAGCCCTTGCACATCAGCAACACTGACTGGCAACTACCAGCTGCTACTAGAGCCGATCAACAGGCCACAGCAGGGACATCGACCGAGCTCTCCCACAGGCGCACAAACAAACTGCCAACATGCCCTCACACTGTGTCCCCGGTATATGACCTATCGGACACAAGATCGATATCAAACCTAATTGTTGCAGGTTGCTGACGCTGAACGAGGACTCCGTACCAGCACCCAGCGCCAGCCGCCGAGCAGCACAACGCACAACGCCAAGGTATCGACAAGCATGATACCCACTACTAACAAAGCCTATCCTTGCACAACCTATCGCAGGCAGCAAGACAACTGCTACTGCTCTTACCACCCAACCTAACTATCGCAGAGGTTTTTTTCCCTTGGCTCTTGCCCTGGCACTTTTTTTCCTCTGCCCTTAAAACTGCTACCCTTCGTCAGATTTCGACCAATCTCCAGATGAGCGCGTATTAATGGTTAATCCTAACCAGACGTACGCAAACATCGCAGTACCCACATCCTGCAACACCTCACTTTAGTGAATACTAATCCTTATGCAGAGATGGTAGTAGACCTTTTGTGTTGGCCATCATGCCGTTGTGGGCGTGGAGGGGCTCCACCTCTATTAAAAAAAAAAAAAACTCCCACTTGAGCTGGCATAACTTCTGCCTTGCGCGCGTTAGCAGCACGGAACTTGGCGCACCATTCCACAGCTGTGGTTTCCGACAGACATGCACATTCTTCATTCTCAGATGGATGTCTACCAGTGTGTTTCGTCCGACAGCCAAGAAAACAATAACAGCACTTTAATCCTGTTTGGAAGCATTTGGTTATAATGTCTACATAGTTCACGTATCTCCATTTAACGCATGCACGTTGTAAAGTCATATCGGTGCTTATATACCCGCAGCGGAACCGCTCGGCCACCCCGGCCGGCACATGGGAAACAAGCAACATAAGAAGGAGCCACGGTACCTGTCGAAAAATCGACCTTCATTTACGGTATTAAAGACGATCGGAAAAATTCAGGGTTGATTTTATCAAAAAATTTTGAGAGTTCCTTCGAATTTCTTTGTGAGAGTGACGTTCGAGTTCTTAACTTCTCGTAACATAAATACGAAGATATGACAAAAGTCCGATTGCCACATAGACTCCTTGTTTGTCACATTCGCAGCCAGAGAACAAACACACATTCAAACACACTCACAATGCGTATATTAAGATCCGGTCAGCGACTACATTAGAATTCTTATTCAGTATTACGAAACCTATTCGCGCTAGATGCTTTAGAATCAGTTTGTGCAACCGGAACGCGAAATAATGCAAACAAACAACTACTTCAGGATGTTATGAATTAATGAATAAAACGCCTTATCCACTCAAGTTATTCACGCTGTACTGCCCGCGTTTGCCAGATGCAAGCTGTTATTTAAAGCATATATCCTACGGATATTATATGCAGACTACACGAGTATACTGATAAGAAGAGGGAAAAATGTAAATGTGTTTGACCTGTCCCTACTAAATCAGTGACTAAACGTGGTTATTACATTATTGACAGACACGTTATCCCGGCATATAGGGAGAGAAAGTACATGCCAATTGTTCTTATCACGCTGTACAAACTATTCTCCTTCTTCGACATTTGTTGTTGGAATTCATGGATTATACTTTAAATATGTACTGTTTATAAAAACTGAAGTACTTTGTGAAGAACCAGACCAACTCAAATAATATTATCTGTTAACTCACGTCGGCCGCTGTGACCGATCGGTTCCAGACGCTTCACTCCGGAACCGCGCTGCTGCTACGGTCGCACGTTCGAAGTCTAGGGGACTAGGGGACTAAGTCTAGCGGACTGATGACCTCAGATGTTAAGTCCCATAGTGCTTAGAGCCGTTTGAACCGTTTGAATTTGTAAACTCACAGCTGTGGCTGAAAATTGTCGGGACTACAAACGCAAAGCCAACTGATCTTCTCATTTTCGAGTATGGGTTCTCGCTAAACTAGCTGCCTTCATCATTGCTCACGACATTCATTTTGTGGAGGTAATAGGTCGATAACTGGACAGGCTCGTCCATCATGCCCACGGTAGCCCTGCTGGTAGCGAAATTACCGTTAGTACAGACTGCGATTTCCGCTTACGTATTTAAGCGTGGTCTGCTTGCATATTTTCCTGGTGTTCCTGCGTTAGGAACTGACCTTTTTGGCCCTGTGATTTAAATGGAGAGTACGTTAGAGAGGTAGGTGGTAATGAGGACTACAAGGTATTAAAAGGTGAATTAAAAGTAGATGAAGAGAGTGAGATGGTAATGAAATGAAGAAGGAGGGGTTGGAGAGAGACATGAGGCAGACGTGAAATCTTGGAAGGGAGAGAGAGAATGGGAGGAGGATGGAGGAAGAAAGATCTGGTAATACAGCTTTTTGTTAGCTGGGTAACTTCACGCGTTGCTGGATAAATCAAAGTCTGACGAAAATATTTCAGTGTTCGACTTGTGTATTGGCCGTGTTGGAGGAGATTTGGGCCCAGAGTGGGGCAGGCAATTTCTGGCAAGACCGAGCAATCAGTGACACAAAGGGAGGAATAACACAGGTACTCAGCGGGTCTTACACTAATAGCCGCGGAAGAGGTGCCCAACAGCTCATCTGTTCTAAAATGAGTGAATCTGAGCACTGGCAAGAATTTAAGACTTAAAAAAGGCAGACGTTCTCAGATACGTTTATGATCTGTAATGATTCAAGAACAAATAGTAGAACAAATCCAAGCATATCAAAATAATCGTGATAGTGCGATACATCTAATAAAACGTCAATCATAGTTTCATCAATAAAAACATGGAAGTAAGAAATTACAGCACAACTAATAACATTTACCCAATAACTTACTAAACAATGGAGTAAATCACGATCATCCAGGCATTGGATAATAGCATAGCACCATAGCTATTGTTTCAGACAGGAAAATCACAATACATTTCTACATCTACATCTACATGACTACTCTGCAATTCACATTTAAGTGCTTGGCAGAGGGTTCATCGAACCACAATCATACTATCTCTCTACTATTCCACTCCCGAACAGCGAGCGGGAAAAACGAACACCTAAACCTTTCTGTTCGAGCTCTGATTTCTCTTATTTTATTTTGATGATCATTCCTACCTATGTAGGTTGGGCTCAACAAAATATTTTCGCATTCGGAAGAGAAAGTTGGTGACTGAAATTTCGTAAAAAGGTCTCGCCGCGACGAAAAACGTTTATGCTGCAATGACTTCCATCCCACCTCGTGTATCATATCTGCCACACTCTCTCCCCTATAACGTGATAATACAAAACGAGCTGCCCTTTTTTGCACCCTTTCGATGTCTTCCGTCAATCCCACCTGGTAAGGATCCCACACCGCGCAGCAATATTCTAACAGAGGACGAACGAGTATAGTGTAAGCTGTCTCTTTAGTGGACTTGTTGCATCTTCTAAGTGTCCTGCCAATGAAACGCAACCTTTGGCTCGCCTTCCCGACAATATTATCTATGTGGTCCTTCCAACTGAAATTGTTCGTAATTTTAACACCCAGGTACTTAGTTGAATTGACAGCTTTGAGAATTGTACTATTTATCGAGTAATCGAATTCCAACGGATTTCTTTTGGAACTCATGTGAATCATCTCACACTTTTCGTTATTTAGCGTCAACTGCCACCTGACACACCATACAGCAATCTTTTATAAATCGCTTTGCAACTGATACTGGTCTTCGGATGACCTTACTAGACGGTAAATTACAGCATCATCTTCGAACAGTCTAAGAGAACTGCTCAGATTGTCACCCAGGTCATTTATATAGATCAGGAACAGCAGAGGTCCCAGGACGCTTCCCTGGGGAACATCTGATATCACTTCAGTTTTACTCGATGATTTGCCGTCTATTACTACGAACTGCGACCTTCCTGACAGGAAATCACGAATCCAGTCGCACAACTGAGACGATACCCCATAGCTCCGCAGCTTGATTAGAAGTCGCTTATGAGGAACGGTGGCAAAAGCTTTCAGGAAATCTAGAAATACGGAATCAACTTGAGTTCCCCTGTCGATAGCGGCCATTACTTACTAAGTACTTCTTACTATTTTGTTACGTAAAAGTGTCGAACCAGAAGAGTCCTCCATATTCACACAACAAAATGAAGCAGTGTGGCGTTTTCCTATGTTGATTATTTCATTTATTCTAACGTAATTGTTGGTTTTTTTATTATAAGCACGTGTGCGCTAGATTCATATGTTTTTATTTAACTTGAAGCGTTGATTTGAAGAATATTGTGTTTAGTATAATTGGAAACGTTAGCTAATAAGCTTTTATTTCAAGTATACGTCTAGTTTGTAGAATTTTTAGTGTTAAAATAGTGGTCCAGTTTGTGCATTTTATGACATTGTAAGAGAGTCGTGATTTTTTTGAGGGCATCTCAAGTCCTCATTGGCGGGAGCGATAAGTAGCTGGAGAATGCTGGGTGTGAAATCGGTTGTGAGCGCAAGGAAGAAATTTCTGTAAGGGCCATCGAAGGAGACAATATAGAATTTTCACTTTGATGTGGTGCTATAGGAGGGCAAAAGACTTGGTAAAAAACTTCATGTGATAGGAAAAGTCCTGTAATACATCTACTCTGGGGCATCAGAAAGGCAGTCTTAAACTTGGTAAACTTCACCTACAAGTGCGACTAGTAACTTTCGAACTAGCAATGGATAGTGAACTCACCGGGGACACTACTACCATGCATTCTACGTCTTGTGCAGTATCAACTGCTGTTTAATATTTATTATTATACGGCCTTCTTTAAGTATATTATTGTAGGACCACTATTTCTGCATAAAATTGCTTTGCTTCTGAATTAGTTATC
Organism: Schistocerca gregaria; assembly: GCF_023897955.1. Taxonomy (NCBI): domain Eukaryota; kingdom Metazoa; phylum Arthropoda; class Insecta; order Orthoptera; family Acrididae; genus Schistocerca; species Schistocerca gregaria. The sequence goes on from NC_064931.1 coordinate 560,771,772, forward strand.
GGACTTGGGCAACTTTCAGCTCGTGATATCTCCTACATTAATTTGCAAATATTTCCCAATTTTATCATTTCTGATTATTGCTGCCGGGCGCTGCGACCGAGCGGTTCTAGGCGCTTCAGTCTGGATCCGCGCTACCGCTACGGACGCAGGTTCGAATCCTGCCTCGGGCATGGTTGTGTGTGATGTCCTTAGGTTAGTTGGGTTTAAGTAGTTCTGAGTTCTAGGGGACTGATGACCTCAGATGTTAAGTCCCATAGTGCTCAGAGCCATTTGAACCATTTTTCCATTGCTCATAACTACAATTCAGTTTTATTAATTAATCTGCATACATCTCCTGCGCTTAATTGGTTAGACAGTACCAGTAAGTTCACAATTTGCTATAGATTATTTAGCTAGCTACCTCAGAAAGATCCGTGTGGCTCGACCCGATGTCAGAGAGACACATTTTCAATTAGAGCCACACATGGCAAACGCCGATTTTTATTGCTAACTCACACTACTGAGTGTGTATGAAGAGTAAGAAACTCGATATGGCGCAGCTACAAAGACGAACTTTAAATATGTTTAACAACAGTAAAACAACTACGGGCTCTATAGCCACAAGAACGAAGAGCTAAAGCCGTAATCTTCCTTCTTTCGACCTACATGTAAGTAACATGAAATGAGATAAACTTAGTGTAAATACTACAACAGGGTCGAATCTGAGTGCCGGGTTAACGCCCGCTGGGGGGTATCACTAGCTAACAGGGGTCTAAGGTTCGACGATTTTACTGGCCACTTGAACGCAACTGCTGGTTGCTTCTCCATTTTTACCAACTTTTAAATACAAGAAAACAAACAAAAGTGTGATCTTACGCACCTCCTGACCCAATCTGAGATATTGCCTTCTCGTATTAGGCTGCGGTCAAAGTGGCACCGGCGGCGGTGGATTCTGCTGATGACCGACATGGGCCGAAGACGGCCGATCCTTGCAAACCGGTACGTCACTAAGTGCGAGGTCACAATGCAGCCGGTCTCATTGCCCGAACATACAGGCTTCGGAGGACAATCGGTAAAATTCAAATCCGTCTTTTTTCTTCGGTTGAATCGGCCGACGTTCTCACGCATTAAATATGGACTGTAAGACACTGACAACTTTAGCTCAAGAAAGGAGTTTGTGGTAGCCAGAGGATGAAAAATGTCATAATCGGGATATTGCTCGGAATCTACGGACCGAAATCGCAGCTCTGTTCGAAACCATAAGCAGGTAACATCTTTATCGCAAATTTTAGGCGTAAATTATAACCTCAAAAAGTAATTTGTTCGAGTGAGAAAGGTGGTGTATCTTATACTGAAGATTACTACAGTGTGTCCCTTTTGGATTGTGGTAGGATGGTGATTCCGTTATATGACCTGGTTCACAAATGTGTTTTCACTTTCATGTGTTTTAGATGTCCAGAATAATTAATTCTAAAAATATGTTTGTCTTTCACACGGATCATATGCGGAATGACAGTCACTGAGAGTTCATTGACATACGTCTGTTTTGTTGAATTTATCTGAAGTTTTGCAGAGTGGTTGTAATCTTGTTTTTCAATGTCATCACGAATCATATCGCGTATGTAATAGAACGTTTCTTTCTTCAACGCATACATTCGTAAAACGTGTCTGGTTGTTCCAGTAACAAAGAGTGTAGGCGTTCTTTTCAAGAGAGAAATAGCTCATTCACATGTATCTAGTGTCTTTTTAATAGCAAAAGCCGCAATGCAGCACTCGTGTACTGTGACCAGGCAGTCTGGCGATGTTATCGAGCGGCGTCTGGCGACTCGTCTGACGACCCGACCGCTGTCGGTGCCAGTGTGAATGCACTCTTTAAGGTGACGCCGAAACTACAGCTCGAAATGGAACGCGACCGCCGCGAAAGTATGAACGATAAAGAAGGAGGAGAGAAACGTGAGCGTCGTGTTTTTCTGGGCCAGCGTCACTAATCACTAGCGAGCGTCGGGCTGGTGATTGCGGACACATTAGTGAGCGGGGGCGTGTATTGATCGCGGCGCGGCGCTCACTTAGCATACGCTCGCTCCTGCGGCAGCCCCTCGCTTTCTCAGGCTCTCAACGGAAGCTCACGATATGTTGTCGCGCAAATTATATTCGTAAATAGCACTGTTAATAGAGCAACAAAATAAACATGCGCCATAAAATTGTCTGCTATGGACTATTAGAGTTACGACGAGAATACTGTAAGTACGAATGATTTATTATACAGATTGATTATATGACACAATTAGTCAATCATACACTATGTAACGTGTTTACTCACTCGACTACACTATCGGTAGAGTCATCAATAAAGCATGGTAGACGCATAGACAGTTCTCGCAGTGTGCACATTTGATGAAAGTACGTTGGTCACAATTATCACGGAAACACTCTTCCTTTAAACCTTCTTCGAAGCAGTACTCCAATGTCGTTTGAAATACATTAGAAAATTCTTTGATACAGTGGCACTGAAAAAATGCAAATTTGATTAAGCTGGAAAAGCGTGCCACCGAGATCTGGAAATACACAAACGATTGGGCGTAAGAAGTCGTCTCTTTGCGATATGTCAATCTAATTGTCAGAAGATACCATAATTGCATCTGTGATAAATTTCACAAAATTTTTTGTATAGATGGAAGAAGAAAACGGCAGCGGGTAGCATAATGCCTGTGCACTTTACTGGAATCAGTTTCTTGATGAATTCAACGCCTCGGGGAACTGTAGAGTTTTATAGCTCGTCATCTCTACTGGCTGTCCATGAGTCAGCCAAAAGAAGGGCTTTAGTTTTCTTCTTGTATATCAGTCCACATTACTTGTTCTAGGAAGACTTTTAAGTCTCTCTTCGTTATATTAGCAAATTTGGTAGCAAACGCCTTGATATTCGCTAATTTTACGAGGGCTGTTCGGAAAGTAAGGTCCGATTGGTCGTAAAATGAAAGCCACAGTGAAAATCAATTTTCTTTTATTCGCAACAGTTAGCCACTCTTTCCAGCTACCTCTCTAAATAGTCGCCGCTCTGACTCAGGCATTTGTCGTTGTGTTGTACAAACCTTCCAGTATCCCCGTCTCAGAAAGCAGCTGCCTGTGCTCTCCTCCAATTCTCTAAGCTGATCAGTCTTTCGTTGTTTATGCCAAAATGTTCTCTTCGTAGCTAGCGGTTCTGTGAGCAGAGATGAACAACAGAGGGAGCCAATTAAGGGCTGTATTGAAGGTGATCAAACACTTCCCATCGAAAACGCGGCAGGAGCGTCTTCATTGTCCCTGCAGAATGCGGCTGAAAATTGTCTTGAAGAAAGAAACGCATGACATTTAAGTTATGTGGGCTCCATAGCTTCAGGCGAAATCTCTCACCAGATCCACATACTTGACGGGAGACACTGTTTTTTTAGGTATTTCAGCTTGATCACTTTGCGCTCTGAACTGAAAAGAGCGACGTGAAGCGATCGACGGGCACACTAAAGACACTGCCCAACACAGCTGTGCAAAGTTCGATCAGATTTTCACAGTGGCTTCCATTTCGCACCTAATCGGACCTTACTTTCCGAATACGCCTCGTATATCCATTTACAGTAAAATGGCTGCTGGGCTCGGATACAAGGACATATGAATGGGTAACAGCATACCATCCATCACAACTCCAGACATTATCATATGAGAGTGTATGGTTGCCGCTATGGATCCATTCGCACCAAAGACAAGAATATCGGGTCGGTGTCCTATTAATTGCTAATCCAGGATGACACAGACCCGTCGGGTGAACATTTCCATCTTTTTTCCTTAGTTGTTTTGTCCATATATTGTACACATCAGCCAGATATTCTTCTGTAAACTTCGTTCTTTTTCTTGGAGCTTATGGCTGATAAGATGAACTGCTTCCCTATAAATCCACCACTGGTGAGATTGCTTCATCCATCACTGCCATGGCACTATCATTTTCTTCATCTGATGCCTCTTCACCTGATGCCTCTTTATTTATTCAAAGTGTAGTAACCTCTGCTATTACAGCATACTCTTCTGTCCACTCTTGCTTTATCTGTTCATAAGTAACACGCTCTTCTCCTGTAGGTATGCCGAAGTACTCTACCAACAGTTTCACAATTCATACCTGTCTCATTGTTCAGGGTGAAAGACTTACTACCTCTGTATACACTCTTCCACGCCACAACGATAATCTGATCTACATTAACGGCCAACACAAACCCATCGTATGTGCTGTGACTGCTGCGGTGCTTGCAGAGCGACACATACATGGAGGGCTTTAGTAGAGAGGGGAAACCAATTACAGCCCCACCTATTCCTCCCTTTACTGTCAATACCGTTGCAGCAAATCAAAAACTTTACAAGGAGTTTTTATTTCTAGTCAGTAACAAAACAAAAATAGTTTTGTTCTACTCTCCGTTACAACTACCGTGACCTTCCATTGTCAGATAGGCTCACTCGTGATTCGCAGCAGTCTCTGTCATCCAGCGTACGGTTATGTCACGTCTCACAGACTTTCCTAGGACAACCTAACTCTTATTGGATTAAGCTTTTCCGCTGCGGATGTTCTAGAACTCATGAGTGTGTAGTAAATATAAATATCGAAAATTACAGCCTGACGCTTCTTCAGATATATTATTCCGATAAAATAGTTTCTTCAGACGGGGTTGTATCTCTTTTCGCTCGTGATGCTAGGTACTGGTTGCGACTGGCATATACTACATCAGAGCTCTGTCCTAGATATCCTGGTTCCAGTATTCGTCGTTTACGTCCCCCCTCCCAACATGCCTGCATAACTTGCTGTTTCCGTTAAAAGAGCAATTTATTTAACAACACTTGTGTAATCATCAGAAAGTGATATAATAAAAAATGTAATTAAATGAGGGCACGGGAAATCTATATTGCCAGACATAAAAAAGCACCACCAGGAAGGGTAGCAAATAACAAGTTTTTGCTTATTTTGTGTATACTGTATAGCAGGAAGTATAGACGATTGGTGGGCATATAGGAAGCGACATTTAGTATACGTTACTGCCGCCTCTAGCAACAACAATGGAAGTAACCTAGCTGGACGTGGAGTCGAGCTGAGCTTGGATGACGTCACAGACGGTGCAGTGTGGGACAGAGAAGACGCCTACCATACACTCTGCAATGGGGGGCCGTAGGAAGAATGGAAACAGCACAGTGGCAAACTGATGTGGCCTGACGGCTTAATGTGAATCGTTCTGTTGTTTCTCGGATGTGGCGACAGTTTGTAGAGACCGAAACTGTATCCCGAAGAGCCGGCCGTTGTGGACGAGCGGTTCTAGGCGCTTCAGTCCGGAACCGCGCTGCTGCTACGGTCGCAGCTTCAAATGCTGCCTCGGGCATGGATATGTGTGATGTCCTTAGGTTTAAGTAGTTCTTAGTCTAGGGGACTGATGACCTCAGATGTTAAGTCCCATAGTGCTAAGAGCTATTTGAACCATTTGTATCACGAAGACAAGAGCAGGATCGACCACATGTGACATCAGAAAGAGAGGACTGTTATTTGGCTGTAAGTGCACGATGTACTGCCTTAGTACTGCACGACAACTAGCATCTGACTCGCAGCACCCACTGGACGTGTTGTATCGAGGCAAACGGTGTGCAGAAGACTTCGGCAGAGCAGCCTTTACTGTCGGAGATCGGCTGTATGTGTATCTCCGAAGCGTCTCCACAGAAGGGAACGTCTAGAGTGGAGATGTCAACATGCCACCTGGACGACCGAACAGTGGGCCAATGTTCTTTTCACAGATGAGTCCCGATTTGGTCTGGAGTGTGATTCTTGACGGATAAGCATCTGGAGGGAACGTGGAACTCGATTTCGGGACCCAAACATTGCGGAAAGATACCAATATCGAGGAGGATCGCTAATGGTGTGGACAGGGATTAACTTGACCACTCAAACATCTCTTCATGAATTTGTATGGGTGAATCCGCAAGGTTTAACTGCTGCCAGGTATCGTGGAGAGATCTTGTGGCTTCAAGTACATTTGTTGCGAGGTGCTGTGGGCTCAGACTTCGTATTGAAGAACGATAATGCTCGACTTATCAGCACTGGTGGTTGATGTTTGCTTGGAAACGGAAGATATTGCACGCCTGGCGTGGCCGGCTCTCCCGAGAGGTGGTCACACCCCATACTGAGCACATTAACCAGTTGTGAGAATGTGTGTGCAAACCCATTATGTTGAAAAAAACGAAGAACATTTTTATCTACCGTTATGCAACCCGAGAGGCAAGCGTCACCGTCCCGGCGGAGGTTAGAGTCCTCCCTCGGGCATAGGTGTTTGTATTTGACCTTAGGATAATTTTGGTTAAGTAGTGTGTAAGCTTAGGGACTGATGACCTTAGCAATTAAGTCCCATAAGATTTCACACACATTTGAACATTTGAGCAAGCGTCATCTCACGTTTCTCGTAACTGTGATGTGATTGACGTCCTACGATGTAACAATCGCTGTGCTTATTGCTATTTGCACTGTTATTAAGTGGACTGGAAACTAGACAGATGTCTAGTCACTCAGCTACACTCGTTTCGTGTATTTTAATCTTCAATTTCACTTTGCAGTTTCTCAGGATTTAACTGACGTAGTGCGATGCAACCGACGCCATAGTTTTTATTTTTTTTTTCAGGTTATTGATTGCGTAAGAAATAATATGGAATGTCTATTTTAAAAAACGTAAGTTTGTATTTAAAATAATATTTGCTTGCGTTTTATAATGTCTCTTAGTATTTACGTAAATGAGCACCTGCCTTCCGGTCATACCATTGAAAGTTGTTTTTCAAAACATATTGCTGTTCCAGAGATATTTTCGCTGAAACTTTTAAGAGGACTCCCATATATACGGTTGTGGGATCTGCTCTTTTTGACATGTCCAGAAAAGTCCAAAAGAACAGACACTCCCATATAAATATACGTAGCTCGATGGCAGTTAATGACGATTCAGTGCAGATACATACCATGTCCGACCTCTTGTGGGAATCAGCTCGAGGCTTCGAACAATCAGGGCACTGGACAGGGGACTTTAACTAAATAGTGTGCGACAAATTGGGAATTTGGATTGAATGGGAAGCATGCTCAGATAGTCAAAGCGCTTAAGACGACAGCTCACGTAAAGTGGAAAATCTGGGTTCGAGTCCTGGTTTGGCACATTTTCACTTATCACCAATAAATTTATTTCGCTGCCCGACTGCGGCTAATATCAGAATTTTAGTTTCGTTACTGACTGATGCATGTCAGTTGGTGCTCTTTAAACTCTATGCCAGAGGTTATCAAAGTGGCTCTTGAGCGACGGCGCATCAGTTCTCGGCAGCCCATGAGCACATATTTTCAGTGGGTGAGAGATCTTGAGAACATACTGGCCAGAGGTATAGTGGAACCCCCCCCCCCCCCGTGTATCGACGTATGTCAGGACAGGACAGTTAGCATGGGGTCTTGTGTTATCTTGTTGAAAGGTAACATCGTGTACACGCCAAAGACAAGGCACAGCCAATGGACTTAGCACGTCTGAAACGTAACGGCTACTGTCCAACTTGCTGACTATGTAAACCAGAAGTTATTGTGTCCAGTATGAAAGTCACGTCATTCCATCAACATGCCAGGTATGGACTTCTATGGCGAGGACGATTGCAATATGGTAACATTCGTTCTCCTCGGAGCCAATCTATTGTGATCGAAGAATCATCACACTGTCCGTGTGCATCCTTGTCTCGCAGTAAACAAGGCCATTATCTGACTGAAGGTCCGCACATGACGTGGCTGTACAGTCGTCTTGAGCGCTTGCCTCTAGGGGCCGTTGACATCATGCATGTTGTTGAGTGTGGCCTTCTTGAAACCACCGACTCCATACTCGCCTGTCAGTAGTGATCGCAACGAACACGATCACCAAAATCGTGTAACAATAAATTGCAGTTTCGATACGCAACTATCTGCCGCTGTCGAATCCGACGCTTGCTGGTAGACGTTTCTTCTTTTTACACGAGGCGTAACGTTCTCTTCTTACGAGCAACCAATACTCAATTTCAATTACTGAATGAGAAACCCACTGCATAACCTTCCCTTATACACAGAATGAAGAAGGCGTTACTCCTACGTACTTTGTACAGTTACTCTGAAATCGTTATCATTTGTATATTCAAGAATGTGGTGCACATCATGCCGCCTTAACGTTTTTTGCATGCCGCCTTCATGGTGTTGCAGTTTTAATAGCCAGTAGTGTAATTAACATAAAATATAGTTCGAATTTAAACAAGGCCTTTGGTTTAGCATCCGGTTTGTTAAGATCTCGCATACCATCCTACAGATCAGAAGGGATGTGCAGATCAACGAACGCCGTGCAGCCGCGAGGGCCAGATAGCAAACACCCATCAATATGCTCAGCAACTCATGGCAACCTAAATCAGTTAAGACCACGCATTAGCCGGAAGTGGTGGCCGAGTGGTTCTAGGCGCTTCAGTCTGGAACCGCGCGACCGCTAAGGCCGCAGGTTCGAATTCTACCTCGGGAATGGATGTGTGTGATGACCTTCGGTTGGTTAGGTTTAAGTAGTTCTAAGTTCTAGGGGACTGATGACCTCTGAAGTTAATTAAGTCCCATAGTGCTCAGAGCTATTTGAACAACGCATTATCCATACACTGTGGTTGCAATGCAGACATTGAATGTATTTCATCTACATCTACATTTATACTCCGCAAGCCACCCAACGGTATGTGGCGGAGGGCACTTTAAGTGCCACTGTCATTACCTCCCTTTTCTGTTCCAGTCGCGTATGGTTCGCGGGAAGAACGACTGTCTGAAAGCCTCTGTGCGCACTCGAATCTCTCTAATTTTACATTCGTGATCTCCTCGGGAGGTAAAAGTAGGGAGAAGCAATATATTCGATACCTCTTCCAGAAACGCACCCTCTTGAAACCTGGCGAGCAAGCTACACCGCGGTACAGAGCGCCTCTCTTGCAGAGTCTGCCACTTGAGTTTCCTAAACATCTCCGTAACGCCAAATAACGCCAAATAACCCAGTGATGAAACGCACGGCTCTTCTTTGAATCTTCTCTATCTCCTCCGTCAACCCGATCTGGTACGGATCCCACACTGATGAGCAATATTCAAGTATAGGTCGAACGAGTGTTTTGTAAGCCACGCCCTTTGTTGATGGACTACATTTTCTAAGGACTCTCCCAATGAATCTCAACCTGGTACCCGCCATACCAACAATTAATTTTATGTGATCATTCCACTTCAAATCGTTCCGCACGCATACTCCCAGATATTTTACAGAAGTAACTGCTACCACTGTTTGTTCCGCTATCATATAATCATACAATCAAGGAGCCTTCTTTCTATGTATTCGCAATACATTACATTTGTCTATATTAAGGGTCAGTTGCCACTCCCTGCACCATGTGCCTATCCGCTGCAGATCTTTCTGCATTTCGCTACAATTTTCTAATGCTGCAACTTCTCTGTATACTACAGCATCATCCGCGAAAAGCCGCATGCAACTTCCGACACTATCTACTAGGTCATTTATATATATATATTGTGAAAAGCAATGGTCCCATAACACTCCCCTGTGGCACGCCAGAGGTTACTTTAACGTCAGTAGACGTCTCTCCATTGATAACAACAGGCTGTGTTCTGTTTGATAAAACTCTTCATCCAGCCACACAGCTGGTCTGATATTCCGTAGGCTCTTACTTTGTTCATCTGGCGACAGTGCGGAACTGTATCGAACGCCTTCCGGAAGTCAAGGAAAATAGCATCTGCCTAGGACCCTGTATCTAATGTTTTCTGGGTCTCATGAACAAATAAAGCGAGTTGGGTCTCACACGATCGCTGTTTCCGAAATCCATGTTGATTCCTACAGAGTAGATTCTGGGTTTCCAAAAACGACATGACACGCGAGCAAAAAACATATTCTAAAATTCTGCAACAGATCGACGTCAGAGATATAGGTCTATAGTTTTGCGCATCTGTTCGACGACCCTTCCTGAAGACTGGGACTACCTTGGTTCTCTTCCAATCATTTGGTACCTTCCGTTCCTCTAGAGACTTCGGTACACGGCTGTTAGAAGGGCGGCAAGTTCTTTCACGTACTCTGTGCAGAATCGAATTGGTATCCCGTCAGGTCCAGTGGACTTTCCTCTGTTGAGTGATTCCAGTTGCTTTTCTATTCCTTGGACACTTATTTCGATGTCAGCCATTTTTTCGTTTGTGCGAGGATTTAGTGAAGGGAATGCAGTGCGGTCTTCCTCTGTGAAACAGCTTTGGAAAAAGCTGTTTAGTTTTTCAGCTTTACACGTGACATCCTCTGTTTCAATGCCAGCATCATCCCGGAGTGTCTGGATGTGCTGTTTCGAGCCACTTACTGATTTAACGTAAGACCAGAACTTCCTAGGATTTTCTGTCAAGTCGGTACATAGAATTTTACTTTCCAGTTCACTGAACGTTTCACGCATAGCCCTTCTTACGATAACTTTGACATCGTTTAGCTTCTGTTTGTCTGAGAGGCTTTGGCTGCGTTTAAACTTAGAGTGAAGCTCTCTTTGCTTACGCAGTAGTTTCCTAACTTTGTTGTTGAACCACGGTGGGTTTTTCCCGTCCCTCACAGTTTTACTCGGCACGTACCTGTCTAAAACGCATTTTACGATTGCCTTGAACTTTTTTCATAAACACTCAACATTGTCAGTGTCGGAACAGAAATTTTCGTTTTGATCTGTTAGGTAGTCTGAAATTTGCCTTCTATTACTCTTTCTAAACAGATAATCCTCCCTCCCTTTTTTATATTCCTATTAACTTCCATATTCAGGGATGCTATAACGGCCTTATGATCACTGATTCCCTATTCTGCACTTACAGAGTCGAAAAGTTCGGGTCTGTTTGTTATCAGTAGGTCCAAGATGTTATCTCCACGAGTCGGTTCTATGTTTAATTGCTCGAGGTAATTTTCGGATAGTGCACTCAGTATAATGTCACTCGATGCTCTGTCCCTACCACCCATCCTAAACATCTGAGTGTTCCAGTCTATATCTGGTAAATTGAAATCTCCACCTAAGACTATAACATGCTGAGGAAATTTATGTGAAATGTATTCCACATTTTCTCTCAATTGTTCTGCCACTAATGCTGCTGAGTCGAGAGGTCGGTAAAAGGAGCCAATTATTAACCTAGCTCGGTTGTTGAGTGTAACCTCCACCCATAATAATTCACAGGAACTATCCACTTCTACTTCACTACAGGATAAACTACTACTAACAGCGACAAAGATGCCACCACCGGTTGCATACAATCTATCCTTTCTAAACACCGTCTGTGCCTTTGTAAAAATTTCTGTACCTATAACGATTTCAGCCTCGGTGCTTTCTGTCAGCGCTTGAAGTTCCGGTACTTTACCAATGCAGCTTCGACACTTTACAATTACAATACCGATTGCTGCTTGGTCACCGCATGTCCTGACTTTGCCCCGCACCCTTTGAAACTGTTGCCCTTTCTGTACTTTCCCTAGGCCATCTAACCTAAAAAACCGTCCAGTCCACGCCACACAGCCCTTGCTACCCGTGTAGCCGCTTGCTGCGTGTAGTGGACTCCTGACCTATCCAGCGGAACGCGAAACCCCACCACCCTATGGCGCAAGTCGAGGAATCTGCAGCCCACATGGTCGTAGAACCGCCTCAGGCTCTGGTTCAGACCCTCAACTCGGCTCTGTACCAAAGGTTCGCAGTCAGTCCTGTCGACGATGCTGCAGATGGTGAGCTCTGCTTTCATCCCGCTAGCGAGACTGGTAGTCTGCACCAAATCAGATAGCCGCCGGAAGCCTGAGAGGATTTCCTCCGATCCATAGCGACACACATCATTGGTGCCGACATGAGCGACCACCTGCAGATGGGTGCACCCTGTACCCTTCATGGCATCCGGAAGGACCCTTTCCACATCTGGAAAGATTCCCCCCGGTATGCACACGGAGTGGACATTGGTTTTCTTCCCCTCTCTCGCTGCCATATCCCTAAGCGGCTTCATTACGCGCCTGACATTGGAGCTCCCAACTATCAGTAAGCCCACCCTCTGCGACCGCCCGGATCTTGCAGACTGAGGGACAACCTCTGGAACAGGACAAGCAGCTGTGTCCGGCCGAAGATCAGTATCAGCCTGAGACAGAGTCTGAAACCGGTTCGTCAGACAAACTGGAGAGGCCTTCCGTTCAGCCCTCCGGAATGTCTTTCGCCCCCTGCCACACCTCAAGACAACCTCCCACTCTACCACAGGTGAGGGATCAGCCTCAATGTGGGCAGTATCCCGGGCAGCCACAGTCGTAGTCCGATCGGGGGATGCGTGGGACGAGCTGGCCGTCCCCGACAAACCCCCATCTGGACCCCCACAGTGATGCCCATTGGCAACAGCCTCAAGCTGTGTGACCGAAGCCAACACTGCCTGAAGCTGGGAACGAAGGGATGCCAACTCAACCTGCATCCGAACACAGCAGTTGCAGTCCCTATCCATGCTAAAAACTGTTGTGCAAAGAACGTCTGAACTAATCTATAGGGAGCACAAACAAATCGACACAAAATTTAAACGGTTATTAAAATACAAGACTGCCTAGTAGATGCAGTAATGCTGCTACTTCCGCACTGCTGACACACTGCTCGGCGGCGGAAGGAGACTACGCGATTTTACACTATTCAGGTACTAAAACGCGATGCTACAACTCTCAAATACTATAATACGCCCAAAATTTATGAATTAAACAATGCAAGTACCAAAAACACACAAAGAAATTAAGAATTAAACTATGTAACAAATAAGTGAGCTAAGAGTATACGACTCGCTGCTGGCAGCTGCTTATCCAACGGCGGCAGGGAGCACACTGGCTGTGACCAACCGACACTGGCCGTTCAAAACAAATCAGAAGACAGACGACTACGCGAATTTACACTATTCAGGTACTAAAAAGCGATGCTACGACTCTCAAATACTATAATACGCCCGAAATTTATGAAATTAAACAATGCAACTACCAAAAACACGCACAGAAATTAAGAATTAAACTATGTAACAAATAAGTGAACTAGGAGTATACGACTTGCTGCTGGCAGCTGCTTATACAACGGCGGCATGGAGCACACTATTTAATGAAACAGTCATCCCGGCTGGACAACAAAAAGCACAAGGTGTATAAAAAAGGTGCAGCCACACTTGCTGAGCGCATTCCACACACAACACTTTATTTCCGTATTGTAACACCAAAGTACGAGGGAGTGCTGAAAAGTAATGCCCCCGAAATTTTTACGTGAAAACTCTTAATCTTTTTAAATAATATAAAGGCTATTAACATTCTGTGTCTTTGGCCTTCATGACTACGAATTTAGAACCCTCTGTCTAGAGGACTCCGAATTGTAGCGTGTACCGTGGCGGTGAGTAACGTAACTACATCGGTGCGTGAGAAACAGCGTCCTGTAATCGAGTTTCGAATTCGAAAAGTTTGCCCACACGTGAAATACCCTCTCATTCAGAATGACAGTACCCCACAACACACACGCGCTGCAAACCTGCAACAATCCGGCGCCTTGGGTTCACTGTCGTAGATCATATTTCATACAATCTCGACTTGGTATCATCCGATTTTCATCTGTTTCCAAAACTTAAAGAACACCTTCGAGGGCGTTAATAGCGACGAAGTGGTGCAGGTGGAGGTTAGGTTGTACCTCTCTCAACGAAGTAAAAAATTTCACAGTGACGAGATCAATAATATGAGCTCTCGTCGGGAGGAATGTGTTCGTCACTAGGGTGACTACGTTGAGGAATAAATACGTAGTCAAGAAGAATAAAAGTGTAGAATGTCAATAAGGTTTGTTTTGTTTAAAAAGCTTTAAGAGTTCTCACATAAAATGAGCCCTCGTAGATAGTGGTTTGAATTTAAGGCTCGTGGTTTAACTTTAAGTTTGTTAAGATCTCGCATGCCATCCCATAGGTAGAAGCGATGTGCACGTTAAAGGAGCCGCGCAGCCGGGAGAGCCAGACAGCAATCGCCCATCAATACGCTCAGCGGGCCGTGGAGACTAAATCAATTACAAAAGGCCGCGCATTACCCATACACTGTGGTTGGAATGCAGCCAGCGAATGTATTTAAGAGAACTGTCAACCCGGCTGGACAACAGTAAATAAAGGATTTAAAAAGAGGTACAGCCACACTTGCTGCGCGCATTCCAAGCGCAACACATTTATTTCCATGTTACAGTACGTCTTCACTAGCCTCCAAAGTACTAAAAAAAAAGGACGTGACCGATAAGAAGCTGCCGTATTACTTTATTTAGACAACGATTAGTTTCCATAGTATTATCATCTTTTGATCAACGTAATTAAGCGATATAGGTTAGTAAAGGTGAGATATAATCATCGTACAGAAGTTGGACAAAAATATGAAAACACGGCGAGAAATGTGTGCTTGAACAGAAATGAAAATGCTAGCCAAGCCTGCAGGTTGCGCTGTTGTATTTGACCACGAACGGCACCTGTGCAATGTCCTCAATACGTTACAAGTGTCAGTGGTGATCAGAACATACGGGGAAAGCAGAAACAAATCATCCGCTAAGTCACAGCGCGGACGACAGTGTGTGTTGATTGCGGAATGTCACGAAAAATAAGTAGAGGACAGCTGAAAAAGTCGTTGTTTAACTGAATGTCGTACTCGCTCCTGTTTACACAGCTCGAATCCTCCGGGGCTGGTTTTGTGGCTACGAGGGTGAAGTGTCGCATCAGATATCAATATTATGGAGCCTCTGTGATGCATTTTGGATAGAAGGGTGTGTGATCGTTATCCACCTCCATCATCGGTAGTCTACATGAACTTGCCGCTATTTGGCATGGTGAACTGTATAAGATTCCTTTGAAAACCGTACATGACCTGTATTTATCGATTCCGAGAAGACCGGAAGCAGCGGTTTTCCTGCACCTTATTAGGCTTGTTAATGTACTTGTATTGTGTTTTTGGTGTTATCGTGTTTTCGTCCATCCCTTGTGTATCTAGAAAGCAAGTATGACTCGATAATGTTCATCAGAAGGTGATACTTCTATCTAAAGTAGTCTTTGCAGAAAGAAAGTTATATTGCAGTTTCTCGGCGGTCATTTCTTCTTTTTTCGAGCACGTAGACGTTCTGGAGCACTTCCAGTGCGTAAATCTTGGGAAAACCACAGGATTATAACTAACAGCCTGCAACATGAAACTCTTTCTTACATGAAATGTTGAAAATGTTAGCCTTGGCACAAGCATCAACTCGCCGTCGGGCTGAATACCATTTGTGCTGATAAGCAAACTGAACAAAATAATTGTCCCGCCTGTAGCCCTCATAATGGCCACAAATGGGCAAGGGAAAGTGTCCACAAGTTTCTTCAGATATGCCACATTCAGCTCGACCAACTCATTGATGATTACACCCCGCTGAGTTTCCAAATTGTGGCGATGTTGAGCGCCACGTTTCAACTGCTGATCAAAATATTCCCAGGTTAAGGTCGGAGGATTTACTGAGACACTCGAGGTGCAATAGGTTGACTGAGTGATTCTTAAATTTGGACTAAGTCTTGAATTATGACGTTTTTGGGGAACCGAAATCTCCTCTATAAAAATCAACATGGTTTCCACAAAACAGACATCTTGCGAAACTCAGCTCCCTGTCTTCCTGCATGAGGGCCATAGCGCTGTAGACAACGACACTCAGATTGATGCCGTGTTCCTTGTCTTTACGAAGGCGTTCGACACCGCCTCGCACTGCCGCTTAGTTAAAAATACTCGAACTTGCGGAGTCTCGTAGCAGATTTTCAATTGGATTCAAGACTTCCTTGAGGACAGAACTCAACACGTCGCTCTAAACCAACAAAATCGGAAGAGGTAAAGGTAATTTCTGCAGTACACCAAGGAAGTGTGACAGGGCCGTTACTCTTTACAATGTTTGTAAATCATCTAATAGAAAAGTTCGGAAGCCTTGTAACTCATTGACTAACCAATATTTTTCCCCATAGTCGACCCTATATTCACTATTTAAATTTACGAATGTCAGAATATTTCCTCATACACACTTTTCTCAACATCGTATAATTTTTTTGATGTGAATTCTTTATAAATATATCCTTACTATATACTGAAGTGCTGAGGCGTGAAGATAATACTGTTTCAGAAGTTTTTGTTGGTGTTGTACACCCGAAAAAATAGAGGCATTTGCAACGTCATTAGATATTTCTCACACTCATACTGTGTATCACTTTTCCTCGTTCTTGCTTTCCACAGTACACAATTTTCAGATGTTATTTCCTTGATGGGACTGGGGGATATAAACCTAACAAAACCTGAGACGATTACTTATAACTCGCAAAATATCAAAAGAAATCGAATGTGTCATACACCACCAAATAGATCAGTTTCTCAGCTTTCCAATGGTCATGCCGTCTATTAACAGAGAGAAGAAACAACTAAGAATATGTTATAGCTGCTCGGCCTCTCTCACCGCCGACAATGTAATTGTAGTATCATTGCCACAGATACTACTACAACGCCGCGCCAACACAAGGTTGGCTGCCCGTCGTCTGCCGAGCACAGCGCACTCTAGCGGGCTGTGCAGCTCGACGGAACTGGAGTGTGCCTCGTTCACTACTTAGCTAGATTTCAACCTAGGCAGACGCACTTTCACACCGGCCCCCAGCCAGTTCTGTAATGTTTGCATTGATTCTCTGAGGAGGGCCCATCAGGCTTAGTCCCTGAGAATATGTTGTATTAGTTCATGGTATTCCATGTTGCGAGATTGTCAGTTCATAGCCGCAGCTGCAGTTCTACAAACTACTGAAGATAAGTAATTTCATTGTACTATGTGTTTCTTGAATAATAATCCTTCTCTCTAACAGTGTGCAGTACCGCATATTATTGCAACCTGGACTCCATCAGCTCCTATCAACTCGGCATCCTACTTATTTGCATTTAGTAACGAGCTGAAAACACCCAAGCGTTTTGCGTCTCTAAAGAGTGAGACACAATAGTAATAACGCACTTAAAACATGCGACCGGCTGTGAGCCAGCTGTATAAGCCAGTGGGTAAAAACTGTTCGCAGATGATGCGGTTATCTATAAGAAAGTGGCAACGACAGATGGCAGATTGACCTGCAAAGGCTTGATGAATGCTGCAGTCTCTGGCAGTTGGCCCTAAACGTAAATGAATGTAACATTGCTCATAAATAGGAAAAGAAATCCATCACTTTACAACTATACGATTAATGACAAATTATTGGAAACCGTATCTATCTTAAAATAGTTAGGAGTAACTATGTAGAGCGACTTTAAGTGGAATGAGCACATAAAACAAGCAGTAGGAAAAGGAGATAACAGACTGGGATTCATAGGAATAATCTTAATGTCCACGAAGTTCGTGGCTTAGAGGACGCTTGTTCGACGGATTCTTGAGCACTGTTCATCTATCAGGGATCCCCATCAGGTAGGACTGATAGAGGAGACAGAGAAGATCTAACGAAGGACGGCGCGTTTCGTCACGGGGTCGCGCCAGAGCGTTACAGGTATGCTCAACAAACTCCAGTGGCAGACATTACAAGAGAGGCGTTGCCGATCACGAAGAGGTTTTATATTGAAGTTTTGACAGAGCACTTTTCGGGAGGAGTCGGCCAACGTATTGCTTCCTGCTATGTACATCTCGCGAAATGATCACGATGAGAAAATTAGAAAAAACTGGAGCTAGTACAGAGACTTACCAACGCGTCATTCGTGAGTGGAGTAGGGAACGTTGGAAGTACCCTCCGCCACACACGATTAAGTGGCTTGTGGAGTAGATGTAGATGAAGATAGCTGTTGTCGTATAGGCTGAGGGGAGTGTCCACAGCATACTCACCACGAAAATGTAGAAGAAAAGACAACACTTGGTCACCGACGCTATTGAAACAAACATACTGTTTCACGTTCACGTTAACCTGTGTCCGTGGGAGGAAAAGCGACGGACACCTAACACACAAAATAGCGCAATTCGGCCAAGAGTTTACAGTTGGACTGCACGTACAATCAAATTTAGGATGTATGACCGGAAGATTACGTTACCGGAAGTGCCGCACATAGTGGATATTTAGAGTAGAAAAGTATGCATGACAGCAGCAACCGATCAGTCTTCTGTGGTAGTTGAAAGTGTCAATATGGATTCCTCCAAAATGCATAACATGCCTCAGCTATTAGGAAGGAGGACGACATCAACCGATGAACGCTTTGGTTTATGGTTACTGCTGGGGAACCTGGACAATCTTGTTTCTGACATTTGCAACATAAATTACACCGAAAATGGTACGCTCCTTAGCAATAAAAATTTACTTCTATCACAGAACCGTTTTGGGATGACATTATAGCAGTTAAAATCTATGATCAAGAGGACTGTCAGGAGCATTTAGAGAGGGGATGATCTATAATGTTAAAGAAGAAGGAGATGTGTGACTCATTTAACTATTATCTACATAGTAAACTCTCCAAGTTCGTCACTGCAAGATATGGTGTCAAGGTGATGCTAGCATTTCTCCTACATGGAAGCGACAATGTGACAGCAAGAGAAGTATTGGATAAAATCGGCAAGGAAGCACTGGAAACCATTTCGAAGAAATATAAAAATCCTTTGGCTATACCGTATAAAGTGGAATTATCCGACGTTAAATTCGATGTTGCCTGGAATAATGCACCAGCTACAACTATTAGATTGAGTCCAAATTTTGAACGGCTTCTTTTCTTCCTAGGAGAAGTGCAGTGCTACAAAAACGATTGTAACTTCAATGAATTACAAACATCAGCTGTGTACGGGACATTGATAGAAATCAACGGGGAGAGCTGAAAATGCGTGCCCGAGAAGGACTCGAACCCGGGATCTCCACCACTAGAGACACGTTAATTAACGCGGACTCCGTGGACTTATCCCAAGAACCCTCCCCCCTAGCAGACCCACATTCTCAACTTTCTCCACACACTACGAAAGTAATGCTCCCTGCTTATTAATCTCAATGCTCGTGGCAAGGCCTATTCCCGCATGAGTTCGAGCATACGTGCGCATCCTCACAGGAATGATCCTTGGCTTGTGATCGCCGTAATTATAGGTGCATGGTGTCTGCTCTTTTGGACATGCCCGAAGGAACAGACACCACACACGTATAAAAACGACTGTGTTTCGATGGTTGGGGTCAAGGTAGGAGGGATATCTCTGTGGACAAAACACACTGTCTGTCCTGTTATTTCCAGCAGGCAATCCTTGATCACTACCCCTCCCAGCAGTTGGTACTAGCCTTATTATTTCTTAAGTTGAAAGCATACCAATGTACGGACGTTCAGAATACATAAAACTTCAGGACGCAGCCCTCCCAGCCTTAGTTTGCAGCATCTCTTCGGACCAGACAATTCCACTGTGCGACATACCGTACTCCCACCACTTGTACCCTTCACTCAGGGTACTATTTTCCTGCTCATTACCTTGAAAGAAGGTAGCATATCAACCGCGTATAAGCGCAATTGTTTGCAGTTGGTGAGAGTAACTGCGTCGTACTCTTGCGGCGAGACAACTCCACAATGCGGTAACCCGTCACTGTAACTATTCCCTTTTTGTACCTCGATTGCTATCTCATGGATTGAGCTGTCTTTGTAATAAGATAAGGTTCTGACGTGAATGTAGCCCTCCCCTCCACTTTAATTCCAAGGGCTCGTTAAAGTTCTTTTGATAATTATGTATGTTGATTCCTGCATTCATTGATTACTGTCTCTGTATGTCAGGACATTCTCTGGTCAGTCAAGGCTGCCCTCGGCCATATGTTCGTAAATTCGAGAAGAACATATCATATTGCTTAACATTCATCCGTTTTAATTAGAGTTGCCCCAAGCTCCCCTAGGAACAATGTTGATTGTGTTCCACGGTTAGGACTATGTTAGGGCTCCTTAAAAATTCCTGGCAGTGTACAGATGTCCGCTCAAGAGGCAGAGCCAGCTGCTACGACCTGAGAACTCTGTGGCAAGCGGTTTACGCCCGGCCATCCAGCGCTTAAGGACACAGCAGTCGGGAGGTTACAAGGTCAGGGACATTTTCTACCTAATTTAAGAAACTCGTGGTCTCCAGTGACTCGTTACAGAGTAATAATGTAACTATGATGTTTTTCGATCTGTAACTCCAGTTACCTTTGGTACCGTGAAAATAGCTTCGCAACAGTGAAAAAGCCTGTAATACGCAATCACTAAAAATTGCAACACAAAACACGGAGTAATGCAACAACCCTCAGACGAGACACGAAACTTTCATCGTAGCGTGTTCAATCTATTCTAAATCTATCGGGAACTTGCCCTATTTAACACGTTATAACACGGACACTAATTACCGTAAGAGTACCAAACTTGTAGCATTAATGTCAAGGACATGGGAACAGAAATAATACAGATTCAATTCAGTTTAAACAAATTTTAATGTCTTGCTACGGTACATCATACTATTACATACCGGTACCATTGCTGCTACAAAACGGGCTCAATGTGGCGCCCATCAGTGTCCAGAAGAGTCTGAAACTGCAGGAATGCATTCTTCACAGCCGAACGAAGCATCTCCGTAGGTATACTGGCTACCTCTCTTGATACGCTACCCTTAAGATCGGACATATGTGAATGTTCTCTGGTAATCCCTGTCCTTCAGGTAGTCCCACAATCAGAAATCACAGGTAATGGGACCAGGTGACCGCGCCGATTTGGAAATGATCGGATAATAATTCGATCGTTTCCAGATGTGTTTCGGAGAAGCAAGTGAACTTCACGAGCGACGTTCGATGGGGCCCCATCCTGCATGAAAACTGTTGAGTTCAATGTGTCTCCCTCCTGTAGAGCGGGTATGGCATGCTGACAAAGCATATCGCAGTAACACTGACCAGTCACACTGCACGTCTTTGGTCTTGAGCGCCAACCTATTCTAAAAACAATGGGCCAATGACGAATGTAGCCGAGGAGCCACACCATACGGTGACACGTTCACCATACAGAGGAACTTCATGTACAGTGACTGGAGGTGAAGATTCTCACACTCGGAAATTCTGTGTGTTTTCCTCACCCGTCAGAGAAAAATGAGCTTCATCTGTCCACAGGATGTTCCAGGGACAGTACTCGTCAACTTCAATTCTTGCGAGAAAGTGGAGAGCGAAGTCAACACGTCGTTGGGCGTCCTGTGGTGGAAGCTGTTGTACAGTACGGATCTTTTACGGATACCATTTGGGAATGGTTCGAAGGACCTTCCGTGCAGTGGACCGCGGGATGTTCAACTGTGTTTACACAGCTCGCGCACTGCCTGACGATCGGAAATTGCGCGCAGCGTTGTCTGCCATAGCAACAGCGATTTCATCAACCACATGTGATGCAATCGGTCATGCTGCACACAGCAGGTGGAGTAAGAGGACCCTTCTATAGTCCTTTCAGACGGCTATATTCTCGAAGTGCAGTTGCAGCATTACTGTTGTTTTGATAATAGATTTTCACCGATAATGTCCTGCTCCTTTTTTCCAAGCTCATGCTGACTCATCAACAAGTGCACTGCTGCTGCTAAGGTATGTGAGAATCACGGTGACTGATCACGGTACCTGGTGGCCATAGTTGGAACTGGACGGTGGCGCTGTGACGCATTGAAATCATGCACCCCATACTCTGGACGTTAATGCTACCATGTTTGGTACTCGTAAGGTAATTAGTTTCCGTGTTATAACGTGTTAAACAGGGAAAGTTAAGTTATAACCAGCCATTATATAACACACTGAGATGACAAAAATCATGGGATAGCTCCTAATATCATGTAGGACCGGCTTTTCTCCCGGTTCAGTGCAGCCACTCGACTTGGAATGGACTCAAGTCGTTGGAAGTGACCTGTAGAAATATTGATCCATGCTGCCTTTATAGTTGTCCATAATAAGGTAAATGTTGCCGGCGCAAGATTTTGTGCACGAACTGACTTCCTGACTAGGTCCCTTAGATGTTCGATGGGATTCTTGTCTGGCGATCTGGGTGGCCAAGTCATTCACTGAAACTGCTCAACACGTTCTTCAAACCAATCGCGAACAACTGCGGCCAGGGGACACGGCACATCAAAATTCCATCGTTGCTTGTGAATATGAAGTCCATGAATGGCTACCGATGCTCTGCGAGTAGCTGAACATAACCGTTTACAAACAATGATCCATGTAAACGCAGCCCACACCATTATGAAGCCACCAACAACATGCACAGTGCCTTGACAATTTGGGTCAATGGGTTCGTGAGAGCCGCGGCGGGTGGCCGTGCAGTTTGAGGCGTCATGTCACGGACTGCGGGGCCCCTCCCGCCGGAGGTTCTAGTCCTCCCTCGGCCATGGGTGTGTGTGTTGTTCTTAGTATAAGTTACTTTAAGTAGTGTGTAAGTCCAGGGACCGATGACAGCAGTGTGGTCCCTTAGGAATTCACACCTATTAGAACATTTTGTTTCGTAGACTCGGCGTCACACTCGAACCCTACCATCAGCTCTTACCAACTTAAATCGGGTCTCATCTGACCAGGCTACGGTTTTCGAGTCGTTTATGGTCGAGCCGATATGGTGACGAGCCCAGGAGAGGCGCTGCAGGTGACGCCGTGCTGTTAGCAAAGGCACTCCCGTCGGTCGTCTGCTGCCATGGCCCATTAACGCCAAATTTCGCCGTACTGTGCTAACTAATACGTCCATGGTACGTCCCACATTGATTTTTGAGTTTTTTTGACGCAGTGTTGCTTGTCCGTTAATTCTGGCAACTCTATGCAAACACTGGTGCTCTCGGTCATTGAGTGAAGGCCATCGGCCGCTGCGTTGTCCGTGGTAAGGGGTAATGCGTGAAATTTGGTATTCACGGCACGATCTTGACACTGTGGATCTTCGAATATTGAATTGCCTAGCGATTTCAAAAATGGAATGTCCCATGCCTCTAGCTCCAATTAGCACTCCGCGTTTGAAATCTGTTAATTCCCGTCGTGCGGTCATAAACACTTCCGATAATCGTTTCACATGCAAGGACGTAGCCAAAGGGGGGCCAAAATGGGTCCGGACTAACCCCCCCCCCAATCACCCAAATGAAGATATACAGAACCTAGTTGCCGTCTTATGAAACTAAAAGATGTATGAGACGATCAAAAATTTTCCGTTTGGGGACGTTGCTGCAGCGTATATGAATGTAGCGCGACTCCGATGCGGGTTTATAAGGACTGACATGTAAGCAAGGGAAAAGTCTGGCATTCATCTCTTTCCGACGTGCGTGCTGTAAATACAGAAGCGTGAACTATGGCGACGATATTACCAAATGCGTCCAAACAAGACCGACGCGCTGCTATTCTTTTCTTGGCTCCTGAAGGTCAGGTACTGGTAGCCAACCATCACAGAATGAAGAATGTGTGTGGGGCATCATATCTGTCGAAATGCGCCGGCCGGCCGTCGTAGCCGAGCGGTTCTAGGCGCTTCAGTCCGGAACCGCGCTGCTTCTACGGTCGCAGGTTCGAATCCTGCCTCGGGCATGGATGTGTGTGATGTCCCTAGGTTAGTTAGGTTTAAGTAGTTCTAAGTCCAGATGAATAATGAAAAAATGGTTCAAATGGCTCTGATCACTATGGGACTTAACATCTGATTTCATCAGTCCCCTAGAACTTAGAACTACTTCAACCTAACTAACCTAAGGACATCACACACATCCATGCCCGAGACAGGATTCGAACCTGAGACCGTTGCCGTCGCGCAGAGGGACTAAAGACTTCAGATGTTAAGTCCCACAGTGCTCAGAGCTATTTGAATCATTTTTGAAATGCACCGTTGTGTAATGATGCAACAGGTGCTACCGGTTCGTGATAACGCTCGTCCCCATATCGCAGATATCACGAAGAAGTTACGTCAACTCAAGTGGGAGACACTCGAGCATCCGCCCTATAGTCCTGAGCCCTCTTCATGCGATTATCACGTCTTCGCTTCCTTAAAAAAAGTCTTGAAGGGTCGACGATTTCTGTCGGACGAAGATCTGCTGCGTTTCGCCAAACGTTTTTCTTCAACTTGGTGTGTCGGTGGGACGACTGCGTCAGTGCCAACGGCGATGTTACCTGAGTGGCATGCCGGTTCTGGACTGTATGGCCATTGAACAGAAACTCCTTGTGCGCCTTTCATATTCTGTTTTTCAATCATACCATGAAAAACGGATACGCTCTATCGATAGACAACAAGCCGACAGCACTATCGCCTTTTGCCTATTACTACTTTAGCCAAGACCAACTATTTTACACTTTTGGCCTCACTTGAGTTCCGTTTCTGTTTTGTTAATCAGTTTTTTCTTACTTTCAGTTTAATGAAATATAATTGCTGCTGTTTATTATTTTTGTTCTGTGTATTGTTTTCATACACTCCTGGAAATGGAAAAAAGAACACATTGACACCGGTGTGTCAGACCCACCATACTTGCTCCGGACACTGCGAGAGGGCTGTACAAGCAATGATCACACGCACGGCACAGCGGACACACCAGGAACCGCGGTGTTGGCCGTCGAATGGCGCTAGCTGCGCAGCATTTGTGCACCGCCGCCGTCAGTATCAGCCAGTTTGCCGTGGCATACGAAGCTCCATCGCAGTCTTTAACACTGGTAGCAGGCCGCGACAGCGTGGACGTGAACCGTATGTGCAGTTGACGGACTTTGAGCGAGGGCGTATAGTGGGCATACGGGAGGCCGGGTGGACGTACCGCCGAATTGCTCAACACGTGGGGCGTGAGGTCTCCACAGTATATCGATGTTGTCGCCAGTGGTCGGCGGAAGGTGCACGTGCCCGTCGACCTGGGACCGGACCGCAGCGACGCACGGATGCACGCCAAGACCGTAGGATCCTACACAGTGCCGTAGGGGACCGCACCGCCACTTCCCAACAAATTAGGGACACTGTTGCTCCTGGGGTATCGGCGAGGACCATTCGCAACCGTCTCCATGAAGCTGGGCTACGGTCCCGCACACCGTTAGGCCGTCTTCCACTCACGCCGCAACATCGTGCAGCCCGCCTCCAGTGGTGTCGCGACAGGCGTGAATGGAGGGACGAATGGAGACGTGTCGTCTTCAGCGATGAGAGTCGCTTCTGCCTTGGTGCCAATGATGGTCGTATGCGTGTTTGGCGCCGTGCAGGTGAGCGCCACAATCAGGACTGCATACGACCGAGGCACACAGGGCCAACACCCGGCATCATGGTGTGGGGAGCGATCTCCTACACTGGCCGTACACCTCTGGTGATCGTCGAGGGGACACTGAATAGTGCACGGTACATCCAAACCGTCATCGAACCCATCGTTCTACCATTCCTAGACCGGCAAGGGAACTTGCTGTTCCAACAGGACAAAGCACGTCCGCATGTATCCCGTGCCACCCAATGTGCTCTAGAAGGTGTAAGTCAACTACCCTGGCCAGCAAGATCTCCGGATCTGTCCCCCATTGAGCATGTTTGGGACTGGATGAAGCGTCGTCTCACGCGGTCTGCACGTCTAGCACGAACGCTGGTCCAACTGAGGCGCCAGGTGGAAATGGCATGGCAAGCCGTTCCACAGGACTACATCCAGCATCTCTACGATCGTCTCCATGGGAGAATAGCAGCCTGCATTGCTGCGAAAGGTGGATATACACTGTACTAGTGCCGACATTGTGCATACTCTGTTGCCTGTGTCTATGTGCCTGTGGTTCTGTCAGTGTGATCATGTGATGTATTTGACCCCAGGAATGTGTCAATAAAGTTTCCTGTTCCTGGGACAATGAATTCACGGTGTTCTTATTTCAATTTCCAGGAGTGTAGTTTCTAATTACAGATAAGTTTGTAAGAAGAAAGAAGAGAAACGATTTTGATTCGTCCACTAGTGTTATCATAAGTTAAAAATACAGGGTGTTCGGAAATTCCCATCACAAACTTCTAGGACTTGTAGAGGGCAGTGAGTACATAATATTTTGAATAGGAACCCATGTCTGGGAACTTACCGTTTCCTTTCCGCGGCGATTTCAATTCAGATGTGTAACGAGTCCCCGCCTGCTGCACTAGAAACTGAAGAGACACCAGGTGCGATGGGTATTGCGTAACAGATTATGCTTGATAGGTACAATGTCTGTAACAACGCTGGTGATGCCGCATCGAGTCGCTGTTGTAATTCATCAGTACTGTTCTGTACTTACAGTATGCTGGGTTCTTTTTTGTTTTGGAATAATGTAAACACGTAATGTTTAAGTGCTAATACAAATAAATGTGCTTAAGTGATAAATAGATGTATCGTTATGTTTCTTTTCGAATTTTTACCTAATAATTGTACTGCATCACGCCTAATTCAATTTCTCAAGCAGAAGCGGATGAGTTACACATTTGAACTGAAACCATCGTAGAACGGAGACCGTACGTTTCCGCACATGGGATCCTATTCAAAATATTACGTACTCGCTCCCCTCTACAGGTCCAAGTTTGTGACAGGAATTTCCTACCAAACTGTATGTATGCACTACTGTTATAGCTTAATTACCCACCCTTAGCAGTTAAATGTTAACAGTGGAGTCGTTATTTGGAGACTGTTAGAAACCCGGCCGCGGTGGTCTAGCGGTTCTAGGCGCTCAGTCCGGAACCGCGCGGCTGCTACGGTCGCAGGTTCGAATCCTGCCTCGGGCATGGATGTATGTGGTGTCCTTAGGTTAGTTAGGTTTAAGTAGTTCTAAGTTCTAGGGGACTAATTACCACGGATGTTAAGTCCCATAGTGCTCAGAGCCATTTGAACCATTTTTTTTTTTTACTGCTGGAATTTGGGGGTTGAAATATTTTATTATTTCACAAGACAGTAGGGGGTAAACCTCATTACAAATAACGTTAAAATAAAATCGGTGCATAGAAACAGAGTGGGATTTGACTGTGTCGTTCACGAATCGCGCTGATCAACAAAAATATCTCCCACACGGAGACGGTTGCAGCTCTTTAAAAAATTTCCTCATAATTCCATCATCATTAGCCTAAATCTGGTCATCCTGGCGCTACTCAATAATGAAAACTGATTCCGATACGGAACGATAGGGAGAGGTTTGTGGAGAGCGGGAATATGTGACGGCAACACATTCTATAGTTCATTCGCTTCTAAATGACTTTTTCAGCGGGCTGCTTGAACTCGTCCGAGCCGTCTGCGGCCTACACATTCCCCCCTTTCTTCCCAAATCTATTTATTCTCTTGTAATACCATAATAACTAAAGCCACAAATTTTCTGCGCAGTTAAATCATGCACTATCAAATGACAGAACATGCACAATCAAAGGAAAAACATGCAATATCAGAATTCCATCTTTTTTATACATTTTTTTATTTCTATTTTTCCATGTACTTCACCGATCGGTGGCGGTGCTGAGCTAGCAATCCCTTGATTCGGGAGGTGAAGTTGTTCGAATCCACCCGCCGGCAGCTGTGGGTATCGTTTTCTGTGATTCCCCATTTGCAATTTAGGCAAATGCCAGGACTGGTCCCTTTCTTTAGGCGACCGGCAACTTCTTCTGAATTGCTTTCTTTCCTGATACATACTAAGATACGGCCTCTCTGAGCAAATGAAAAAAGCTGCACCTAAAACGAGCCTAACATCTCTTCGGAGACTACTGAAAGCCATATTTATATTGGAAGGCGGTTAGCGGTAGTCATTTGTTTTGTGTTTATTTGCGTAAAGATGGCTCACTTGTGGAACGGCGATATATCATGCCTTCAGGTTCTACTACCAGACCATGTTCTACTGTGAAATATCTTATTCGTAATATCCTTGAAACAGTGTGTGCAACCATCAAAAGTCTAACATAGTTTAAATAAATATCATATGAAGGACAACGTGTGTTGTGAATCCTAAGGGAATTCATTGGCAACAAAAACTATGTAACCATATTATTGTGGATAAATACACTCCTGGAAATTGAAATAAGAACACCGTGAATTCATTGTCCCAGGAAGGGGAAACTTTATTGACACATTCCTGGGGTCAGATACATCACATGTTCACACTGACAGAACCACAGGCACATAGACACAGGCAAAAGAGTATGCACAATGTCGGCACTAGTACAGTGTATATCCACATTTCGCAGCAATGCAGGCTGCTATTCTCCCATGGAGACGATCGTAGAGATGCTGGATGTAGTCCTGTGGAACGGCTTGCCATGCCATTTCCACCTGGCGCCTCAGTTGGACCAGCGTTCGTGCTGGACGTGCAGACCGCGTGAGACGACGCTTCATCCAGTCCCAAACATGCTCAATGGGGGACAGATCCGGAGATCTTGCTGGCCAGGGTATTTGACTTACACCTTCTAGAGCACGTTGGGTGGCACGGGATACATGCGGACGTGCATTGTCCTGTTGGAACAGCAAGTTCCCTTGCCGGTCTAGGAATGGTAGAACGATGGGTTCGATGACGGTTTGGATGTACCGTGCACTATTCAGTGTCCCCTCGACGATCACCAGAGGTGTACGGCCAGTGTAGGAGATCGCTCCCCACACCATGATGCCGGGTGTTGGCCCTGTGTGCCTCAGTCGTATGCAGTCCTGATTGTGGCGCTCACCTGCACGGCGCCAAACACGCATACGACCATCATTGGCACCAAGGCAGAAGCGACTCTCATCGCTGAAGACGACACGTCTCCATTCGCCCCTCCATTCACGCCTGTCGCGACACCACTGGAGGCGGGCTGCACGATGTTGGGGCGTGAGCGGAAGACGGCCTAAAAGTGTGCGGGACCGTAGCCCAGCTTCATGGAGACGGTTGCGAATGGTCCTCGCCGATACCCCAGGAGCAACAGTGTCCCTAATTTGCTGGGAAGTTGCGGTGCGGTCCCCTACGGCACTGCGTAGGATCCTACGGTCTTGGCGTGCATCCGTGCGTCGCTGCGGTCCGGTCCCAGGTCGACGGGCACGTGCACCTTCCGCCGACCACTGGCGACAACATCGATGTACTGTGGAGACCTCACGCCCCACGTGTTGAGCAATTCGGCGGTACGTCCACCCGGCCTCCCGCATGCCCACTATACGCCATCGCTCAAAGTCCGTTAACTGCACATACGGTTCACGTCCACGCTGTCGCGGCATGCTACCAGTGTTAAAGACTGCGGTGGAGCTCCGTATGCCACGGCAAACTGGCTGACACTGACGGCGGCGGTGCACAAATGCTGCGCAGCTAGCGCCATTCGACGGCCAACACCGCGGTTCCTGGTGTGTCCGCTGTGCCGTGCGTGTGATCATTGCTTGTACAGCCCTCTCGCAGTGTCCGGAGCAAGTATGGTGGGTCTGACACACCGGTGTCAATGTGGTTTTTTTTCCATTTCCAGGAGTGTATAAACTCGTTCATGAGGTAGCATACATTAGAACTTGAGTTGAAATAAATGCGTGAATCAATGTGCAGATGCCAAAACTGTTGTTCAAAGTAGCTGTGTATTCCGCTTCGTTTTTTTTAAAAAATTGGTTGCTACAGTTGACTGTAGAAATAATAGTCTCCAAAAAATTCTTGATCACTTAAGGAAACTGAAGAAGTTTAGTGAAATGAAAGATACTTTAACAAAATTTGAGACTGGATTGAGAAACACGAGACGCTTTAATGTGCCTAAGAGATTTTGAATTGGTTTCAGGTAAGTAGCAAATTTAAATTGTAGGAAAAAGATAGCTATTGTCAAAAACGATGTGAATCCGTTTAAATTTATAAGTCATTCAAGCCAACGTTAAGATTCTTCTGCTCTCCGATAGTGGACCTTATTTTGAAAGACTGAGTTGTGCTTTGTTAGCAATGAGGTAATACATTATATTCGAATTTTAAATCGTTAGGCAATAGAGCGAAATTGTCATATTGCCAGATAAGTATTTTACTTAATTTTATTAATAGCTGTAAGTGCTTTTTCCGTGACGGTATTACTTTCATAAAATAAAGAACGATTATCTTCAGTCACAATCGTGATTTTATTTCAATGCACGATTCATTTCGAGCCCTAAGAAACCATCTTCAGGTGCTTTAACAGTCTGCATCAGTTTCTTTTTTTCTTTTCTCAGAGTTCGGTTAATTCTGGTCCTGGTAAGATTACAATCTACCCTGAAGCGCCAAGGAAACGTATAGGCATCCGTATTCAAATTCAGTGATATTTATTTTTAACAGGCAGATTACGGTGCTGCGGTCGGTAACGCCGACGGGGCCAAATATCTCACAAAATAAGCATTTATTTTTATTTTCGAATCAGAAATATAGAAAGTTACAGTAGCCATACACATCAATAAATATGTACATATATATACACAAATTGTATTTATATTACATGTGCCCAGTGCTTTGCAACCTCCAAGGCGCTTGTTGTGGTTGCAGAAGATCAATCTTCGTGCAGGATGTAGGGCACAAAAGGCACTGGAGCATGTGGCTTGTGGTTTGTTCTTGTCAACAATCACAGGACGTGTCTTCTGTTATGAAGCCCCATCAAAATAAGCATCAAACGGAAAACTACAAAGAACTAAACTTGTCTATCTAGAAGGGAAAAAACCAGATGGTGCTATGGTTGGCCGGCTAGATGGCGCTGCCATAGGTCAAACGGATACCAACAGCTTTTTTTAAAAAATAGGAACCCACATTTTTCTTACATATTCGTGTAGTACGTAAAGGAATATGAATGTTTTAGTTGACCACTTTTTTTCGCTTTGTGATATATTGCACTGTAATAGTCACAAACGTACAAGTACGTGGTATCACGTAACATACCGCCAGTGCGGACGGTATTTGCTTCGTGATACATTACCCGTGTTAAAATGGACCGTTTACCAATTGCGGGAAAGGTCGATATCGTGTTGATGTATGGCTATTGTGATCAAAATGCCCAACGGGCGTGTGCTATGTATGCTGCTCGGTATCCTGGACGACATCAGCCAAGGGTCCGGACCGTTCGCCGGATAGTTACGTTACTTAAGTAAACTGGAATTGTTCAGACACATGTGAAACGTCAACCACGTCCTGCAACAAATGATGATGCCTAAGTAGGTGTTTTATCAGCTGTCGCAGATAATCCACACATCAGCAGCAGACAAACTGCCCGAGAATCGGGAATCTAAAAAACGTAGGTGTTGAGAATGCTACATTCACATCGATTGCACCCGCACCATATTTCTATCCACCAGGAATTGCATGGCGACGACTTTGAACGTCGTGTACAGTTCTGCCACTGGGCACAAAGGAAATTACGGGACGATGACAGATTTTTTGCACGCGTTCTATTTAGCAACGAAGCATCATTCAACAACAGCGGTAACGTAAACCGGCATATTATGCACTAATGAGCAACGGAAAATCCACGATGGCTGCGACAAGTGGAACATCAGCGACCTTGTATGGTGCGGCATTATGGGAGGAAGGATAATTAGAACCCATTTTATCGATGGCAATCTAAATTGTGCAATGTATGCTGATTTCTTACGTAATGTTCTACCGATGTTACTACAACATGTTTCACTGTATGGCAGAATGGCGATGTACTTCCAACAAGATGGATGTCCGGCACATAGCTCGCGTGCGGCTGAAGCGGTATTGATTAGCATATTTCATGACAGGTGGATTGGTCGTCGAAGGACCATATCATGGCCCTCATGTTCACCGGATCTGACGTCCCCGGATTTCTTTCTGTGGGGAAAGTTGAAGGATATTTGCTATCATGATCCACCCACAACACCTGACAACATGCGTCAGTGCATTGTGAATGCATGTGCGAACATTACGGAAGGCGAACTACTCGCTGTTGAGAGGAATGTCGTTACACGTATTGCCAAATGCATTGAGGTTGACGGACATCATTTTCAGCATTTATTGCATTAATGTGGTATTTACAGGTAATCACGCTGTAAGAGCATGCGTTCTCAAATGGTTCAAATGGTTCTGAGAGCTATGGGACTTATCATCTATGTCCATTAGTCCCCTAGAACTTAGAACTACTTCAACCTAACTAACCTAACGACAGCACACAACACCCGGTCATCACGAGGCAGAGAAAATTCCTGACCCCGGGAATCGAACCCGGGAACCCGGGCGCCATGCGTTCTCAGAAATGATAAGTTCACAAAGGTACATGTATCACATTGGAACAACCGAAATAAAATGTTCAAACGTACCTAAGTTATGTAATTTAATTTAAAAAACTTACTTGTTACCAAGTGTTCGTATAAAACGTGAGCCATATGTTTGTGACTTTTACAGCGCCATCTATCCACAAAGCGAAAAAAGTGGTCAACTAAAACATTTATATTTCTTTACGTACTACACGAATATGTAATAAAAATGGGGGTTCCTATTTTAAAAAACGCAGTTGATATCCGTTTGACCTATGGCAGCGCAATCTAGCGGGCCAACGATAGCGCGATCTGGTTTCCCCCTTCGAGCTAGACAAGTTTCGTTTTTTGTAGATTTTTCGTTTGACGCTTATTTCTTGAGATATTTCGCCCGTCACGATCAGTGGACCACCCTGTATAAGACAACAAGTGTCTGGCGCAGTTGTTACATCGGTTATTGCTGCTACATTGGCAGGTTATCAACATTTAAATGAGTTTGAACGTGGTGTTGCAGTCGGCACACGAGCGATGGAACACAGCATCCGCGAGGTAGCGATGAAATGGGGATTTTCCCGTACGACCATTTCACGAGTGTACCGTGAACATCAGAAATCCGGTAAAACATCAAATATCCGACATCGCTGCGCGCGGTATATGATACTGCAAGAACAAGACCAACGACGACTGAAGAGAATCGTTCAACGTGACAGAAGTGCAACCCTTCCGCTGACTGCTGCAGATTTCAATGCTGGGCGATCAACAAGTGTCAGCGTGCGACCATTCAACGAAACATCATCGATCTGGGCTTCCTGAGCCGAAGGTCCAGTCGTGCACGCTTGATGACTGCACGACGCGCCGGCCGGAGTAGCCGAGCGGTTCTAATCGCTACAGTCTGGAACCGCGCGACCGCTACGGTCGCAGGTTCGAATATTGCCTCGGGCATGGACGTGTGTGATGTACTTAGGTTAGTTAGGTTTAAGTAGTTCTAAGTTCTAGGGGACAGATGACCTCAGAAGTTAAGTCCCATAGAGCTCAGAGCCATTTGAATCATTTTGAACTGCACACAAACCTTTACGCCTCGCCTGGACCCGTCAACACCGACATTGGACTGTTGACGACTGGATAAATGTTGCCTGGTCGGACGATCCTCATTTCAAATGTTATCGAGCGGGTGGACGTGTACGGGTATGGAGACAACCTCATGAATCCATGGGCCCTGCATGTCAGCAGGGGCTGTTC
Source organism: Schistocerca gregaria (assembly GCF_023897955.1). NCBI lineage: Eukaryota > Metazoa > Arthropoda > Insecta > Orthoptera > Acrididae > Schistocerca > Schistocerca gregaria. The sequence continues at coordinate 560,805,123 of NC_064931.1, forward strand.
AAGTTGGTGGAGGCTCTGTAATGGTGTGCAGTTGGAGTGATATGGGACCTCTGATACGTGTAAATCCGAGTCTGGCAGGTGAAACGTAGGTAAGCATCCTTTCTGATCACCTGCACCCACTCATGTCCATTGTTCATTCCGACGGACTTGGGCAATTACAGCAGGACAGTGTAACATCCCACAAGTCCATAATTGCTACAGAGTGGCTCCAGAGTGACTCATACTGTGTTTCAAAACCATATATCCACTACTGTAAACAGTAAGTTACCTTCCGATTTGTCTTAGTTTTGTAAACTTATATTCACAATGTGCCACTTTTTAATATAATTTTGTAATCTTACCAGGACCAGAATTAACCTGAATCTCGGTGAAGAAAAAGAAACTGACACAAATTGTTAAAGCACCTGAAAATGATCCCCCAGTACTCGAAGTGCATCGTCCATTGAAATAAAATCACGACTGTGGATGAAGGTGGTTGTTCCTTATTTTACGAAAGAAATATTTAATTACGCAGCTGAGTATTCCTTATTATACGTTACACTTTTTTAAGTAAAGCTTCTCCTGCTTAAATTTATGGACCAAGTACTATTTGTATGAAGTTTTCCCAAAAGCAAATTACGTGCTTAAAAATTAATACATAAATATTTTTTTTTACAATAGAATGAAAAGATGTGCCTTTTTAAGGTCTTCTTTATCAAATCGGACACCCCTTTGACAAGATCCTGGATACGTCCTTCACATGGATCACCTGAGTACAAATCACAGCTCCGCCAATGCACTCTCAATTTAAGCCTTATGCAGGCGATACTACCGCCGTCTGTATATGTGCATATGGCTTTACCATGACTTTTGTCAACTCATTATACAGTACGTAACAAATTCATAACGTCTCTCTTACAAATATTGTTCAAAATATTGGCCACTGTAGTCACGTAAAAGTGTTCACTGTCGCAATGTCAACTTCGTATTCTCTCAAGAATTCGAGGAGTCTGGCGTACTTTTTGAGCCGCTGCGGCAAGCCCAAAAACTATGAATATCGATTCGAGTCTCGCACACTGGGCTCTTCATATGTCTCCAGAAGAAGAAGTCCAGTGTTGTCTATTGACCGAGCTGCCAATGGAACAGGACAACTGCGAGCAATCCACTGTTATCATGCGCAATGCAAACGAACCGCCGGAGACTACTGAACCCTTATATCGAAACATTTCGTAAACATGAAGATGGGGTTCACCCTGTGTAGGTCATTCTACGGAACTCTTGTGTACACTTCCGACCACCCTAGGCTTTCGCGGATAATAACTTTCGTCCTCGTGCAGCGTTGTAATTAGGGCGGCGAACGAAATTCTTACCAAACTCAGTAGGTCAGTTTGCCTAGAGAAGTGATAGCGAGGAAGCATACTGCTGCTCGTTCTCGTAGCGTGACCTTTCAAAATGAGTAGTTCAACCGAAAATCCTGCTAAATTTAGATCCGCCCTGTAGTACGATTTTTAGCAGCAGCAAACAATGTCTCAAACCTTTTGGCATTCATCATGAAATTTGTGCTGCATACGAGTAGTTTGTGTCGAGTGGAAGCATTGTGCGTCAATAGAGTCGTCTGTTTAAGAGTAGAACAACAAATGTTCACGATTACGACAGAAATGGCCGCTCGTGAGAGTAATATCAGTCGCAGAGACTTTATCACTTTGCTGTCGGCACAGTGCTATGCACGTACTACATCCTGAGTAAATAGCCTTCATTAGGCTGTACATAAAGTACTGGAATAATTAAATCATATTAATTAGAAAACTCTCAAAATTTAATCTTCGTATAATAACCATAAAAATTTAAGCATTCACCATACGTCTTAACGAGTTGACAAATTCCCTCTGCATGAAATTCTGCCGCCTCAGAATGGAGCGGCCTGTGCCAGCAACTCCAAGGTCTTCGTGGACGCCACAGTGTTGGGAGCCAAGCCACTTATAGATTTAAATGAAGAAGTAGAACTCATTTGGGGCCAAGTATGGACTGTGGAGCTGACGTTCGAAAACGCTCTACTTGAAATGACACAATACTTGTGTTTGTCAGGTGAAATGTGACCGAACATTGTTGTTCCATTAAACTCACCCTCCCTTCTTGTTTCTTGTTTTCGGCTAATTGATGGAGCCGTATTCGTTTCCACAAGTAAACCAACTTAATGATTGTGTAAAGAGCATATCTACGTTTGTTGTTTTTTGTCATGGTTTTGCATTGATTGGCAATTAAAAAATGGAAAAAGAATCACTATATTGTTGAAACTATTGCGACTTTGGTCTGTGTGTTGTTCCATGTTTTGAACTGAAACATTCCGAAAGACGATCGTCGATGCTACCAGGGTAAAAGGGGCTTAATGCCCTGCATAAATTGTTCATGTAGATTCAATATTTAATGGAAATCCTGAAAAGTCGGACAAATACACTGCTGGCCATAGACGGGCCAATCGGTTCCGACCGACCGCCGTGTCACCCTCTGCCAACGGCGTCATCAGATGCGGTATAGATGAGCATGTGGTCAGCACATCGCTCTGCCGATCGTTGTCTCGCCTCTTGATCTTGGAACCGCTACTAATCGATCGAACAGCTCCTCAGTTAGCGTCACGAGGCTGAGTACTCTCCTTACAAGTCTGTCCACCTATGAAAATTCCCTGGTAACGCCGACAATCGAACCTGGGTCCTCTGCATGGTAGCAGCCGCGCTGAGCGCTCAGCTACGTTGGCGTACGCAAATGATTAGCATTTCAACGAAATCGTAACAGTAACGACATTTGAATTCCATTTATGAGGAAAGATTATGCAGCAAGTTTCTAATCCTGAAATTGCATGTGAATGTTGATTGGAGAAACGTCTATCGACATATATCAGAATTCGACAGCGGTAGGATCATTGTCTATCGAGATTGAGGTTTATTGTTCCGTGATATTTCTGCTCGCTTTGTTCGGATGCAAAGACTGTCAACTGTCATATGGATGTGAAACCGATCGTTTCACAAGGGTAATACTCAGAGGCATGCAGGATCTTGACGGCCTCACGCTTCTAGCGGCCGAGAGGACCGTCGTTTTGTTGGCTCATGCATGTAGGATCATACAGTGACGCACGTACCTTCAGTCAGGAAACGAGCTTTTCTGTAACAAAATACATATCCACGCAGACAGCGCGACGACGTCTGGAGCAGCATGGTCTATAACGGCGACAAGTGTTGTGTCTTCCCTCGGCGCGGCAACAGAGAGATGAGCAGTGGCAGTGACGCACCCGATGATAGCACTGGACACAAGAGCGGCATCATGTCGCCTTTCCAGACGAGTCATGTTCTGCGTAAATCTTCACTATGGACGAATCCGTATGTGGAGGCTACGAGGAGAACAATCACTGTGACGCTGCATCCGTCATCATCATATGGGTCTAGCACACAACACTATCACCTCTGGTTCACAAGGCTGTTATTTTGGACGGCAGCTGGTACATTTCTGACGTAGTAAGACTGGTGACTGTGCCCTGCCTTCTAGATCTCCGTGAAGTTATCTTTCAACAAGATAACGCAGAATTGAATGTTCCGCATGCTGTTCTGATATACCTCAGATGTTTTCGACTGGCACCCTGGTCACCACGTTCTCGCCCACTGAAAATATCTGGGCGTGGGGCTTACGAGTGACTGTCACGCCACCACATGCCAATTACTACGATTAATGCGTAGCGGTAAAACAACATTGGAGCTCACAGGAAATAAAGGCTGTGCGACGAACTTGGGACATCACACTATGAGGGTCGGGCGTTGAGGCCGAGAGGTTCTAGGCGCTTCAGTCCAGAACCGCATGCTGCTACGGTCGCAGGTTCGAATCCTACCTCGGGAATGGATGTGTTTGATGTCTTTAGGTTAGTTAGGTGTAAGTAGATCTAAGTCTAGGGAACTGATGACCTCAGATGTTAAGTCCGATAGTGCTTAGAGCCATTTTGAACACTATGAGGGGTGTTAAATAAATAATGCAACACTTTCTTTTCTCTCGGCCAATTTCGGTTGAAAAATGCGGAATTTGTTGTGGGACATGGTAGAATATTCCCGCTTCAACCGCAATAGTTTCATAACGTTCGGGTAGGTAGCAGCGCTGTACGTAGCCTTCAAAACGACGTCTGCAACCGAGGTGGGTTCCAAGCAGATAGCTGCCATCGAGTTTATTTTGGCGGAAAACCAGAGCATCGCAGATATTAATGGGCGCTTGCAGAATGCCTATGGAGACCTGGCAGTGAACAAAAGCACGGCAGATCGGTAGGCGAGGCTTCTGTCATCATCCATGGCAAGAAGATCGCGCAAACCTGTCCGATCTCCCGCTTGCCGGCCGGCCACATACAGCTGCGACTCCTGTAATGTTGGAACGTGCGGACACTCTCATTCGAGGTGACCGACGGATCACAATCAAACACCTCGCTACTCAACTGGATGTCTCTGTTGGTAGTGACTACATACTCGCCCACAAATGTGTGTGCCCGCTGGCTTCCTCACAGCCTAACAGAAAACCATAAATAGCAAATTAAGGACCATCTGTGCTGAACTGCTTGCACGTTACGAGCCTCATCGGGACAAGTTTTTGTCGAACATCGTCATAGGCGATGAAATATGGGTTCATCATTTCGAAGCGGAAAAACAACAGCAGTCCATGGAGTCCTGGCTCACCGACTCTTCTCGGAAGAAAATATTCAAAGCTGCACCGTCCGCCAGCAAAGTCGTGGCGGCGGTCTTCTTAGACTCTGAAGGGGTTTTCTGTTTGATGTCCTCCTTCATGAGGTAACGATCAACTCTAAAATGCATTGTGCTATCCTCAGGAACTTGAAGAAACGACATCAGCGTGTTCTTCGCCACAAAAATGCAAACGAATTTCTCCTTCTCCATGTCAACGTAAGGCCTCACACAAATCTGCACACCGAGAGGATCTTACAAAAGTTCATTGGATTGTTCTTCCTCACCCACCCTCCAGCCCAGATCGCGAACCTGCCGACTTCAATCTGTTTGGTCCAATGAAGGATGATGCATTCCTTGGGAAGCAGCATGTGGATAATGGGGAGGTTATTGATGCAGCAAGACGTTGGCTCCGACATCGATCAGTAGAGTGGTATCATGCGGGCATACAGGCCATCCCAGTAAGGTGACGCAGCCCGCCCGGTTAGCCGAGCGGACCAACGCACGGCTTTCCGGAGCGCCTGGTCCTTGGCACGAATCTGCCCGGCGGACTTGTGTCGAGGTCCGGTGAACCGGGCAGTCTGTGGATGGTTTTAGGCGGTTTTCCATCTGCCTCGACGAATGCGGGCTGGTTCCCCTTATTATTCCGCCTCAGCTATGTCGGTGATTGCTGCGCAAACAAGTTCTCCACGTACGAATACACCACCATTACTCTACCCCACAAACACTGGGGTACATGTGTGCGAGATAGTCCCTGCAGGCGCACTATCATCTGTGCCTTCGGTGGCTCAGATGGATAAAGCGTCTGCCATATAAGCAGGAGATCCCGGGTTCGAGTCCCGGTCGGGGCACACATTTTCACCTGTCCCCGTTGATCTATATCAACGCCCGTGTGCAGCTGACGGCATTAATATAATTCTAACTTGAATAGTAAGTCGCTCCCCACTGGAAGCGTCGTTGCAACTCGTAAGACCTGTAGTGACGTGCTGTGATGTACGCCAGAGCGCCCGTATATCTCATTGGTCCCGAAGCTGCATGAAATGACGTAACTGTGGAGGTCATCGAAGCTCATTTCAGCTCAGTGTCTAGCCGGGTTAGAGCCATTGTTCGTGTCAGCGGTGGTAGTACTGTGTATTAAATTTCACACAGCGTACAACATCCCGAAATCAAATGGTTCAAATGGCTCTGAGCACTATGCGACTTAACATCTGAGGTCATCAAACGCCTAGAACTTAGAACTAATTAAACCTAACTAACCTAAGGACATCACACACATCTACGCCCGAGGAAGGATTCGAACCGGCGACCATAGCGGTCGCTCGGTTCCAGACTGTAGCGCCTAGAACCGCACGGCCACTCCGGCCGGCTACCGAAATCACCTACAAATTATTTTCCTGCTACACTCTATGCGCACAGTAACTAAAATTCTGTTATTTACTATCCTTCATGGTACTGAAATTATAATGGCCAAACTCTGTAGTTAAACATACTTTGTTTCTTCCCGATTAATAATCCGCCAATGCAATAAACAGCTGGAGCAAACGTATAGCTCACGGATTGCTTGTCTTCCCCATAAATGTAATGTTTTGTGCCACAGCTACCAAGAATCTTATACGGATGGATTAATTCAGCTAAATCTTTTACATCAGCGAACTCTGCTTTAGACGAAATCTTTAAAAATCTGAAGCCGTGAAAGATAGGGATAAACAACCACAGTACGACGCGGAGACAGAAAACATAGGCCACAACGCACGTCCTGCTTGTCGATCAACATAACATTGTTTCCCTAATGCCAGACCAAACATCAAGAAGGCAACTTTGTCATAGCAGCCAGAGTGAGTCAACAAACGACCAGGCTGAGCTAGGCAGAAAGACCTGTCCTCAATGCCGTTTCCGCTGTAGCCAAAATAACTCACGCGTCGTTTCGGGAATTCATCACGCTTCGAGTTCTTTTACGGCACATTCGTTCCTCTTGCCCATTCCGCAACATGCCAGAGACAGAAGAAAACACTGCATCTGTTGTCCAGTACATGCAAATGGATGTCGGTCTCGTAACTGTTTAATTCCTTCTCGGCTTTCATCTACTGGCAAAATTGCATTTTCACCTTCCAGCATAGACCAGGATGTCAGATTTTAAGCAGATAAATAGTGGAGTGGCCGCGACTCTGATGCAAGAACGAACATATTACCAACTTGGAGCACCATCTCATAGTTTCATTTCCAATACTGATCAAAATGTAACTGCTTTTATACATTAGAACAGGGAAACTCAATAACACATGTAACATATTCCCAGCAACAGCCCAGCTGTCAATAAATCGCAGCATTAAAACGACGTTAGACAAATTGTGTTTACAAAATATTATCGGCGTCAAACATACAAATTAAAGGCAAGGAAATTTTCAAGAGAGTGCAGAGGGAAGGAAGGCTAACAATGAAAATACGTTGACGTCTATTTTTTTTAACGTTACTGTATGCTGTGTAGTCGTACGGGACACTGCAGTGCTGTACCCTCGCGACAACCAATTATAGGGTTTGCCGTTATAAATGGGGTCTACTGCAATCTTATGTCCACACTCTGTTCCGACTAGCTTGTTACTGTGCCTCATCTCCTCCACTATTTTCCCCGGTGCTCTGCCGGTTATTACTTGTTGACGACTTTCCGTCTTCATGTGTTTGGAGTCTGTGACTACGAATGTTGGAGGCATCTCCATGTGCTAATCTATGTGGCACTACTAACCACCTCAAGATACTGCTTGAACGCAAAGAAATGGGTTGTGAATAACCAATTAACAGACAGCAGTCTGCGGTTTCATTCAAGTTCAGTTTACTTTGAATTCCACCGGCTGTGGCTGCCTGTATTATAAACTTGTATGTGATCTTTTTATATTATTAATATGAATCGCCGGCCGCGGTAGCCGAGCGGTTATAGGCGCTTCAGCCCGGAACCACGCGGCCGCTACGGTCGCAGGTTCGACTCCTGCCTCGGGCATGGATGTGTGTGATGTCCTTAGGTTAGTTAGGTTTAAGTAGTTTCTAAGTCTAGGGGACTGATGACCTTAGATGTTAGGTCCCATAGTGCTTAGAGCCATTTGAACCGTTTTTATTAACATGAATCGGTTGAACCAACTGTTAAAAACCTAGGACTGAGCCAAAATGGCCCTCGCCTCGCTAGTTTGGCTCGTTATTGTGGCAACTGGACTACAGAACTCACAACTTTATTGCCAGATGTCACGCTGGGTGGTAGTCCATTCAGTTCAAGAACCACACGGTTTAAGAAGGTCCAAACACCTTAGTAACCTTCATATTTCACCATTTTTCCACTCTTCCAGAGCAGAAATAGACATTTCTTTTGCATTTGGACCTGCAGATGACGTATCAGTGAATGCATCTACAGCGTACCATGTTCGTGTTCCTCAAACTCTGTTATAATCGATCTACCGTGTAAAACTAACTGCAGTGTCAGCAAGTCTTACGGGTCAAGTATAACATACAGCTGAGATCAAGAAGTGCAGAAAGCAAAGAGGCTGTTCGTGTGGGAATTGCAGCGGATGTCGAACTGATGTACCGCAGACGTGTTTGTGCTGTGCTAGGCGTTGCAACTTCCTCTTTCTATAGTTCGTTAATAACTGTACAAGTGTGGGACAAAGAAAAGAGGGGGTACTGTTGTTGTGGTCTTCAGTCCTGAGACTGGTTTGATGCAGCTCTCCATGCTACTCTATCCTGTGCAAGCTTCTTCGTCTCCCAGTACCTACTGCAGCCTACATCCTTCTGAATCTGCTTAGTGTATTCATCTCTTGGTTTCCCTCTACGATTTTTACCCTCCACGCTGCCCTCCAGTACTAAATTGGTGATCCCTAAATGCCTCAGAACATGTCCTACCAACCGATCCCTTCTTTTGGTCAAGTTGTGCCACAAACTTCTCTTCTCCCCAATCCTATTCAATACTTCCTCATTAGTTATGTGATCTACGCATCTAATCTTCAGCATTCTTCTGTAGCACCGCATTTTGAAAGCTTCTATTCTCTTCTTGTCCAAACTATTTATCGTCCATGTTTCACTTCCATACATGGCTACACTCCATACAAATACTTTCAGAAAAGACTTCCTGACACTTAAATCTATACTCGATGTTAACAAATTTCTCTTCTTCAGAAACGCTGTCCTTGCCATTGCCAGTCTACATTTTATGTCCTCTTTACTTCGAACATCATCAGTTATTTTGCTCCACAAATAGCAAAACTCCTTTACTACTTTAAGTGTCTCATTTCCAAATCTAATTCCCTCAGCATCACCCGACTTAATTCGACTACATTCCATTATCCTTCTTTTGCTTTTGTTGTTCATCTTATATCCTCCTTTCAAGACACTGTACATTCCGTTCAACTGCTCTTCCAAGTCCTTTGCTGTCTCCGACAGAATTACAATGGCATCGGCGAACCTCAAAGTTTTTATTTCTTCTCCATGGATTTTAACACCTACTCCGAACTTTTCTTTTGTTTCCTTTACTGCTTATTCAATATACAGATTGAATAGCATCGGTGAAAGGCTACAACCCTGTCTCACTCCCTTCCCAACCACTGCTTCCCTTTCATGTCCCTCGACTCTTATAACTGCCATCTGGTTTCTGTACAAATTGTCAATATCCTTTCGCTCCCTGTATTTTAACCCTACCACCTTCAGAATTAGAAAGAGAGTATTCCAATCAACATTGTCAAAAGCTTTCTCTAAGTCTACAAATGCTAGAAACGTAGGTTTGCCTTTCCTTAATCTTTCTTCTAAGATAAGGCGTAAGGTCAGTATTGCCTCACGTGTTCCAACATTTCTATGGAATCCAAACTGATCTTCCCCGAGGTTGGCTTCTACCAGTTTTTCCATTCGTCTGTAAAAAATTCGCGTTAGTATTTTGCTGCTGTGACTTATTAAACTGATAGTTCAGTAATTTTCACATCTGTCAACGCCTGCTTTCTTTGGGATTGGAATTATTATATTCTTCTTGAAGTCTGAGGGAATTTCGCCTGTCTCATACATCTTGCTCGCCAGATGGTAGAGTTTTGTCAGGACTGGCTCTCCCAAGGCTGTCAGTAGTTCTAATGGAATGTTGTCTACTCCCGGGGCCTTGTTTCGGCTTAGATCTTTCAGTGCTCTGTCAAACTCTTCACGCAGTATCATATCGCCCATTTCATCTTCATCTACCTCCTCTTCCATTTCCATAATATTGTCCTCAAGAACATTGCCCCTGTATAGACCCTCTATATACTCCTTCCACCTTTCTGCTTTCCCTTCTTTGCTTAGAACTGGGTTTCGGTAATGTTCTGTAACTGTTCACGTCCACCAAAATCGCAGAACAACGGCGAAATCGCCGCCTCGACAGTAAAACGGTATAACTTCCCGTGAACATCTAACAAACTGCGTGCTTGCTGATTATCGTCTCAGTTGTGCGACTGAATTCCTAATTTCCTGTCAGAAAGGTCACAGATCGGAGCAACTGACGGAAAGACACTGAGTAAAATAGAAATGATATCTGGCGTTCTGCTGTTCCTAATCTACATAAATGATTTAGGAGACGATCTGAGAAACCATCTTAGATTATTTGCAGATGATGCTGCCATTAACTGTCGAATAGAATCATCAGAAGATCAAAACTAATTCCAAAATGATTTAGACAAGATAAGAAAAGTGGAAATTAACTATAAATAATGAAACCAAATGAGTACTAAGAGGCATCCGTTAAATTTCTGTTATACGATAAATCAAACAAATCTAAAGGCTGTCTGTTCAACTAAATTCCTATAAATTACAGTTACGAACAAATTAATTTGCAACGATTACATAGATAATGTTGTAGGAAAGGTAAACCAGGTCTGCTGAAGAGACTGGCTTCACTGCGCTTGTTCGCCCTCTGCTGAAGTACTGCCGTTCGGTATGCGATCCGTCCACATAGAATTGACGTAGGTTATCGAAAAAGTTCAAAGAATGGCAGCTCGTTTTGTATTATCACGAAGTAGGGGAGGAAATTTCACGAATAAGATAAGCGAACTGGGATTGCTGTCATTAAAACTAAAGTGTTTTTTTGTTTCGGGAAGATCTTTTTCACGAATTTTCAATCTCCAACTTTCTCCTCGATCCAAAATTATTTTATTGACACCCGCCTACACAGGGAGAAATGATCATTGTAATAAAACAAAAGAGAAAGCAGAGCTCGCACAGAAAATTTTCAGTGTTCCTTTTTCACGCGCATTGTTCGGAAGTGGAACGGTAGAGAAATAGAGTGAAAGTGGTTCGATGAACCCTTTGCCTCGCACTTAAGTGTGAATTGCAGAGTAGTTATGTAGATGTAGACAACCAAACAATCGAGTGTTTTTAGAGCCGCAGTGTTTTCCTTTGCATTCGGCAGTGCTAAATCTGCGGTTGAGCAGGTAGAGAGACAATAATTTTTTTAAATAGTGAGAATTCAGAAGTTCAGAGAAAGTCTACCCCAGATTCCAGCAGGGGGCAAGTACTACCTCTTACCGCTCCTTGTGGGCACCTGTGTCGTCTAGCTAGTTTGTACACTTCGGAATATTCTGTACTGTTCATTGTATCTTCAAAAACAGCGGACAGTTTCCAATTACAAATTATAGTTATTTGTATTTGGAGAAGCTCAACAGAGTATTTAATATTGTATTCCGTTAAGATGCTTCATCAGGAGGCACGTATAAAAACGCGTTCGTCAGATCGAGTTTTTAAAAGCATTTCACTCGCTATGTTTTGCGAAGGGCTCGTCTGAACGTAGAATAACATACGCATTTTTGTGGACATCGTATTGATGCTATTGTTAAGTTATCACAAAGGCAGAGAGAGCAGGTTGTTTTGTTCCGTACAGCGTTGATTGTAGCCTATTTACTACTAGTAAATTCAGCATCTACCCGCACCTTTAATTTGTACGGTTTCACCTTGACCTTCCAGATAATTGTGAAGGGGATAGATCTAACTTGGATAACGGGATGCTCTAAACTTCCCCTTACAAACTTCTAGGATTCAAATGGCTCTGAGCACTATGGGACTTAACATCTATGGTCATCAGTCCCCTAGAACTTAGAACTACTTAAACCTAACTAACCTAAGGACAGCACACAACACCCAGTCATCACGAGGCAGAGAAAATCCCTGACCCCGCCGGGAATCGAACCCGGGAACCCGGGCGCGGGAAGCGAGAACGCTACCGCACGACCACGAGCTGCGGACTAAACTGCTAGGACTTGTAATATTTTGAACTGGAACCCATGTCCGGAAAATTATCGTTTATGGCTCTGAGCACTATGGGACTTAACATCTGTGGTCATCAGTCCCCTAGAACTTAGAACTACTTAAACCTAACTAACCTAAGGACATCACACACATCCATGCCCGAGGCAGGATTCGAACCTGCGACCGTAGCAGTCGCGCGGTTCCGGACTGAGCGCCTAGAACCGCTAGACCACCGCGGCCGGCAAACCTCTTGGTAACGTGATTACTTTTACAAGTAATTTATTTGGCGTGACCCAGTACATCACTTGTGTTATAATTCCACTCATTAATAACCAAAGAAACAAAATCGTTTTTGTCGTTTTCAAACGATGGGTAGCATTCTGATCCACTACAAGTAAGGTTCGATGTGGCGATCACGAAGTTCGGTGCACAAATTGTGCTTACGAACGATGTTGCGGTACACACACTCTGATGTCTCTGCACTCCGTCCTGCAGCGACCACAACTCGTGTCACCTGACCTTCTTCTGTCTCTACAGGAGTCTCATAAACCAAACTCTTCTTTCGACTCCAGAGGAGCGACCGGTGACCTCAGCAGTTTGGTCCCTTAGGAATTCACACACATTTGAAAATTTTCCAACTATCCATCTGTTTCCGAATCGTTGGTACAGATGTTCCCGAACATTACATACAAAGTGAGTGGATGCGCCGTCATGTTGAAATAACATGTCTTGACGGACGTTGAATGACACAGCATCCAACAAAACGCCTAATACTTGTTGTCGGTAATGAGCTTGGGTAGAAGCGTGTACGGTCCACTTACATGTCCATGTAGAATATCGGACCACACATTGATACCAAATCTGTGTTGGAATCGCTGGACATGCGTGGCATGTGTGTTTTCATCTATCCAGACATGGCTGTTTCGAGGATTATGGTGCAAAACCGGCAATCATTGGTGACTGTATCCTATGGAGGTGGTATGGAAGTATTAGTTGGTCAAGCAGAACATAGCAGCTTGTGCTGAGAGCAACAATCATTGCAAACGTAATTGCTCGTGCACTCGCTGACGAATTCTCTTCAACGTGATGTAGTACGGCCTCTTCCAATCTGCGGCGTCTTCTTCGAGCACCACAGTCACACCGGCTAATGGTGAAGGTACCCCTGTCTCGAAGCCGTTGCGTGATTGTGATGAAAAGGGTACGCAGTGCAGTTGGACGTTGTGGATAACGATCTTGAAAAGGTGACGAGCAGCTCTTCCATTACCGTGAGCTTTGCCATAAAAAAGGACCATGTCTGTGTATCCTGCAAACGTGTACTCAACAATGTTGCTCTAACACTCACAGATACGTCAATGAGGCTCGAACCAGGTCAGAGAGGTAAGACAGACGTCAAATGACATTAGCCGATCCGACGTAAGCACCCACCACCATGACTACTCTATTGCGCATGCCTATATAGCAAACATGTTTTCAAACGGCTGTAGCACGGATATGGTACGTTTCTGACATGGGATCCGGTTCAAAATATTGTCTACTCAGTCCCCTCTATGAGCCCTAGAAGTTTGTAAGGGAAATTTTAGAGCACCTTGTATTTGGGGACCGCATTATGCTAGAATGTGATATAAGTTCACTTCACTTGTGAAGTGAATATAGTGAAAATTCTGGAAACAAATTTTCTGTACTGTGCAATAGAGACTAATTTTTCTGCCTGTCGATCGATGTTTTTTATTCAAAATCAACAGTCGCTCACCTTCAGATCTGTGAAACAAAACAATAAATTACAGTTGGGTTCTAATTCTATGTTCACAAACCTCAAAAAAGTTTGTGATTTAATTACGATACAAAAAGTTTTGTAATGTATCATATGCCATAGTTACAGAATAACCAGTCATAATAAACTCTCAGTTTACTGTCCTATATTAAAACCATACAGACATGTTCACGCTTTGTAATAAGATTTTGAACGAAATTTGATTATTACAAACGTCTGCAGCATTAAAGACTGCCATCTATCCGTACTAAAGAATTTTAAATACTGTACTGAATATAATTCATATTTTTTAAAGTTTTGTGAGCATGGAATCAGAACTCGATTGTAAATTATTTTGTTGTTTAGCAGATATGAAGATGAGCGGCATTGCCCGAAACCAGTAATTTTGAAATAACAAACAGCGATCGACAGTCAGAAAAATAAGCCTATTGTACATCAATAAGGATCGCGGATAACTCTCGTGTGAAGAATGTGTCCAGTTATGACTTCTACACTGTTGAAAGAAATACAAGGGAGATAAAATTTACGAAGGTTTTATCTCACATTCAAAGGCGATGCATGAGTCGACGCGGTACTAACAAGGTACTGGCCAAACTTTTCATCTCAGACCTGCAGTGATTTTTTTGCAACGCGTTGTTAACCTCAGTTAAAATCCACATGCTATATTTCTGCTGCCGACGTATACTGGAAGTTACCTGAAAAAATTACATTAAAGGGTTATTCTGTGCATGGCGTTTGCAACAAAAAATGGACAGAGCTGTCGTGGCGAGCGTTGTGCGCGTGGCCGGAAAAGTGGGGATGTAATGTTATCGCCACAACGTTCGTCGAAGAGAATTATTACTTCAAGGTTCTGTTGATAAGAGAAGATAATATGAGTTTATTTGGGGCTCTTTCTTTTGATTTCTGTGAGTGGGAACATATTGACCTAGTTAGAGATTAAAAAATGTTCAATACATTCAGTATCTCCTCACAAGTGATGGGGAACCCTGTGAATGTTTGGCCAGCTAAAGCCATCAACAGAATACACAGCGCGAAGAAAATCTGAGGTGCGAAATGGTATTTAAAATTTTAGATGAACGTTTAAATAATGTAGACATATGGTTAGAAACGACTGGGACACTTAATATTGCAGACTGTGGGTCCACATATGAAAAATTTTCGAGTGATGGTGCCACATTTAATTCTCGATTACCTCCGAAAGAAATGCCAGGAACTAAAATTATCTTACCATACAAAAGAAAATAGCGGTGGTATATTGGGTGAATGAAAGCGGTAAGAGACGCCTACGTATGAATACTGTTTACAGGAAATTTCGCTTTGGTTGTTCTGACCGTGAATTGTGTATATGGAAAACCGAATTTTCAGAATGACTTAAGAGTTGGTCGTGTGTAATGGCGACGTTAAACACACGTCTTTTTTTTTCATTTTTCATTATAAAGTCAGACAAAAGAAAATTTCAGCATAGCATCTTGCACGAATAAACTTCAGTCATTGCTAAACATATAGGACTTACATCTTATAATAGTTAGACTAGTCGATTCAAAAAATTTCCGTCATGAAAAATGGCAAAATTTACATTGAGAAACTAGTGGGAAAATAAAGTGATTTCAGATGACGTGATCTATAATTTTATTATAAACGCAGAACATAAAATCCTTATTGCAATACAGACCAGTCGAATTTTGAAAAAAAAAATCCGAGCTGAAAGAATGCTTTCACTCCAAACCGAAAAACATGATAGACAACTGCGTAGGCCAATACTGCACTCTCACATACATACACAATAACACCCGCAATCTGTTTGAATGGTTCATTGTTATCTGTTTGTCTTTAGGAATAGGCCGAAAATTTTGGACCGCGTGTGAAAAGATCAATGTTCTATACAGAAAATCTTGTAGTAGGTTCATCGAAATCTGGAAACTGGGAAATGAAAAGGTCATGCAATACATGCGTCATGCTTCTCTTTCGGTTTTTGGGGACAATGCCCCTTCTTTCTAGATTAATGGCCAGGTCACAAAAATTCTAAATCATTAACTGTCACATTTTACGGTCACCCTGACAAAGAAACAGAGACGCCGCTCTTCGCATTACACTTGGTACGCAGAATATGCTGAGAGAGATTCTTTTCGTCAGTGGAAGAAATTTTAAGTGTCAGTTGACTTTAAATCATGAACAGTGTCAAATCATCCACATGAGCACTAAAAAGAATCCGCTAAATTTCAGTTACACGATAAATCACACACATCTAATAGCTGTGATTTGTGATGTACCGGTAGATGTAGGTGAACCAATGTATTGCTTCCTCCTTCGTACATCTCCCAAAAAGACCAGTGACAGTGACGCACAGAGTACTCTCACCCACATACCGTAATATTGCTTGGGGAGTATAGATGTAGACGTAAATGTAGAACTAAACTGAAGGTGCAACATAAAATTCAAGTACTCACCACAAAAATTTTATCTGAAATTAGTTGGATTCTCTGGCCCATGAAATCTCGTGAAGTTTCTCGGGTCTTGCGCTATTTTTGGATTGCCTAAATATCACT